>NC_139582.1:23636717-24109217 GCF_946808225.1 Silurus aristotelis | reverse complement strand
GACAAATTGTTCCAATAAAGGGGCATAAAATTGATGTATATTTATTTTCTTAATGCACTTATTTAACCTTTAACACTTTTAACAAAAGTTTATTATATGGGACATGTTTTGTATTTCTGTTTATTTATATTCTACTTAAAAATATTAATAATAATAATAATAATAATAATAATAATAATAATAATAATAATAATAATAATAATTAAAATAATGAAGATGATAATGGGTTCAGCAGGCAAAACACACAAAAATACAAATATTACAAAACTATGTATATATTAATAAAGGTTATTTAACAATAGATATAATCAAGTACAATGATAAAAAAAAGTCCCTAATTGGGATTAAAACAACAACCTAATCATAAATAACTATAGATTATAATAGTAGTAAATCCATAAAAAATAAACAGTAAAATGAGTCGCTCAAAACAACACCAAGAAATGATAAAAGGAGCAGAACTGAAAGAAATAGCAGGACTGGATGCAGATGAAGGACTAGATGGAGATGAAGGACTGAATGCAGATGAAGGACTGGATGCAGATGAAGGACTGGATGCAAATGAAGGACTGGATGCAGACGAATCACTGGCTGAAGGAGATGGACTTTGACTACCAGGTTTTAAAGACACATTGTATATTATGAACTTAATCATAATGATGATAATGACATATAAAGGTCTTTTTAAATTACAAAAAAGTGCAGGCTGTATAATGGTGGGGGTGGAGGTAGAGGGCGCTACAGCAGTAGGAGTGAAGTAAAGCAGGTGGAACAATTCGATATCGTATTTGGATCAAATTAGGTTTCTTAAGTTAGCAGTTATTAAGCCCCTCATTGAGGGATTTAGGGTCGTGACCTAAAGATAGTGAGGAGTTAATAATATTTAGAAGAGGCTCACCAGCTGTATATAACACTTCCTTTAATAGATGAGTTGGAATGGGATCTAACTGACATGTTGTTGATTTAGCTTTGGTAATAACATTATACAGCTCTTCCTGTCCTGTACATGTAAAACAGTGTAGTTGTGGAGTTGTAGGTGAGATTGTGTCAGGAGATGCTGTCAGAGCCACAATTGTTTTTCTAATGTTATATATTTATTCAGTGAAGAAATGTATAAAGTCCTCACTACTAAACTGTGATGGAACATAATGTCCAGATACCTGATTTGTAGTTAATTTAGCTACTGTACTAAAAAGGAACCTGGGATTGTTTTTGTTGTTTTCTATGAGTTTGCTCAGGTGTTCAGCTCTAGCAGCTTTTAGCGCCTGTCTGTAGCTTTGGGTGCAAGTGATCTAATGTTTAAAAGACCAAACTTTAGAAAGTTTTGGTGTTTGCTTATCTGGCATTTTTCATTTTTAACTGCAATAAGATTATTTCTGGATCTTGTGTATTTAATTCTTGGTTTTACTACACGAGGAATAGATACGGTTTCTATAAACTGGGCTGTGTGTGAACTTGTAACTATTTGGTTTGTTGTATAAATGTTCTCATAGTTCTCATTTCCTGATGTCTTACCAGTCAGATGATGTGAAGTATCCTAGAGATGTTATCTGATAGCACTGCTGCTCCAACTCTGCTGGGGTGCAGGCCATCAGGGTGGAAGAACCTCGTACGCTCCCAGAAACAGTTCCAGTTATTAATAAAGAGAAGTTTGTGCTCTCGTAACCATTCATTTAGTGCAAAGAGTCTACTAAACTTCTCAGCCCCTCGCTGGTAAGTGGGAAGAGGTCCTGACACTATGATCCTCGTTGTGGGTGATGTGCTGCGTACCGTCTCCACCAGGATCCTGAAATCCCTCTTTAAGATCTCCGTTTGCCTCAGCCTGGTGTCGTTCCTTCCAGCGTGAAGAACAACCGCTGTGAAGTTCTCGTTCAGGATCGCGGGTACCTGCGCAGCGACATCGAGAACACGAGCACCAGGAAAACAGCGAGTTTTAAACAAACTTTAACTTGTCAAGTGATTGTGATACACATGCATGAAAGAACATTTTAATAAATATTTTCCTGAAACCAGCAACAAATTAACATCACACTTTTAAAACTTTATTCAAACATATTTATAAATATCAAAGCTTTTAATGTAGCAATATTTTTCAAACTACAATAGCTCTTTTTTAGCCAGTGACATACAGTACAGTATTATAGCCTGATTATTTTAATTTATTTTATACATTTATAAGAGATTTTATACAAATAGTTTGTAATTCTTCTTTCTAATTTTATTCTGCAGTTCCTACTGCTGTAACTGTATAATAAAGGCATTTAAAACACTATAAATATATAAACCAATAAATAAAAAGTGTCAACGTCCAGCTGGTTCAGCATCTCCATCATGAATTCCACTGATGCTTCATCTGCTTTAGAGCCACGTGAGCTCCATCCACCAACACTACACAAATGTGGAGCTCACTGCCAAGTACCGTTTCATTTCACTAATTCTCCAGGGCAGACCCCCGAGTAGATGTCAGAGCGGTAGAATCAAATCTGCCCTTCCCAAGTGATGTTATTGGAGTAAACATGAATAAACCTCTACCTTTTCCCAAATCATCCCCTTAATCCTTTTTTAAAGAAAGAACAGTATGTACAAATAAAATCCGCCCTCCTTTAAAATCTACAGCTTTAAACCCAGCTTGTAATCTCACTGAACTGAAGTGAACTGAACTCACTGAACTGATGAATATATATATATATATATATATATATATATATATATATATATATATATATATATATATATATATATATATATATATATATAATTAGAATAATAATAATGATGATGATAATGGGTTCAGCAGGTTCACTGAATAATTCACGAGTCACTGTTCTATGTACAATAAAACATTTTAATGACTGAAAATGCTACAAAAATGTCAAACGATAAAATATAATTGATTCAAACACACAAAGGTACAAATACAAATACAAAACAATAGATACAAATAGCAGTAAATCCACAAAAGTAAAATCATAACACAACTATATAATATTAGCAAAAATATTTATAAACAGTAAAATGACCAAGTCTCTGAGTGGCTTAAAATACCGAAAATAAATAACTGGAAGAAACAGCAGGTTTGGCTGCAGATGAAGGACTGGATGCAGATGAAGGACTGGATGCAGATGGACTGGATGTAGATGAAGGACTGGATGCAGATGAAGGACTGAATGCAGATGAAGGACTGGATGCAGATGAAGGACTGAATGCAGATAAAGGACCGGATGCAGATGAAGGACTGATGAAGAACTGAATGCAGATAAAGGACTGGATGTAGATGAAGGACTGGATGCAGATGAATCACTGGCTGAAGGAGATGGACTTTGACTACCAGGCTGTAAAGGCACATATTGTAAATTATTAACTTAAGAATAATAATGATGATGATAATGACATATGAAGGTCTTTTTCAATTACATGAATCTGCATTGGTACATTTACATTAGGTTTGGCTGCTGAATTGTTGCTGAAGGATCCAGCAAACTGTGACTTTGTAAACTAAAAAAGAGGCGACAGAACAGACTGACATTCATGTAAAATCATATGTGTGCTGGAAAAGTAAAGATCTGATTTCCCTTTTGAAGAAAACACAAAATCTTCTATCCAATAAAAGACAATATGACTCTAAAATATAAAAATAAAGAATGAGCATTGATAATGTAAGTGCAGGCTGTATAATGGTGGGGGTGGAGGTAGGGGGCGCTACAGCAGTAGGAGTGGAGTAAAGTAGGTGGAACACTTGCAGCAGGTGGAACATTTACGACCTGGTAAAAGAACAATAAAGAGTGTGGAACACAGGTTTTATTTACCTTTTAGTCTTGATATTTTTTACAGATCTAAATAAGAAGAAACATTAAAAATCTAACATTCACACATTAACATGTTTAATCCACAATTATCTCTGTACACTAGTGAAAGACTGAGGGCAGAAGTGTGAAGTGATATAAAGATCATGAGCTCTTCTACAGCTTACTGGTAAGTGTGCCATTGCTGCCACCTAGCGGATAATTAACAAATAAACTCTCAAATACAGGTAGATTCACACCTGTATTGTATTGTATTGTATTGTATTGTATTGTATGCTCAAAGAAACACTGAAACAAATAGAAGACAGTAAAAGAAAAAGGGGGAAAAGAAAATTACTGTAAATTGGTTTTCATATAACATGTAGGAATTTGAAGCAGAAGGCAGAACAAGAAAAACACAGGTAGGAACCGAACCTCAGACCCCACTGTAATGTAGAACACAGACACACTGTATGACAATAAATTAGTTCACATTTATTAACAACATCCCGACTTCCCAAGCCATGGCATAATGACACCAGACTCTTTCTCCAAATAATTATAGAGGATCCTCACATACACAAAGCTTCTGTGTCTAAACTGCAATTTGTACAACAGGTAAAATTCTTGAACAATGAACAATGTAAAACTTAAAAAAATTAAATAAAAAAAAAAAGGCAGGCAAAATATCCCTGTGCCCAAAACTAAGGAACAGCTCATGTATTTCCTAGTCATGTGGTTGCAGGAATTTTCAAGACTGGAAACTTTCCATGGAAATTATCAGGAATATTAAGGTATTAACAGGAATTAATGGAAATAAAGTTGGAATTTACAAAATTGCAAGTTATCCTATAACAGGGAACTTAAATGTAGTTAAAAAAAATAACTTGCTTGATAATCAACCAGATTGAATGCAGTTTCATTTGAATTTCTACCTGCACATTCATCAATCACATGCAAACAGCACACTTACTGCAGGGCTCCTGAGGCCGTTCCCCTACATGCACTGTGTTTTCTTCATGTAAACAATGAGTCATGATTTAAAAAAGGTTAAAAACCACTGCGTCATTGGTAATGAAAGACCAATATTCAGGATTTCAGGTCTACATTCCTTACTATTGAAGTAAACAGGACCAATACAGAACAGTTCATCAGACAGGAAGTCACTTATAGTTACTCAAGTACAGTAACGAAGTACATTTACTCAAACACTTTACATCACTGCATTTACCTTGCACTTTGCAGTGGGGAACCAATACACACACACACACACACACACACACACACACACACACACACACACACACACACACACACACACACACACACACACACACACACACATCCAGTGTTAATCCTGTCAGATTGACTGCTGAAAGATCATCCACTTTCTTGTGCCAATCCATGCGATTAATTATGAAGTACAGATGTTTAAGTGAATCAGGTTCTGCCCCACATTAACTGTCAGCTATATTGCTTTCAGAGCTCAAAATGAACAAAGCACTAAAGCTGCAAGAAAATACCTCAACTTCAGTTTCTGTCAAATTCTTTTTCTTTAAGGAACATCAAACATCACTGACTTTTCTAGAGTGGATTTCAAGAAAAAAAAAATACCATCATTGAATGCTCTCTGTGATGAAGAGGCATTATACATGATTGAAATTCAAAATCTTTATTTATTTAATAGTGTTTATTGTGTCTCACTGTAGTAAAAGATTAAAATCAGTATATTTGACAAGACAGAAATAAAAAATGATCAAAAGACGAGACGATCTACAAGATACAATAGCTTTACACTCAGCTTTATACTATTGACTATAAGTGTAAAACTACCACAAATACCCATAAGAGAAACAGAAAGAGGAAAAAGGCATGTTCAGACTCCCTGTTTCTCTTGTCTTCTTTTTTTTCTATTTCTCGTTTTCTTTTGAATGCTTTCTTGTCTCAGCTTAGCAACAATTTCCTCCCATCGCTCTCGGACTCTCATTTAACAATCTGTTTTATTTTCTGTAGTCTTCTTTTCTTCCTCACAGAGATTCTGGGTATCCTGGAGTCCCCTGTTGGTCTGAAGCTGTAAGTTGTTCCTCTCCTTTATGTCAAGTTTAGTTTTCTCTCTTTCGTCCTCTTGTTTTTCTTTAAAATCCAACGTGGCCTCAAACTGAGCAACACGTTCCTCCAGTCGCTCTTTCCATCTGATCAAATGATCTCTCTCCTGCTCTGCAATATTTTTTACTTTCTCACAGTGATTCTGAGTATCCTGGAGCTCCATGGTGGTCTGTTTTTTCCAGTTTTTACTCCATACACATGAACTTACTTTGATCAGAAACACAATCATACTCCAAATCAATTAATCAATAAAGTCAATAAAAGAATCCCAAACTGCTGTGTGTCTTGTCCTCGCTATTGATGACGTCATTAGAGCTCCACTACTTCTAATTACCTGCTGTGACAGTGAGCTCAGTCACAGACGTACGTAAAATCCATGAGGAACTGGAGAAAACTGTAGAATGTGAGAGAGATAGCTGGAAGAGAGAACAATAACAACTGGAGGAACATGTTGCTCAGCTTGAGGCCACTTTGGATCAGACCTTCATGGAGCTCCAGTCTTCCCTAAAAATCCATGAGGAACAACCTGTACATTTCTCACTTCCAGGCAGTATTATGAGATGTTCATCTGCTGGAAGTTCATGTTTAATGCTGCATGTTTTATAGGATTTATGAGCTGGAATAAACTGGATGATTTGTTTTTATTGAATGCAAAAATATTAATTTGAGGATAATTGAACTTAATGAACCGAATAGTTTTGGATTAAATGAAGACTTAATTGAACTAAACAGCACTGAATTCTCCTTTAAATGAACTTAAGTTTACTAAACTAAATACTGTTACTTATATGAAAATTAACCCGGTTTAATGAACCCTGCTCGGTTTCAGCCACACTTCTGGGCCTCACAGCTGAAAATGACCTTCCTGACTTTCAATGGTAAAAGTTCCTGACAACAGTGTGCTACATACACAATTTACATCTCTTTTGAAAGAACACACATTGGGCTTTACATCATCCATAGATGCTGAAGTTCCTTAGAAAAAAATGTGTAGGTCATAAAACATTTTTTTTATATATATAAATACATGAATTCGGTCCTGAAACAATCCAGAATAGTGACGGGTTAAAAGTCAAATGTCTAATGAGTTTATATTTTAACTTTGAAGAAAATACAATAAAAACGAGATTCCTATAAACATTATTCTGAGACTGTGTGTAGTCCTTTTCTCACCCGTCTGTCAGAGGAAAAGCAGCCTGAACCAAATGTACTGGGAATAATCAAATTTACACAATAAGGATAAGACTGGTATTTGAATATTAGGAAAACAGTAGAAGAAGAAAGTAATGAAAATAAAAGTAGCACAATGCTTCCTTCAGTGCCTCTGTGAATGATGAAGCAAATCTGGACCTTCCTTTTGTCCTTCCATTCTACAAACAGCACATCCTCTTCTCTTAGCCAGTGATGAGGCCTCGAGGAGCTGTTTTCAGAAGCTTGTTGGTAATGGTTTGAGGGTTTGCGGACTAAATTTTCTCACATGCCCAGATGTTATTTTTTTTAAGGGCTCTCTAAACAGTGCTGGACTTGTGTAGAAGTCAACAACTAACTGTTTGTAGCCCGTTCCCAACATCTTCTCATCAACAAGTGCTATGACAGATTGTCTACAGATGTAAAATTTTGATTCCATCTCTCTTTAGGTGTGTTAGGGGATACAACCAGTGAAGACTGGGGTTTTCTGTCTCTCACTCTTACTGGTAGAGCTGAAACAGGTACTGAGTTTGGAGAGTGCTTGAACCTCTTTTCTGGTTGATGGCTGGTGTGTGGAACCCACTTCTCCACAGAAGATTCAACTAAATGGCTGTTGGAGGACAAAGAAAGAAAAAAATAGCATTGTATATAAAGTACATACTTTTGTAGTAGTATGAAATCAGGAGGGGGCAAACACTTTTTCACACCACTGTGTATATTTATTTGCATGTTTGTCACACTTTAATGTTTTAGATCATCAAACAAATTTAAATATTAGTAAAAGATAACACAAGTGAACATGACATGCAGATTTTAAATGAAGGTTTTTATTATTGAGGGGAAACAAAATCCAAATCTACTTGGCTCTATGTGAAAAAGTCTTTGCCTCCCTGTTAAAACTGTGGTTTATCACACCTGAGTTCAATTTCTCTCACCACACACAGGGCTGATTACTGCCACACCTGTTCACAATCAAGAAATCTCTTAAATAGGACCTGCCTGACAAAGTGAAGTTAACCAAAAGATCTTCAAAATCTAGAGGTCATACTGAGATCCAAAGAAATTCAGAAACAAATGAAAAAGAAAGTAATGGAGATCTATCAGTCTGAAAAGGTTATAAAGCCATTTCTAAAGTGGGGACTCCAGTGAACCACAGTAAGAGAAATTATTCACACATGGCAAAAACATGGAACAGTGGAGAACCTTCCCAGGAGTGGCCGGCCGACCAAAATTACCCCAAGAGCACAGCAACGACTCATCCAAGAGGTCACAAAAGACCCACAACAACATCCAAAGAACTGCAGCCTTACTGGCCTCAGTTAAGGTCAGTGTTCATGACTCCACCATGAGAAAGAGACCTGGCAAAAATGGTCTACATGGCAGAGAAAAATAACAAAGGCTTGTCTCAGTTTTGCCAGAAAACATCTTGATCCCCAAGACTTTTGGAAAAATACTCTGTTGACTGATGAGACAAAAGTTTAACTTTTAAGAAATGTCCAATTACATCTGGTGTAAAAGTAACACCTCATTTGAGAAAAAGAGCATCATAACAACAGTGAAAAATGGTGGTGGTAGTGTGATGGGGCTGTTTTGCTGCTTCAAGACCTGGAAGACTTGCTGTGATAAATGGAACCATGAATTCTGCTGTTTACCAAAAAAATCCTGAAGGAGAATGTCTGGCCATCTGTTCGTGACCTCGAGCTGAAGTGAACTTGGGTTCTGCAGCAAGACAATGATCCAAAACACACCAGCAAGTCCACCTCTAAATGGCTGAAGAAAAATGTAAGGAAGACTTTGAAATGGGTCCCTTACGAGGGAAATATCAAGGTCCGTGACGTCCGAGTCACGGAGTGACGTGGGGCCGCCTTCCCGTGGGCTCACCACCTGCAGGAGGGACCGTAAGGGACGGTGCTGTGAGGATTGGGCAGCAGTCAGAGGCGGGGGTCTGCTTAGACTGCTAACCCCGCGACCCGAATTACGGATGAGCGGGAGAAAGTTACATGACAATTATGACTTTGAAATGGCCTAGTCAAAGTCCTGACCTGAATCCTATTGAGATGCTGTGACATGACCTTCAAAAGAAGTTTCACGCTCAAAAACCCTCCAATGTGGCTGAATTACAACAATTCTGCATAGATGAGTAAGTTTAAGTTTTATCAGATGAAGGGTAACTTAGTGTGCAGCACTGCATTATTGTGTGGGTCAGGGGTCATTTGATCTGTTGTAGAATACCTTGGGGATTTGGGGGTCATTTACCAATGTAAATTCCTGTGTTCATGTTTTCAAGGCCCAGTCTAAAAGAAGTAAGAGAAAATAAACCCTGTCAATAATACCCATTTTTTTTTTAATATTATTACATTTGACAGTTCTGTTCCTCTCACTTTTGAGATGATGGCTACACCCCTGAATGTGTCAGTAATAACAATACAACTAACATTACTACTTTTTCCTCTTCTTCTTCTTCTTCTTTTTTCGGCTGCTTCCATTAGGAGATAATTCGTCTCCATACTACTATGTCCTCTACAATCCACAAACTCACAATGCAACTGCTTCTGACCTTCTCTATACTTCTCCATCAACATTCTATTCTATTCAAGCAAATATTGCATCTGTGGTGCTCTTCCTGGGCATGAAATTATTCTGTTGCTCACAGATGGTCACCTCTTCACTCAGCCTGGCTTTTACCACTCTTTCCCATAACTTCATGGTGTGACTGATCAACTTTATTTCCCCTTAGTTACTGCAGGTCTGCACATCTCTCTTATTCTTAAAGATCAGTACCAGCACACTCCTTCTCCATTCCTCAGGCATTCTCTCACCTTCCAAAATCCTGTTAAACAATTTTGTTAAAAACTCCACTGAAATCTCTCCTAAACATCTCCATGTCATCTGGTCCTACCGACTTTCCACTCTTCATCCTCTTAATCGCTGCTCTCACTTCCTCCTTCCTAATCCTATCCACTTCCTGCTTTCTCATCTCCACATCATCCAACCTTCTCTCCCTCTCATTTTTCTCATTTATCAGCTGCTTAAAATACTCCCTCCATCTTCTCAACACACTCTCCTCACTAGTCAACATATTTCCATCTTCATCCTTTATTGCTCTAACTTGCAGCACATCCTTCCCAGCTCAGTCCTTTTGCCTGGCCAATCGATACAAATCCTTTTCTCCTTTCTTAGTGTCCAACTTCTCATACAGCTCCTCATATACCTTTTCCTTGGCTTTCACCACATCTCTCTTCACCTGCTGCTTTATCTTCTTGTACTCCTGCCTACTTTGCTCATCTCTTTGTCCATCCAAATCTTGTTTCTCCAACCTCTTTCTCCGTATGCTTTTTTGCACTTCCTAATTCCACCACATTTCTTTCCTTTGTTACTCTTTTCTTTGCTTCTCTTTCCAGATGTTACACCAAGTGCCTCAGTAGTTGCCCAATCATCCAGCACCTCTTCACCACTGAGCGCCTGTCTGACCTCTTCCCAGAATCTCATACTACAGTCTTCCTCCTGTAGTTTCCACCATCTTATATTTTTTTCTTTCCTCACTCTCCTCCTCTTATTCTTCACCTCCAAAACCATCCTACAGAACACCATCCGATGCTGTCTAGCTACACATAAGCACTGATTACATTTATCATTACCCCTTCAACTTCCAGTTTCACCTTCAGCACCCTATCAGAAACTTTCTTCACCTCCACTACACTTTTACTGTACTTTTCCTTCAGAATCTCCCCTACACCATTTCTCTTTCCATCCACACCATGATAGAACAGTTTAAACACCTCCAATGTTCCTGGTCTTACTCCCTTTCCACTTAATCTCCTAAACACAAAACATATCTACCTTTCTCCTCTTCATCATATCATCTATCTTTCTCTCTCTTTACCAGTTATAGTACCAACATTTAAAGAACCCACCCAAACCTTTTCTTCACTTCTCCTTTCTCTGATGTCTCTGTAGACGTCTTTCTTCTCTCCTTCTCCTCCTTCAGCCAACAGTAGCCCAATATTCACCGGTACCCTGTGGGCTAACAGTAATAATACCTGCAGATCCTGTCAAACGAGTCACCTGTCCAAATCCAACTACACCTGATTTATAGACACTCTTAAGAGCCACCATGTCTCTCTCTCTCTCTCTCTCTCTCTCTCTCTCTCTCTCTCTCTCTCTCTCTCTCTCTCTCTCTCTTATAATTTTCTCTCCGTATAATTTTCTGTCTATTTCTCGCAAACTCTGTTAATCTATCTCACTAATTATATTTCTATCCATCTTTCAAATTTTGTTGTAAACAGAGAAAACAATCCAAATCATTTATTTCCAAAAATCCTTTGCATATTCACATTCCAAAAAAATAAATGTGATATTGATTATTATAATTACGAAAAAGTAAAGAATTGGATTTTATAGTTAAAAGTTCTTTCATCTTGATACATTTCCATTCAATAATCCACAACTAATCCCACAAAAAAAATACTTTTCCTCACACTCAAAACAAAAACAGTTAAAACTGATGGTCATAACTTCGTATAGTTGAAATATAAATCACAATTTGGTGTTGTGTTGAGAAAAGATGACGATATCATTAAAAGAGAATCGGCGGCGGGTCCGCAATGAGTTTCAGATGGTGTCTTCACCATAGCAACGGTCGATAGGGCTCATGGTATCTACTATAAGATTTACTGCTAGATTTCACACCAAACCGATGGAAAAATTTTATTTTTCTTTGAATAGAAACAGCAAAATTAAGAAGCAATGGCCGTAAAACAAATCTGCAGACATGTTAATTTACCAGGGGATTATATTTACTATATTTTGATTCGAAGCAACCACTGATGATGCTTTATAATTTTGAGTAGTTTACAGAATAAAAAACATTAAAAACAAGAATAAAATCTCCTAATTAAATGTTGATGAATAGTGCTTGAAGAATATTTAAAATAAAATAACAAAAAACGCATCTGCTTTACACACACAAGGTCCTGGGTTTAAATCCCAGTGGGACCATGCAGGTTGTAAACAAGAATTAGGTTTATATATTACTCACAAATTGTTACTCAATCCTGGAAATAAATAAAAAGTTTTGCATGTTTCTGCATTGTGCTTGTAACAGAAATGGAGTATTCCAAAATAAGAAGAAAAGGGCCAAGGGCATGGCTCCACTGGGGCTCGAACCCAGGAACTTCTGCGTATATATATATAGGTGTGTCCAAACTTTTGGTCTGTACTATATATATATATATATATATATATATATATATATATATATATATATATATATATATATATATATATATATATATATATATATACACACACACACACAGTGGAACCCGGTTATGTCGATGTCCTAGGGTGTTGCCAAAAAGCATCGAGATAACCGATGATCGAGATAAACGAAAATCAATATGGCGGCAATATATTAATGTGCTTAAAATTTCTTTATGTACATGATGTGCGTTAATAAATGAGAATGTGCATGCACGTGTTTTTGGAGGGTTTTTTACACAACAGCGTTGCTGCGATTTGTTTGATGAAGGCATGCTATAAAAATGTACATACATGTTTGTTAACTGTCAGGAATCCACCTGCCACGCCCCCTTCGGCCCCCTTCGGCATGGCAGGTGTTTTCTCGGCCGCTTTCTCTGAAGCTCCCGGCTTCAATCGCGCACATATGGTGCTCGTTTAGCATCATCACCAGCTCCTATTTAAACTTCCACACTCTCACAGTCCGTTATTGTTGGTATATGTTGGTTCACGGCGGTCGTTGTTATCGCTCGTGCGTATCCCGGTACGTGCCTTCCTACCGGCACTCTCATTCCACGTTCTCCCGTGTGCTGTTCAGCGCCGCGCTTCTACTTTTGCCTCCCGTTCATCGCATAACATTAAACAACAAAAGGCATATGTGCACTAACTAACAGCAGAGATTCACCAGTATACAATACAACACCTGTAGCATCTGTAAGACTTGATTTTTCCGCCACTTTCGAGAGTTCTTCTGCGGCTGTACCGAGATAACCGACGTTAAATGGCAAATTTTGCCCCCCTTGTGCTCGAGATATAACGGTTTGGCGACATAAAAAAGTCGACATTACCGATAAAAAATGCTTAGACAAAGCGAGAATTTGGCGGTTCTCTTCAAAAACGTTGACTTAATAGGGTTGTCGAGTTAACCGAGGTCGAGATAAGTGGGTTCCACTGTATGTGTGTGTATGTATGTGTGTGTGTGTGTGTGTGTGTGTGTAATATATATATATATATATATATATATATATATATTCATACTTATATATAATATATAAACTTAGAAAACTCACTGACTCTATCACAATCTCCACTGTTTTGAGCGTGTTAAGCTCCAGGTTTTTATAACTGCACAATGTCTCTCAGGTCTTTCTTCACTGAAGCAGGGTCGTTGGATGAAAACTGATTTTACAGTTTTTTTAGAGTAGCTCCTCTTAGCCACTCTATGAGGATCAATGATGAGGATAAATTTTTATCATATGAGTTAATCATGTACTACAGTATTTAAAAATAACTTGTGATCCTGTCAACTGAGAACAGAAAGCTGAGGTTACATTGGAAACAAGTTTTCCAAAACTGTATAGTTGTAATCTGGAAAACATTTTGCCTGAATTGATATTTCTGCTCATTAATGCTGTTTAGTTGACTGTGTGGTTCCATAATGTAGTAATCACACCTGCTTTACACACAGAAGATCCTGGGTTCAACCCCCAGTGGAACCATACAGCTGGCAAACATGAATGAGGTTTATATTTTTGTGACCAGTTATGTTAAGAAAGTTAAGATATTCCCTCAAATCTTTACTCAATTCTGCAAATAAAAAAGACAGGTGGCCATTTTTCTGCGTTGTGCTTGTAACAGCATTGGACAAAACATCAGTGAAGTGTGCAGTTGGAACGACAGACTGGTTTAAGGTGAAGGTTAGACTGCATCTAGGATCAGCTCTAAGCCCTTTCCTGTTTGCAGTGGTGATGGACAGGTTGAAGGACAAGGTCATACAGGAGTCTCCGTGGACTATGATGTTTGCGGATGATATTTGTGATTTGTGGTGAGAGTAGTGAGCAGGTTGAGAAGAGCCTGGAGAGGTGGAGGTATACGCTGGAGAGAAGAGGAATGAAAGTCAGTAGGAGTAAGACGTAGTACATGTATGTAAATGAGAGGGAGGACAGTGAAGTGGTGCGGTTGCAGGGAGAAGAGGTGGAGAAGGTAGAGGAGTTCAGGTACCTGGGGTCAACAGTGCAAAGTAATGGAGAGTGTGTTAGAGAAGTGAAGGAAAGAGTGCAGGTAGGGTGGAGTGGGTGGAGAAGAGTGACAGAACATTTGTGATAGAGTATCTGTGAGAGTGAAAGGGAAAGTTTATAGGACTGTGGTGAGACCTGAGATGATGTATGGTTTAGAGACAATAGCATTTACTGAAAGACAGGAGGTGGAGCTGGAGGTAGCAGAGCTGAAGATGTTGAGATTTTCATTGGGATTGACGACGTTGAACAGGATCAGAAATGAGTTTATTAGAGGGACAGCGCATGTAGGATGTTTTGGAGACCAGGTGAGGGAGGCGAGATTGAGATGGTTTGGACATGTGCAGAGGAGGGACGTGGGGTATATCAGTAGGAGAATGCTGAGGATGGAGCCGCCAGGAAGGAGGAAAAGTGGAAGACCAAAGAGGTTTATGGATGTGGTGAGGGAAGACATTCAGGTGGTTGGGGTGAAAGAGGCAAATGTATAGGACTGGGGGGTATGGAGACTTATGGGAGAAGCCCAAATCGGAAGAAGAAGAAGAAGAAGAAGAATGTGTAATACAGCACAAGCACATTATTACTGCATGATACAATAAAATCACAAACATGTAATGGGATTATTGTGGTCTTGTGATTTATTATCAATAGCAACAAATCCAATAACAAAGTTAAAATACCAAGTAAAGAAAGAAACTAAGTTCAGAATCCACGATTGTGGTGTTAAAGTATAAGACTTTATGCAGTAAAAATAAATCCAGGCAGTTCCATGGAGGTTCCCAATAACACAGTTCACACACAGTCTTGATAAACCCTCTTCAGCTACATGTGTAACGTCCACATTTCTCATTATTCTCTAAAAAGTAGCATGTAATTCTCTTATGGGCGCTTTATGACCCTCTGTCCCGTCCACAACTTCAACTCTTGGCTGTCTGTTCTTTTGACAAATGTATTACCCTTGACAAATCACCCTTCAAGAATAAGAGATATTGTGCTCATTACTGCTTCATTACTGCTGATTCTAATCACACATTCAGCACTTCCTTATATACCGACCATAATCATGGTGTTAATGATCAGTGTAATTACTGTAAACATATAAATGCTGTGGTGACCCCAGTGTGTAATGCTGCATGATGGCATTGCTGGATTTGTAAGATTTGATTGGTGAATACGGCTGCGGTCGTTAAAATACTCGATTGTGTGGGTTTTGGAAGAATAAAATCATTTGCGAGACTCGTGCAAAATGGTCACAAACACACTAAATGTACCCTAAAAGTTTTAAATCTGTAGATATAAAAATGATCAAAAGACGAGACGATCTACAAGCTACAGAAAACCACTCTTCTTCATACTATTGACTATAAGTCTCATCAAATTATCAATCTCATGATCTGCTCTCTTCTTCTCTTCTTTACAGAGATTCAGGGAATCCTGGAGCTTTTTGGTAGATTGGAGGTGTAAGGTGTTCCTCTCCTCCATGTCTCTTTTGGCCCTCTCTCTTTCGTCCTCCCATTTCTTTGTCTCATTTAACAAAGTGGCCTCCAGCTGAGCAACATGTTCCTCCAGTTGTTTTTGTTCTCTCTTCCAGCTCTCTCTCTCACATTCTACAGTTTTCTCCAGTTCCTCATTGATTTTCAGGGAAGACTGGAGCTCCATGGTGGTCTGTTCCAAAGTGGCCTCAAGCTGAGCAACATGTTCCTCCACTTTCTTTCGTTCACTTGCCCAACTCTCTCTCTCACATTCTACAGTTTTCTGCAGTTCATCATGGAATTTCAGAGAATACTGGAGCTTCATGGTGGCCAGTTCCAAATTGAACTTTAGCTGAGCAACACATTCCTCCAGTTGTTTTTGTTCTGTCCCCCAGCTCTGGAGGTGTGTGCCATTTCTCTCATTTCTGTCTTGGTACCATTGCTTTCGCTCAGAAGACAAAGTAGCCTCCAGCTCTTGCACCATCTTTACCAGAAAGTTGTTCTCTTCTTGTACTTTTATGCTCTTCTCTATCATCAGAATATTAAAAGCTTCCAAATCTGTTACTACTTTCTGCATGTGTTTTAGCTTCTGCTCCTTTTCAGCAAACTGATTCTGTCTCCTGCGTTGAAAAAATTCTCTAAATCTTCTAAAGAGCTCCATTTCAGTGTCTCTTTACTTACAATGAGTAAATTCACGAATGAAAAACAAAAGCATGATCTGACTTATATAAACGCGTCCTGCTGTGACGTCACACCCAGACGCCCACACGCTCGGTCGAGCTGAAACGGTGAACCGACTCACCTGAACCTCATTGTTTTAAATAGAAGTGATCGAACCGAACTCTCTTGAACCGAGTTACTTGAACTGAATCTAAGGAGTCGAACTCACCGAAATGAATCTTTTTGTACTGCCGGGAAACACTCTCTGCCGGGATGAAGCGAACTGTACGACACCTGGAACGGTGAGTTTCCGAGCTTTATGGATTTTATTCTCTTTAAAACACAGAGTTTATCATTTATTATTATTATTATTATTATTATTATTATTATTATTATTATTATTATTATTATTATTAACCATCGGTACCGGAGTGAAGAGGGGAAAAGCGATGTTCCTCATTTTGTGTTTACTTCTGATCATTAGCATAAAGATCACAGACTTGCAGGAAAAAGTGGATACATTTGATTATAAAAAAAATAAAGAATGATAATAAAGAGTGATTATATTTCCATAAATGTTGCAGTGAGCAGAAATGAACCTTTCGGCTAATGGTGTAGGAGACATCATCATTAGCCTCATGCTAGCCGGGTTTGCTAGCGCTGCTTTTGTGTTTGTTAGTTTATTAGAAACGTCTACTTTTTGACTAAAAGATAAATGAAACTATATTTAAGTTAATAAGATTACATAAGTTACATTAGTACATAAGTTTACATATAGCTCACTATAAATCTGATATTTAGACTGAGGAAGAAAACTATTAAAGCTAATTATAGCTAGCTGGCTAGTTAGCCTAGCTAATGTTGCTAAATAATTGTATTTAGCTTTTCGTTTTTTTCTGTATTTTTATCTACATTTATACAGTGAATGGACACTTTAGGAAATAATAAAGATGTCAAAACAGGTATAAATGTGGTAGTGAAATGAGTCCTAGTGTATGACTGAGTTGTTCCTCTGTGTGCTTCAGTAACTGCTGTTAAACTGAGAGGAAAGAAAAAATGGGTTCAGTTCAGCAGAAATGAACTGATAAACAGTGTTAGGAAAAGACAAAGTGTTCAAATATTTACTCAAATATAAATTGTGATAACTTGTTAAAACTTTTTTTTAATGGTATAATAGAGGATTTATTCAGGTTTAAACAAACAAGCTGGTGGTGAAGGTAATCTTGATTATAGATTCCTTTTACGAGACGCGTCTCACTGTGTGTTTGTCTCTTCAGACACAGAAGGACGGAGACAGGACACAGCATCAGTCTCCTCCAAGCAGCTCGTCCCCTGTGAGGTTTCGGTCTCCTCCAAGCAGCTCGTCTCCTACCAGTCATGAGCCTCACATAGAGATAAATATAGAGCACATAGTGTTTGAACAGCTTTATGTTATAGGTTACAGAGTGATTTCTGTCCAACACCAGGGGATCAGGAGGAGAAGGAAAAAGATGAACAGATCAATAGGAAGAAGATGAAAAGATGATGTTATGGACTCGTCTCTGAGCAACAGTTTAAAGTCTCATCTCACTCGTTCCTGTTCAGTATCTCACCTCAGGCCTGGGGATATCAAAGATTCCTGTAGATGATGTGTTGTGTATACAGTAGAACATCAGCTGTAGGAGAACCAGGGAATAATTGACCAAACAAGGATTTGAATATCAAGATTTTGCAGAAAGGAGGAAGTTGTTTTTGCTGTGAACTGATCAAATGTTACACAAGGGCACTTTGTATTTGTGGAAGTGGTGTTACGAATCTCACGTGTAACCATTTCAATTGTTTTTATGCCTCGTTAGTCTTAAAACTAACATTTATAGAACTGACTAATAGAAAGTGTTTTTTTTTTCCATGGATCACCTCAAATCAGTGTTACATTCATAATGATGTTTATAATGTTTATAGTGTTTATAATGATGACATGTCAGCTATAAGGGTGATGGTGGAAAAGTCAAATCTAAATGAAGTTTGTCACTTTTTGTTTCTTGTCATTATTTGTTGTCCTCCCCATGTGCTGCTGTACACTGGTGAACAGAGACGTCCATTCCACACCAAGCTTTTTACAAAAATGACCAAATCTTGATTTTATTACTGCTGAGATGATTTTATAGGAGTTTAGTTTTTTATTTTAATACCAATATAAAAATCCCATACATATTATGGTGTAGTCGTGGACCAGTTGAGAAAACACTAAGTGCTTGTAAAAAGACTGGCGTCAGATCAAAATCAATCACATCTTTCATTAATGTTTTTTCTTTTTCAAATACATTTTTGGACTTGATTTTATTCAATAAAAAATATGCATTACAGTTACTTTACCTTGTAATTCTTATGATAATTTATTGCTTACAAACGTCTTAATAAGTAGATGATTATAATTGAAGGATGACAAAAGACTATAAATACTACCATGTGTTTCAGTAAAAATCTGTTTGTGTTCAGAGAAGGTAAGTATAATGAATAATCTAAGGAAAATGAAATAAAGTCTGTTAAAAGTGCAGTGTTGTCAGGAAAAAGAAGGAAGCGAGGCCAGATAGCATAAATTAATGATTTCTTGTCTAATAGCTCATAACACACATCTGAGACGCGCTAATCACGTGTTCTCTCATTCTCTATTTTCAATGCACTTCTACTCCCTCTAATGGTAAAATTAAGTATAACACAACAGGTCACCACATGCAGTACAAACTAATTACACCGCAAATTAGACACCACATTTTTTATCAAAATCACAGTACAAACTGCAAACACGTGGTTTATATTAAATAATATCATTCTAAATATTTTAATACCCTAATGTGTATAAACAGGTAAGCGCTACAGGAACTCGTGAAGGGTTTACAATCACACACCACTTCCTTGTCTTAACGCCACCTGTTTTCCGCTTCTGCGTTTAAATCATTAGAGCCCCGCCTCTTTTGTGACATAGGCAACACTGATTGATAAAATTTCTCGGTAAATGAAACGGCGCCCTGGACTCGCTTTTATTGTCATGACAACTTTGTTGTGCTGCAGTTCAACACAAACAAACAGCTGAAATGTTTTTTATTGTTTTTAGTGATAAGCGTCAAGGTTTTGAACAATCCGCTCTCCAACACTCCACAAAAGATTTTTCAGCCAGAAAGAGCAACTTTCAGAAGAAAGAAGGAGAAATAATGACAGATAATAAGACGGGTAACAGCTACAGCTGCTTCTCCTGCTGTCAACTTTATTCAACTTTATTGTCATTGGACAGAGAACAAGTACAGAGACAATTAAATATAGTTATCATTTAGTTCCTTAAACCACATTAAATATGAATCTGTCATGCAGGAAATATAAAATGATTTTGTACTGACTGAGTAATGCAGCACTTATAAAATATTTGTACTACAACATTGTGTGTGTTTAAGACTGGTGCAGTATTGCATGACTCTGTTCTGTTCACTGTTTTAACTAGAAGTTTATAATGATTTCTGTTTAACTTAAAGTTTGTTTTTTATTTTGTAGATAAATTTAACATAGCCAAGTACAGAGATAAAAAAGGCAACATCAGAAGGCCAATGAATGCCTACATGGTTTGGGCGAGGAAACAGCGGCCCATCTTTTCCAAGGCCAATCCAAATAGCAGCTCTGCAGAGATCAGCATGCAGCTTGGGATCCAGTGGAACAAACTGAGTGAAGAACAGAAGAAACCCTACTACAATGAATCATGGAGGCTTCAACAGGAACATGAACAGTTGTTTCCTGGTAGGTGAACTTTCTTTATAGACAAATGGCAAAATAACAAAACAAACGCATCAATTCTGACACTTTTATTGTTTTTATGTTGCTTCTTACTCTTTAAATTCTTCTTTTTTTTTATCATGTAGATTGGGTTTATAAACCTCTTCCAAAGAAGGGAAGGAGAAAAGGCAGTTTGCAGAGTAGTGACTCACAGAGGAGACCTGATCATCAACCAAACCACCATATAGTCATGAACATGCCAGAAGAAGTACCAGTCCATGACCTCGTGCCTGAAGTTAGTGATCAGTTCCCCGGCCTTAGCCACCAAGAACTGCTGTTTTCTAAAGACTTCTGCTTTGATCCTCCTCTTTTCCCTTCTGTTTCTGAGTCGACTTTCTGCCAGACCAAGTGAGTTAGTAAACTGCATTGGAACAGTTTCAGAAGAATGACATGCAAATTAAGTTTTACTCTGCATCTTAAATAATCGCCATAATCGCCACTCATTTACTTTAATATGCAGCTAAAATTGTGCACTTCTGTTTACAGCACCTGCTATGGGTCTGACTGTACAAGCAGTGAGGTTCAGCTCGAGGACGAGGATGAAATCACTTTGCTCAACAACGACATCTTTTCCATTTTAAATGAGGATTGTGACTTTTTTAACCAGTCTGGAGACCAGAATCATACTGGAGACCCCCACAACAGCACAGAGATCCTGGATTCTGTACCAGTCTTTGACGTCGACAGCTTCGAGGATCTGTTGAAGCAACTTGAAGAAATGGAAAATGATTCAGGAATAGAGGAAGATGGTGAAATACGAACATTTCATGTACTTTAGTGTCCATGTTGTTTCACCATCTTCATTTTTTCTTTCTTTATTTAAATAAATAAAGATTTTGAAATCCAATCATGTTAAATGTCTCACAGAGAGCATTCAATGATGGTATTTTTTTTTCTTGAAATCCACTTTAGTAAAGTCAGTGATGCTTGATGTTCCTTAGAGAAAAATAATTTGACAGAAACTGAAGTTGAGGTATTTTCTTGCAGCTTTAGTGCTTTGTTCATTTTGAGCTCTGAAAGCAATATAGCTGACAGTTAATGTGGGGCAGAACCTGATTCAGTTAAACATCTGTACTTTATAATTAATCGCATGGATTGGCACAAGAAAGTGGATGATCTTTCAGCAGTCATTCTGACAGGGTTAACACTGGATTCACCTCACAACACCTGAACACTACTGCTGGATGGAGTAGCGGGTGCGTGCACGAGCGGTGGTTGGTGAATGGAGGGTGGAGCCGGGGTGAAACGAGCGGTGAGAAGCAGATCTGTGGCTGATGGGACTAATCAGCGTGCTCTGTTTTAGTGACTGGTGACGAGGAAAAAAGGAGAAAAACACCGAGCAGAGCTGAGCACGTGTGTGTGTGTGTGTGTGTGTGTGGGTAACAGTAGTCCACTGTAAAGCACAGTTTAATACTGTGTGCTCATGTGTGTATCAATCAATCAATCAATCAAACTTTATTTATAAAGCACATTACAACCACCAACAGGAGCACAAGGCACTTTCAAGTAAAGCAAAAAAAAATAAAAAATTTAATTAAAAGTAATACATTAAAAAAAATACTTAAGAAAATAAAAAATAAGACACAATGAACATAAAATAGTTGATTCAAGGCTACGTGTTAAAAGCTTGTCTGAATAAATGAGTTTTCAACTGCGATTTAAAAATACTCAGCTCAGTGATGCATCGTATGTGTGCTGGAAGTGCATTCCACAGCATTGGTCCCTGGACAGCAAATGACCGGCCTCCAAACTTTTTATACTTGCATTTTGGAACAACCAGAGAGGTAAGTCCTGAGGAGCGGAGAGTTCTGGCTGGTTGGTAGACCTTTAATAATTCAGCGAGGTATGGCGGCGCCAGATCATTGATTGCCTTGAACACAAACAGCAGGACCTTATACTCCACCCTAAACCGCACCGGAGGACAGGGGTGATGTGGGAGCACTTGGAGGTGTTGGTGAGAAGACGAGCTGCCGCGTTTTGTACCTCAGCTTTGGACAAGAATGATTTGACCTTGCTGAGGAGCCTTAGCTGATAAAAGCTCGCCTTTACTACTGCACTGATCTGCCTATCGAAGTGCATACTTTCTTCAAAAATAACACCCAGGTTACGCACGGTAGGTGCAAACTGAGGTGTAAGAGGACCAAAACTCAGAGAACTGCTGGGTAAGTCCGAGCTAAACAGGATGTACTCAGTCTTTTCTTCATTTAGATGAAGGAAGTTCTGGGAAAGCCACTGTTAAACATCCTGAAGGCATCTATGCAGAGGGTCCAATGCAGAACAATTACTTTGAATCACAGGAAGATAGATCTGGAGGTCGTCAGCATAGAAATGAAATTGAACATTATGATTGGAGATGAGTTGACCAAGTGGCAGCGTGTAGAGTGAGAACAGAATAGGACCAAGAATAGATCCTTGGGGCACACCAGATGACAGAGGAGCAACCGAGGAAGAATGATCATCCAGCATTACTGAAAAAGTTCTGTTAGTGAGGTATGAAGAGAACCAATTTAGTACTGCACCCTGCAGACCAACAACATGTTGAAGACGAGAGATGAGGATGGCGTGATCCACGGTGTCAAATGCAGCGGTAAGTTCCAATAACACCAACACCACAGAGCTTTTACCATCCAAGGCTCCAAGAATGTCATTATGGACCCTCAATAATGCGTATTCAGTGCTATGTCTCGACCTGAAACCGGACTGAAATGTATCACCAATGCCGTGCAGTTGAAGGTGAGACTGAAGCTGGGTGAAAACAAGCTTCTCCATCAACGTAGACAAAAATGACAGGTTAGATATAGGGCGGTAGTTAGATAGTATGGAGGGATCAAGGTTGGGTTTCTTGAGCAGCGGTCTAACAATAGCGTGTTTGAAAGCAGCGGGAACAGTACCCACGCTAAAGCAGCTGTTTATGAAGGAGACAAGAATGGGACCTATGATGTCAACAGCCTCCTTCAAAATCCTGGCAGGAACAGCATCTAGGGGGCAGGTGGTGGGCTTTAACTCGTGGACAGCTTTCCTGAGGTCCACCAGAGTAACAGCATCAAAGTTCTCTAGCACACATTGGTAGACATGGCAACAGCGGGGACTTGTCCAAAAAATGTTGTCTGAATGCATTGCATTTGTTTTCAGAAACGTCATTCAAGACGACAGACACCGGATTTATGACAGAATTGATAGTGCTGAATAAAATTCCAGGGCGGTGGCTATTGTTGTTGATGAGAGCAGAAAGGTACTGTCCTTTAGCTTCCTTCAGTGCACTCTGGTAGGTGGCAAGACTGTCTCTAAACATCTCCAGCGACACCTGCAGCCTATCCTTCTTCCATCTTCGCTCAGCCTGTCTACACCGGTGCCTGAGGGCCCGAGTTGTATTATTGAGCCAGGGTCCCAGAGTCCATAATCTGGGAGCAGATGGTATGGAAGAAGGCGAGGTAATGGTCCGGACAAAGAGGCGATGTCAATTCAGTAGTAGAGGCGAGATCAGAAACAGAGAAGGCAGCGACAAAATCATCAATTGTAGATGAGGTAATAATGCGACGACGATGAGGGGCAGTAGACGTTGGTGCAGGCAAAACAGCACAAATGTCAAACCATATAAGAGAATGGTCAGAGATGGGAAAATCCTTGACCTCACAATCTGACACAATCACCCTACGAGAGATAATAAGGTCAAGAGTGTGACCTAACCTATGGGTGGGACAGGAAATAGACTGAGCCAGATCTAATGAGTCTAAAAGTGCCTTAAAATCATTAGCAGGTTTATCAGAGGGGCAGCAAACATGAATGTTAAAGTCACCACAAATTAGAACATTGTCAAACTTTGCTAGAAACCCTGACAGAAGCTCTGAGAACTCAATTAAAAAATCCTTGTTTGATTTGGGCGGCCGGTAAATTACTCCACATACGATCGGACAGGGTAGAGTGAGCACAAATACTTGTACCTCGAAGCTGGAAAACCCTCTAGTGGACAGCTGGCAGCACTTCAGGGACTGTCTGTGTATAGTGGCTATCCCCCCGCCCCTACCTGTTTGCTGCGGCGTGTTTAGGTAAAGGTAACCATAGGGGAGGATTCCCGAAAAGGCACTGACGTCATCTGGAGGAAGTCAGGTTTTCGGTGAGGAAAAACAGATCCAGATTGTGAAAGGAGATGACATCATTGAGGACAAATGTTTTGTTGTTGAGTGATCTGGTGTTACAAAGTGCCATGCGGAGCGTGGACGAGTTGGCAGGTGACGATGTCACACGAGGACTTGGACGGAGGTTTTCTTGAACACAACCCCGGGTGGATGTTTCAACGCGGCGAGGACACTGAAATGGAACACCAGTGTTGGAGCCAACCGGCCGGATCCATCGGTAGCATTCCTGCGATCTTTTAGCATTGCCAAATCCTAGTTGATCTTTACGCCTCGGTGACGGAAAATCCAGGTGAGTCCTCAGCCTGGCATGTAACCCGCCTCTCCGACCACGCCTCCTGCGGCGCTTCCTGCCTGGTAGCAAACAGACAGGGCGTCTCAGGAAAGGAGGAATTAATGTCAACAGTGGCGGTGATGGTCTAAATGACTGGGTGTTTAAGAGGCGATTAGTTGTGAAACGCAGTTCCAGCAGCGTGGTGCGATCATACACAATAAACGACGAGACGGTAGCAAAAATAAACATGAAAAAACAGAGGAGCAAGTGGCAGGCCAAACATAGCGGCGCCATCTTGGATGCCTTCCTATCAGTGTTCTGATTTAATCTACTGAATAGTACTGAATGTGTGTGTGTATGTGTGTGTGTGTGTGTGTGTGTGTGTGTGTTTGAGTAAATGTACTTGTAAATGTACAGTACTACATTACTGTACTTGAGTAACTATAAGTGACTTCCTGTCTGATGAACTGTTCTGTATTGGTCCTGTTTACTTCAATAGTAAGGAATGTAGACCTGATATCCTGATTATTTGTCTTTTATTACCCATAAGGCAGTGGTTTTTAACCTATTTAAAATCATGACATTGTTTACATGAAGAAAACACAGTGCATGTAGTGGAACGGCCTCAGGAGCCCTGCAGTAAGTGTGCTGTGTGCATGTGATTGATGAATGTGCAGGTAGAAATTCAACTTAAACTGCATTAAATCTGGTTGATTATCAAGCAAGTTATTTTTTTTAACTACATTTAAGTTCCCTGTTATAGGATAACTTGCAATTCTGTAAATTCCAACTTTATTTTCATTAATTCCTGTTAATACCTAAATATTCCTGATAATTCATATGGGAAGCTTCCAGTCTTGAAAATTCCTGCAAACACATTCCTAGGAAATACATGAGCTGTTCCTTAGTTTTGGGCACAGGGATATTTTGCCTGCCTCTGTTTTTTAATTTAATTAAAAGAAATTTAAGTTTTACATTGTTCATTGTTCAAGAATTTTACCTGTTATACAAATTGCAGTTTAGACACAGAAGCTTTGAGTATGTAAGGATCCTCTATAATTATTTGGAGAAAGAGTCTGGTGTCATTATGCCATGGCTTGGGAAGTCGGGATGTTGTTAATAAATGTGAACTGATTTAATGTCATACAGTGTGTCTGTGTTCTACATTACAGTGGGGTCTGAGGTTCGGTTCCCAGCGTGTTGTTTCCGTACATTTTTTTATCCAGGGCCCAAAATCTTTCCACTGATCTCTCACACATTTAAAAAGTGATCTATGCAGAGCTGAACATCTCACCATGAATGGTGAAAAACCACATGCATGTTTGTGAGTTTTACTTAGAATCTATTTCGACTTCACTTCTGTGTTCATTTCAACCTCATTTATGTCGTCAGTCTGATTAGAGAGCAAACAGGGTGTAAGTGATTCTTCACTGCAAGAAAGAAAAAAGTTTGCAAATGCTGTTAAATCGGTAGGGCAACCATCCAGGTCTAGATTTGTTTTAACACACTAGAAATAGTGAGGTGTGAACCTACCTGTCATGATGAGTGTATTTGTAAATTATCCGCTAGGTGGCAGTAATGGCACACTTACCGGTAAGCTGTAGAAGAACTCCGGTAGAAGTGATGATGTAACAGTGCAGTTGTTGCATGTGCAGACCTGTGATGGAGTAAAAGAGATTCCTTACTAAGAGTTTTCTACACTGAAGTAAGAAACATACAGAGAGAGAAGACAATTGTGTCTTGTTGTTGGTGATGTATTTAAACAGTGTATTTTCAGTCTGTGGTAACGTTTTTTTTTTTTTTGCACACTTTCCTGATGCCCCCAAACTAAATATGATGATGGTGACATCATGGCCAAGTGTTTTGTCTCATGACGGCTCTCTGACGTAGCTTGTTTGACTCGTTTACCGCAAGTTCTGTGTTTGTATTTCTCTCGCCGTTTTCAAACAAACTTTACTATTTATCTCTCCTTTTTTCCTCTTTTAATAATCCTAAATTGTTTTTTGTCTTCCTGACTTGTGCCTGTAGTTAGTTAACTCGACTATCACTAGTGTTGACTATATTCATTGCCTCTCACTGTATCACATCTCTGTATCTTAACTTTATCTGCTATTATAAGCACTATGCCGGCTGTGTGTCTGCCTTTGAGCACAGGTGAGGACTCGTTCGAGTTGCAAACGGTGGAGTTGGAGATGGAGGCTTTGGAGAAACAGGCAAAGCATGCCCAGCTGCGAGAGCGGAATGCGGCGCTGGAAACATCCCGGGCGGACGCTCACTCGTCCCAGGTAAATTCCCCGGTTGAACCTAACGCTCCCAGCACCTCAACTCCGCGTGTTTCTCTGCCCAGGACCAGCGCACCTACAACGCAGCCCGCCCAGGTATCGTTTACTCCGCCACCGGTGCACCACGGACCCTGGATGCTGCAGCAGCGGAAGACACGAGCCAAGCCCCGGTCGAGGACGTCTCCCCCGCCACCACCACCGGCCTTCGAGATCTCGACCGAGAACCGCTTCGCCCCTCTCCGCGAGACGGAACGCCATACTGTGATTCTTGGAGATTCCATCGTCCGGCATGTCCGCGCTACCGGAGCCAAAGGTAAGGTGTACACTCGCTGTTTTCCTGGTGCTCGTGTTCTCGATGTCGCTGCGCAGGTACCCGCGATCCTGAACGAGAACTTCACAGCGGTTGTTCTTCACGCTGGAAGAAACAACACCAGGCTGAGGCAAACAGAGATCTTAAAGAGGGATTTCAGGATCCTGGTGGAGACGCTACGCAGCACATCACCCACAACGAGGATCATAGTGTCAGGACCTCTTCCCACTTACCAGCGAGGGGCTGAGAAGTTTAGTAGACTCTATGCACTAAATGAATGGTGTGGAGAGCACAAACTTCTCTTTATTAATAACTGGAACTGTTTCTGGGAGCGTCCGAGGTTCTTTCGCCCTGATGGGCTGCACCCCAGCAGAGTTGGAGCAGCAGTGCTATCAGATAACATCTCTAGGATACTTCACATCATCTGACTGGTAAGACATCAGGAAATTTACGACTATGAGAACATTTATACAACAAACCAAATAGTTACAAGTTCACACACAGCCCAGTTTATAGAAACCGTATCTATTCCTTGTGTTGTAAAACCAAGAATTAAATACACAAGATCCAGAAATAATCTTATTGCAGTTAAAACTGAAAAATGCCAGATAAGCAAACACCAAAAAGTTCTAAAGTTTGGTCTTTTAAACATTAGATCACTTGCACCCAAAGCACTGATTGTAAATGAGATGATTACAGAAAATAATCTCTCAGCACTCTGTCTCACTGAGACCTGGATTAAACCAGGTGAATATATGGGTCTAAACGAGTCTACAGCATCAGGATATGTTTATAAGCATGAGCCCCGTCAGACTGGTCGTGGGGGAGGTTTAGCTACTATTTACAATGCCTCTCTTATGTCAGTCAGAGATTAGGATTCAGCTTTAAATCATTTGAAGTGCTCTTCTTAAAGTTGTACTTTCAGACATGCATATAAAACTTGCTCTGGTCACCGTGTACAGACCCCCAGGGTTCTATGCTGATTTTCTTTAAGAGTTTGCTTGTTTTCTTTCAGACCTCTTGATCAATTTTAAGAAAGTTCTAAAGTAGATTTTAATATTCATGTAGATGATGTAAACGATGCTCTAGGATTATCATTTGTTGACTTATTAAACTTTTTTGGGGTTAAACAAAACGTCACCAGACCAACACATCGCTTTAACCACACACTAGACTTAATAATATCCCACGAAGCAGACGTCACTGATATAGAAATTTTACCTCAGAGTGATGACATCACAGACCATTACCTCATACTGTACACACTACAGGTAGAGCAGATTAGCCGTGTTTCACCACGTTATCGACTTGGCAGGACTATTGTTCCGACCACTAAGGACAGATTCATAAATAACCTGCCTGATTTATCTCAATTTCTCACTAAACCCATAACTGCTAATAATCTTGATGAAATGACTTACAACCTCACTAGCACATTAGACACTGTTGCCCCCATCCGGTTAAAAAAGGTTAGAGAACAAGCATCTGCACCTTGGTATAATAGTCATACGCATGCCCTCAAGAGAACAGCCCGTAATCTGGAGAGAAAATGGAGGAAAACTAAATCGGAGGTATTCAGAATTGCGTATAAAGACAGTATGCTCAGCTACAGACAGGCGCTAAAAGCTGCTAGAGCTGAACACCTGAGCAAACTCATAGAAAACAACAAAAACAATCCCAGGTTCCTTTTCAGTACAGTAGCTAAATTAACTACAAATCAGGTTTTTGAAAAATGTGTTCCATCATAGTAGGCTGGGTGGCTAAAAAAAAAAAAAAAAAAAAAACCCTGGTGAGTCGCTTGTTTTATTTTATTAGTTGCTAATCATGGTCTGAATATGTGTTTGTAGGGAGGTGTGCATGAACGCAGGTAGCATAAAGTGACAATAGTTTAACCCCGTTTGTGAGGTAAGCAACTTTATTGTGGGTTATTGTGGGGAAGGGGGAAACTGTTTTAAATGTTTTATTTGTTTGTTTTTTTAGGTGTGGCCAAAGAGCGCTAGCTGCTGTTTCGTACCTGTTTCGTATATGTTTTTACACGCTGTTTCATAAACCCGAAGTAGCTTGTTGGTTTACAGGTTGGACTAAGCGGACGTTGCGGTTGTAAACCGCTGGATTACTGAGTGTTTTAAAAGATTATTCTGCGACACGGTTCTGTGCTATATTTGAGTAAGGACTTGGATATTTATCTCTTGTGCAGGTGTATTAAATTAACAGGCTTGGTATTTTTGCTCCGTGAGCCGCTTGGACGCTTTTTAAATATTAATCGGGAGTTGATTGTTTTTCTCTTTTTAACGTGTGTATAAGTGTATGTACCATTTACATAACTATTTCCACATGTAACTATCTGATGCGCTGTGATTCTTGAGACTTAAACAGAAGGGGAGATTGTTTGTGTGTTTTGGGTTTATTTTTGGTTTATTCTTGTTTTTAAGAATTATGCACTGATTTGCTGTGTGCTCTCTTTTTGTTACAAAGAGGATGTAATCTAGTCTCTCCGATTGTGGGTAAATAACTGGTAAGCTGTAAATGGTATTAAAATATTTGTAGGCATTCTTTTGTTTAATAAATTTGTACTATTCTTGGAAAGTCACGTCTGTCTTTAATCCCATCCGAACCAGCAGGGTCCTTCATAATTTTTTAACTTTTTTTTTGGTTTAATTATTCTTTTGGGTTTAATCTATTTTCCTGGGTGAATAAATAACCCAGGTGGTGTAGTCAGTTCCTTTTTTATTTTTAATACCTTTTTAACCAAGGGTTACATTTAGGTCACGTCCTTAAATCTCTCAAGTTAGCAGTTATTAAGCTCCTCATTAAGAAACTTAATTTTGATCCAAACACGCTATCGAATTACAGACCAATTTCAAATCTCCCATTCATGTCTAAGATTTTAGAAAAGATTGTCGCCCAGTTATTTTCCCACTTACAAGAGAACATCTTTGAAGAGTTTCAGTCAGGTTTTAAGCCCCATCATAGCAGAGAAACTGCCCTAGTTAAAATCTAATTACTAACTACCTGTTTTTAGCTTCAGACCAAGGCTTCATCTCAATGTTAGTTTTACTAGATCTTAGTGCTGCATTCGACACTATAGATCATGATCTCCTCCTCGATCGCTTACAGAATTACATCAGCATTCAGGGACAGGCATTAAGCTGGTTAAAATCCTACCTCTCTGATCGTTACCATTTCATAGACTTAAATGGAGAGCTATCCAGGCTAATGCTAGTGAATTATGGTGTACCAAGAGGTTCAGTTCTAGGACCCCTGCTTTTCACAATACACATGCTTCCCTTAGGAATATTATTAGAAGGCATGGAATCAGCTTCCACTGTTATGCTGATGATACCCAGCTATATATCTTATTAAAACCAGGCGATACAGCTCAATTAGCTCGGATAACTGAGTGTGTTAAATAATTGAGATTGGATGACCCATAACTTTCTACTATTAAATTCTGATAAGACGGAGATTTTGCTCATTGGCTCAAAAAACAGTATACAGAAGCTCCAGCATCTCAACCTGCATTTAGACAGATGTTCTGTATCTACTAGTTTAACGGTAAAAGACCTGGGAGTTATTTTAGACAGCACCTTGTCCTTCAAAAATATATCAACCAAGTTACAAAAACAGCCTTCTTTTACTGTAGAAATATTTCTAAGCTAAGAAACAAGCTTCCATCCATTTTCATCAGTCTTAGAAGCATTATTAGCCCACTGTTTTATTATGTCGGTTGAGACTAATGTGTTTATGACAGAATGCACAATTTTAATCCTAAGAGATGACCGCGGCATCAACTGAAGTAAATGGCAAACTAACAGGTAACGTTAACATTAAGTATACTGTTAACTTGTCCATCCATTTGCATCAGTGATATGAGAAACAGTATTAGCCAACTGCCAAGACTGAAGTTAACTTTTGTCCCTCATTTTTCCCTGGTGAAACTCCTGACAGTAGCAAGTCAGAGTCTTTCTGAAGTTAAGAAGAAGAACAATGAGCAAACTGTAAGAAGATTAATGGACATTTCTTTTGCATTAAAAGACAAGAGGTTATCAAAGAATCTCCAGTTATTGCTAACTTTAAGAGCAAATGGTCAGCATTGTTCCAAGAAAATGAGGTAATTCAGCTTAATGTCTTTAAGTGGGATTTTAAATCAAATTAAATATATTAAAATCTCAATAACTCAAAATCATTACACTATACAAGATAGCTAGAGTAAAAGTTTCGGGTCTGTCTGTGGTCCATCAACATTGAAAGGATAGACAGGCAATACACTCGTTACTTTACACTAGACAATGCACTATCCATTTGTAAATAAAATGCAGTAGTGTACGTTGTATTAATGATAATACATTATTTAACCATATGATTTACACTTATTACTCAGCAGTTTAGTGGAACAGCAACTGGAATTGTTTGGATACTTAATTTGTGACGTTTTTCTCTGTTTTAGGTTTGTGCTGAATTTGCTCGCATAACAACTGTAGCCTTAATTTCAAAATTATACTCAAAGCTGGATGAACACACTACAAATCTTTTGAAGATCTTTGCCAAGAGAGGTGGAGCTCAGGGACAACGGATAAGAAAACTTCTCGTGCCACTTACACAGGTATGATAGCCATGAAAATTGTTTTAATAGACAATTGTGTTTAGTTGTTTTTCACTTATGACTTGTGTTAACTTGATAATGTAGTAGTTTATAGGTTTGTGTTGCTAATTTTCTTTCTTTTTCCTAGTGTGTCTGCATTAATGTTAGAAGGGAGTGTGTCCTCAAAGCCCTGTTTGTCACAATATTGAGGCAATTATACCATGTACTCCTTGATTAGATTGTCAGGATCCTCATTTAGGTAGACAAAGACTTTGTGTATAACAATGAATGTACTTTGTTCTGTTTATAGGATGCAGATTTTTCCAATGCTCAAGCTGCACTCAAAGAAAAGGTGATTAGCGTTGTCATCAGATGTGAAGGATGTGAAGTTAATGATAACCCTGCAGATGTTGGACTAATTCTTAAAGGTGTTCTAGCACTAGAAGATCTTGGTAATGTAGCTAATGGTGTTGATTTGCTAATTGGCCTAATATATGCCTTAAGCCTAAGTTATCCTAAGGAGCTTTGATACACCTTTGAACTCCTGCAAAAGGTGTTCCTGGAGCTTGATGACACAAACTCTCCAACAAAGTTCAGGACCAAGCTTTTTACACCACATTAAAGGACTGATGAACAGACTGATCTTTATCTTGAAACTATAACTATTACTAATTGTTATTGTCAAATGGGCAAAAACTTTGCTGAAAGAAAATTTGAGCTCAATTTTTATTGTTCACAGAAATACTCTTAATTTTTCATGCCTTTGTGTTTTTTTTTTTTTTTTTTTTGGGGGGGGGGTGAAATGCATGTAGCAATCTCATAGAAAAATATTAAAAGCAAACACTATGCTAGTTATTGATGGGTTACCCTGCATTTGTTGTTCATGCAGGAATGTGAACCTGTTTGTTTCATTTAGGAGTTGTTTCATGTTTTGTTCATGCTACACTGCTTTGGTTGTACTGAGTTTTTGTTCTTAGTTAATTTTTTTTATTTGAAACATTGTTTTCCTTAAAAGCACATGCACAAATAGCAAGCAGCAAGTTCACTCTTTGCTGTGTAAAAAGTTTCTGTACACATTTGTCATGTAAATTTGGTCAGAAAACTGTAAGCTTACAAATGCACTAGTTTAAGTGTTTTGTACAAACAAAAATTGTTAAAGTATGGCACCTGCTGTAAACTGTTCCCTAGTATGGTACAAAGGATTAATTACATATTTGCTGCCTCTGTAGTCATATTTTTAAAGGTCATTGAAGCAAGGAAATGAAAAACAGGGCTGATAACATCTAGTAGTAGTAACTTGACTAAATTAGATCCATCAAAAGTGATGTTTACATATAGGCTTAACATCAAGGATTAGATTTAAGATATGATTAATTGACGTTCAACAAAAAACATTAATTCAAGTTAATTCGAAATATTTAAATCATGTTTAATCTGTTTATGTTAAATGAACACCAATGTGTTGAGCTTGTTTAACATCATCCAGTCTTGTTAAGATAATGTGGTGTAATCGCGTGGAACCACTGTCCACGATTAAATCATGTTTAACCAAAGTGCAATTTTTTTGAGTGTATGTGTGCTGCTCGGAATCGGCAGGTATGCGCATGTTTAGTGATCACTCGTTCAGCAGCATGTTTCAGTTTAATTTGTGTACTGTTGGAGAAACTAGAGAAGAACCCCATTCTCAGGGATATTGATTTATTTTGAGTCGGATAGATGGTCATACACATTAAAAAGTGAGTAACTTGAGTAATTTTGTTGATTAGTGCTGATTTGAGACGCAAACTGTTTAACGATTCAGTCCGATTTGGTGAACTGGTTCGACCGGTTCACCTAAAAGAACCAGTTCAAATGAACAATTCGTTCACGAACCGGACATCACTAGTCAGAATGGGTCTCTGTTTCTCTCATTTCCGAGGTTTGTGCGAGTAAAGAGATGTAAACATGGAGCTCTTTAGAAGGTTAAGAAGGTTTTTTCAAACCAGAAGAGAGAAGAAATCTGAGCAGATTGCTGAAATAAAGGAGAAGCTGAAACACATGGAGAAAGTAATAAAAGACTTGGATGCATTTTCTGATCTGATAGAGAAAATAACAGAAGAGAAAAAAGAGAAAGCCATTCTGCTACAGACTGCAAAAGCTGGAGGCTACTTTGGCTTCTGAGAGAAAGCAGTGGGAAGAGAAAAATGATTTGATGACAAACTGAGAGTGAGTGGAGACACGTCTTGGTTTGAGAGAAAGAAAATGGAGAAAGAACAAAAGAAGACTAAACTAGACATAGAGGCAATGACCACCTCCAAACCACCAGGAAGCTCCAGGATTCCTTCAACCACTGTGTGGAAGAGAAAAAGAGGGCAGAGCACGAGAGAAATAACTTGATGAGAGAACAAAAGCGACTGGAGAAACTTGTTGCTCAGCTGGAGGAAACTTTGCAATCTAAGAGAAAAAAATGGGAGAAAAAACTAAATGCTAAACGAAACATTACTCGCTTTATACTAAACTTAAGAACAGGAAATGGCAGCACTGGCGAGAAACTGTAACTGTAATGCTCTGGGCAGGTTTAGATTCAGCATGTGAGCACACACCATACATTCACTGTGTGCACAATTATTAGGCAAGTGATTATTTTGACCATATCATCATTTTATCCATAATTTCCAAATCCAAGCTGTATAAACTATAATTCTTATTGGATTTAATGCATATCAGGTGATGTGTTTTTGTGTAATGAGGGAGGGTGTGGCCTAAGGAGATCAACACCATATATCAAGGTGTGCATAATTATTAGGCAGATTCTTCCACTCAGGAAAAATGGGCCAAAAAAGATATTTAACTGACTCTGAAAAGTAAAAAAATTGTAAAAAGTCTTTCACGGGGATGCAGCACTCTTGAAATATCTTAGATATTGGGGCGGGATCACAGAACCATCAAACGTTTTGTAGCAAATAGTCAACAGGGTCGCAAGAAACTTGTCGAGAAGAAAAGACGCAAATTAACCGCCAAAGATTTGAGAAGAATGAAACATAAAGCTACCAGGAACCCATTATCCTCCAGTGCTGCCATAGTCTACAACTGCAACCTACCTGGAGTGTCAAGAAGTACGAGGTGTTCAGTTCTCAGACACATGGCCAAGGTAAGAAAGGATGAAACCCAACCACCTCTGAACAAGACACATAAGTTGAAGCGTCAAGAATGGGTCTTGATTTTTTTAAAGGTTTTGTGGACTGATGAGATGAGAGTGACTCTTGACCGGATGAATGGGCCCGTGGTTGGATCAGTAACGAGTCAGTGAGCTTCGACTCAGATGACAGCAAGGTGGAAGTGGGATACTGGTACAGGCAGGTATTATTAAAGATGAGCTAGTTGGACCTTTACGGGTTGAAAATGGACTCAAAATCAACTCTACTGCCAATTTTTTGAAGACACTTTCTTCAAGCAGTGGTACAGGAAAAAGTCTGCATCTTTCAAGAAGACTTTTTTGCAATTTTTATGCAAGACAATGCTCCATCACATGCATCAAAGTACTTCACTGCGTGGCTGGCCAGTAAAGGCCTTAAAGATGAAAAACTAATGACATGGCCCCCTTCTTCATCTGACTTAAAACCTATTGAGAGCTTTTGGGCCCTTCTTAAGCAGGAAATGTACAGTGAAGGTAAACATTACACCTCTCTGAACAGTATCTGGGAGGCCGAGGCTGCACAAAAAGTTGATTCTGACCAGATCAAGAAACTGACTGACTCTGTGAATGGAAGGCTTGTGACTGTTATGGAAAAGATATTGGTCAATGAGGTTTTCTTTTTGAAATTTCAGAAATGTTTATTTGTAAATTTTGAGTTTGTTTATTATTCTTACTTTAACAGGTGAAAATAAACAAGTGAGATGGGAAAATCTTTGTTTTTCATTTAGTTGCGTAATAATTCTGCACACTAATAGTTGTCTTACAATGGTGTACATGTAGATATTCTCCTAAGAAAGCCAACACTTTTACTACTTAAATGTTCAGGTTTGAGGGTTTGTTAACATTTTGGATTGACCAAGAGAACTGTAGTTGTACAATAACAAAATTAATCCTCAAAAATACAACTTGCCTAATAATTGTGCACACAGTGTATCACTTAGTTTATGCCATGACACCTGCTATGCTTTTACACATAGAGCAACAATATTCCTTTTTCTGTTTCTGTATATTGCATGACTTGGTGGCGCTGTGATTTCAGTCAAAGTGTAACTGCTTCTCTGTTTGGTATCACCAGCACTGACCACTACTTTTATTTTCATTATTCTGTTGCTGGTGTGTGTTCTTTCTAATTTCACCTGGTTGCATCTGTTATTTTATTCTGTTTTTTTTACTACTATTTTCAGAACAATTAGTGAAACTCCAGCTTTCTACCCAATGGCATCTCTTTCATCTCTTTCAAAAAGAGGGCAGAGCACGAGAGAAATAATTTGATGAGTGTAGCTGTCTTAGAAAAGGTCGTAATTGTTTTTAAGTATGTCAATAATTTAAATTGTGGAAAAGTATTTAGTTCACAAATGAGGTATAATGTATAAATGTTCATTTGGAAATGGTTATAAAACTGTGTAATAGTGACACCTTCAGGGGAATTATGTTCAATATTGGTTAAATTTGTCACATGGTCTAACTAGCAATTTTAGTTTTCAGATCCACAAAGAAATGCACGCATGCTGAGAGCTATCTGATAGTAAGGTGATAGTGATAGTGAGGTGAACCACTAAAACTAACCCAGGAACAGAGTAGGAACATTCTGATCACCTGTTTTTTTTTTTTTAAAAGACTGCTGAAAGGAAATTTGTGGAACTATCTATGGATTCAGACTCGGTTGAGCTGAAATGGTGAAACGACTCTCCTGAACCTCATTGTTTTGAATAGAAGTGATCAAACTGAACTCTCTTGAACCGAGTTACTTGAACTGAATCTAAGGAGTCAAAAACACCGAAACAAATCTTTTCAAACTGAATTGACCAAACTATATGGACTGAATTTTTAAAATGAATCTATTAAATTAAATTGTTATTTTGTAATGGATTGAATGCAAAATAGTTATTTCTGATGTTTTTCTACTAAATGCGGTTGTCAAAAGTTATTAATATATACTTGAACTATGATGTTATGAGGCTGCATTTGAACTAAACTTTATAGTATTGTGTGCATCAGATGAACCCATGAAGAACTCATGTATTGTAAACTGATTTAATCTCTGTGTTATTGTGATTTAATATTTAAACTGATACTGTGAATACTGTTCAATAACTGTTTATTTTATTTTCTATTAAAAATGTAATTTATTTTTAATACAGATTTATTTCCTATAAAACTAAAGCTGTGTAATTATCACCTCCTGAGCCGAACCTACTGCCCAAAAGATATTCATTTGTCAGTGGCTGTCAGTCGCAGTTTTATATTAGACTTTTTGCAGCAATCGATAGTTTTGATCAGTTTAACTTCTGTTCATGTAAAATTGGGTTTAAACAGAACCTTTATTTTATCATCATTTACATTTGTCCCGTTTCCCCAACATTTTATCATGTGGATTCAAATTCTTAGTTAAATTTAAATGATGTCCAACACTTTAATAATAGAAACAAAACACACATTATATTTATGATATTTATTTATTTTGAAGGAAGAAAAAATATTCAGTTACAATAATCACTGATATTTTTGTACTTTATTATATGTAGGACATGTCCAGCTGGATCTCCTCTTTTTCTTTCCCTTTTCTTTCTCTTGTGCTGAAGTCATATTGCTGAACAGCTGTACAGCTTCCTCCAGTCACTCTCTGGTTTCCATCCTCATTTCTCTTCCCTCGCCTAGGAATCTTTGTTTCCTCAGAGATTTTCTGCGACTTTTTGGGCTTGTAGAGGTTCAGCTTTCTGTTCCTGTTCTTGATTTCCAGATTCGTCTTATCTCGCTGCTGTTTCTCATAGTCAGAACTGAAAGTGCCCTCAGCTGAGCTACTTGTTTCTCCAATTGCTCTTGGTTTCTCAGAATTATCTTTCTCAAGCTCTTCAGTCTTCTTTTGTGTCTTACAGTAATTCATATGTATATACACAAAACAGACAATGAATGAATCTCATTTAAAATGCTTTCAGTGATTCTACATTCTGTTTATATGAAGTGTTTCCACAGTGTGCATGTTAATTGGCTGGATGGAGCTTTTATTCATTAGTTATTTATCCAGTTATCATCTGTTAACCTGTTATTTTAACAAAACCAGATTTTCTCCTGGTAACCAAGTTAAAGAAAATGCTACAAGTATTGGTATCCAGATCTAACAGTAGAAAGCGCTGCCTCGTCTCCTATAGCAGTTCACACCTGCTCTTATCATCCACAATGTAAATGGGAGACACACCCAGGAGAAAAACACAGGCCTGACCCAAGAGAGGTGGATTCCTAAATGACCTGAAATAGAAGCCAAGGTGAATAAGTATCTCACCTGGGACACTGAAATGCTGCAGCTCAGTTAACAGCACAGCATGCATGCTTAACAGCAACTTTTCTTTTTTGCAGTAAAGAATCACTTACGCTCTGCATAAATCACTTTCTTAATGTTTGAAAGATCAGTGGAATTCACTCCCATTTCATGTTTGCTGTACTTTAGAATGTAATACTTTATTACAGTGGGGTGCTTTAGTACCTAAAAGTCTATATTTAAATATTAATTATTTTATTTTTATTGTTAAATGAGGTTGGAATGAACATAGAAGTGAAGTCGAAGTAGATTCTAAGTAAAACTCACAAACATGCATGAGATTGTTCACCATTCATGGTGAGATGTTCAGCTCTGCATAGATCACTTTCTAAATGAGAGATCAGTGGAACGATTTTGGGCCCTGGATAAAAGAATGTAAGGAAACAACATGCTGGAAACCGAACCTCAGACCCCACTGTAATGTAGAACACAGACACACTGTATGACATTAAATCAGTTCACATTTATTAACAACATCCCGACTTCCCAAGCCATGGCATAATGACACCAGACTCTTTCTCCAAATAATTATAGAGGATCCTCACATACACTAAGCTTCTGTGTCTAAACTGCAATTTGTACAACAGGTAAAATTCTTGGGGCATCTGATATCAGAACAATGTAAAACTTAAAAATATCTTAAAAAAGCAGACGCAGGCAAATATCCCTGTGCCCAAGACCAAGGAACAGCTCATGTATTTTCTAGGAATGTGGTTGCAGGAATTTTCAAGACTGGAAACTTTCCATGGGAATTATCAGGAATATTTAGGTATTAATGTATTAAAAGGTATTAAAGTTGGAATTTACAAAATTGCAAGTTATCCTATAACAGGAAACTTAAAATGAGTTAAAAAAAATAACTTGATTAAAAATCAACCAGATTGAATGCAGTTTCATTTGAATTTCTACCTGCACATTCATCAGTCACATGCACACAGCACACTTACTGCAGGGCTCCTGAGGCCGTACCCCTACATGCACTGTGTTTTCTTCATGTAAACAATGAGTCATGCCTCGAAAAAGGTTTAAAACCACTGCCTTTTTGGTAATAAAAGACCAATAATCAGGATCTCAGGTCTACATTCCTTACTATTGAAGTAAACAGGACCAGTACAGAACAGTTCATCAGACAGGAAGTCACTAATAGTTACTCAAGTACAGTAATGAAGTACATTTACTCAAACACTTTACATCACTGCATTTAACTTGCACTTTGCAGTGAGGAACCAATACACACACACACACAGACACACACACACACGTGGCCTACACCAACGTTTCAGTTGATAAAATTGTGTACAGATGTTTAAGTGAATCAGGTTCTACCCCACATTGAATTTAAACAAAGCACTAAAGCTGCAAGAAAATACCTCAACTTCAGTTTCTGTCAAATTCCTTTTCTTTGAGGAACATCAAACATCACTGAATCTATCAAACATCATTGAAGTGGATTTCAGGAAAGAAAATGAAGTGATTGAATGCTCTCTGTGATGAAGAGACATTAGACATAATTGGAATTTATAATCTTTATTTCTTTAAATTAAATTTGTTTAAATTAGGATTTATTATAAATAAATGATGGTGAAACAACATGCACACTAAAGTACATGAAAGGTTCGAATTTCACCATCTTCCTCTATTCCTGAATCATTGTCCATCTGTTCAAGTTGCTTAAACAGATCCTCGAAGCTGTCGACATCAAAGACTGGTACAGAATCCAGGATCTCTGTGCTGTTGTGGGGGTCTCCAGTATGATTCTGGGTTAAAAAAAAAGCCATATTCCTTATTTAAAATGGAGAAGATGTCGTTGTTCAGCAAAGTGATTTCATCCTCGTCCTCGAGCTGAACCTCACTGCTTGTACAGTCAGACCCATAGCAGGTGCTGTAAACAGAAGTGCACAATTTTAGCTGCATATTAAAGTAAATGAGTGGCGATTATGGCGATTATTTAAGATGCAGAGTAAAACTTTATTTGCATGTCATTCTTCTGAAACTGTTCCAATGCAGTTTACTAACTCACTTGGTCTGGCAGAAGGTCGACTCAGAAACAGAAGGGAAAAGAGGAGGATCAAAGCAGAAGTCTTTAGGAGACAGCAGTTCTTGGTGGCTAAGGCCGGGGAACTGATCACTAACTTCAGGCACGAGGTCATGGACTGGTACTTCTTCTGGCTCAGGTCTCCTCTGTGAACCATTTATAGTGCTTCTCTTAATGTTAGTCAGAGATTAGGATTCAGCTTTAAATCATTTGAAGTGCTCGTTCTTAAAATTGCACTTTTAGAGATGCATAGAAAACTCGCTCTGGTCACCGTGTACAGACCCCCAGGACCCTACGCTGATTTTCTTCATGAGTTTGCTTGTTTTCTCTCAGACCTCCTGATCAGCTTTGATAAAGTGCTGCTTGTAGGAGATTTTAATATTCATGTAGATGATGAAAACGATGCCCTAGGATTATCATTTGTCGATTTACTAAACTCTTTTGGAGTTAAACAAAACGTCACCAGACCAACCCACCGTTTTAACCACACACTAGACTTAATAATATCCCACGGAGCAGACGTCACTGATATAAATATTTTACCTCAGAATGATGACATCACAGACCATTATCTCCTACTGTACACACTACCGGTAGAGCAGATTAACCGTGTTTCACCACGGTATCGACTTGGTAGGACTATTATTCCAACCACTAAGGACAGATTCATAAATAACCTGCCTGATTTATCTCAGTTTCATATTAAACCCATAACTGCTGATCATCTTGATGAGATGGCAAACAACATAGACCTTATCCTCACTAGCACTTTAGACACTGTTGCCCCCATCCGGTTAAAAAAGGTTCGAGAACAAGCACCTGCACCTTGGTATAATAGTCATACGCATGCCCTAAAGAGAACAACACGTAATCTGGAGAGAAAATGGAGGAAAACTAAATTGGAGGTATTTAGAATTGCGTATAAAGACAGTATGCTCAGCTACAGACAGGCGCTAAAAGCTGCTAGAGCTAAACACCTGAGCAAACTCATAGAAAATAACAAAAACAACCCCAGGTTCCTTTTCAGTACAGTCGCTAAATTAACAACAAATCAGGGATCTGAAAAATGTGTTCCATCACAGTTTAGTAGTGAAGACTTTATGAATTTCTTCACTGAAAAAATAGATAACATTCGAAAAACAATTGTGGCAGTTCAACCTCTGACAGCATCTCCCGACACAATCGTACTTACAACCCCACAACTACACTGTTTTACATGTATAGGACAGGAAGAGCTGTATGATGCTATTATGAAAGCTAAATCAACAACATGTCAGTTAGATCCAATTCCCACTAAACTACTGAAGGAAGTGTTATATACAGCTGGTGAGCCTCTTTTAAATATTATTAACTCCTCACTATCGTTAGGTCATGTCCCTAAATCCCTCAAGTTAGCAGTTATTAAGCCCCTCATTAAAAAACCTAATCTGGATCCAAACACGCTATCGAATTACAGACCAATTTCAAATCTCCCATTTATGTCTAAGATTTTAGAAAAGATTGTCGCTGCCCAGCTATGTAACCACTTGCAGGAGAACAATATCTTTGAAGAGTTTCAGTCAGGTTTTAGGCCCCATCATAGCACAGAAACTGCTCTAGTTAAAATCACTAACGACCTGTTTTTAGCTTCAGACCAAGGCTACATCTCCCTATTAGTTTTACTAGATCTTAGTGCTGCGTTCGACACTATAGATCATGATCTTCTCCTCGATCGCTTACAGAATTACATCGGTATTCAGGGACAGGCATTAAGCTGGTTTAAATCCTACCTGTCCAATCGTTACCATTTCGTAGATTTAAATGGAGAGCTATCCAGGATAATGCTAGTAAATTATGGCGTGCCACAAGGGTCAGTTCTGGGACCCCTGCTTTTTACAATATACATGCTTCCATTAGGAAATATTATTAGAAGGCATGGAATTAGCTTCCATTGTTATGCTGATGATACCCAGCTATATATTTCATCCAAACCAGGCGATACAGCTCAATTAGCTCGCATAACTGAGTGTGTTGAAGAAATAAGAGATTGGATGACCCATAACTTTCTGCTATTAAATTCTGATAAAACGGAGATTTTGCTCATCGGCCCAAAAAATAGTACACAGAAGCTCCAGCATCTCAGCCTGCATTTAGACGGTTGTTCTGTAACTACTAGTTCAACGGTAAAAGACCTGGGAGTTATTTTAGACAGCAACTTATCTTTTAAAAATCACATCAATCAAGTTACAAAAACAGCCTTCTTTCACCTTAGAAATATTTCTAAGCTAAGAAATATGTTATCTATATCTGATGCAGAGAAGCTCGTCCATGCGTTTATGACCTCTAGAATAGACTACTGTAATGCATTACTAGGTGGATGTCCTGCATCATTAATAAACAAGCTTCAGTTAGTTCAGAATGCCGCAGCAAGAGTTCTTACTAGGTCAAGAAAATACGATCATATAACCCCAATCTTATCGTCCCTACATTGGCTTCCTATTAAGTTTCGAATAGACTACAAACTACTGCTACTCACTTATAAAGCACTAAATGGTTTGGCTCCCATGTATCTATCCAGTCTTTTAACACGCTACAATCCGTCACGCTCCCTGAGATCTCAAAACTCTGGGCTTCTAGTAGTTCCTAGAATAGCAAAGTCCACTAAAGGCGGTAGAGCATTTTCACATTTAGCTCCTAAACTCTGGAATAGTCTTCCTGACAGTGTTCGGGGTTCAGATACACTCTCCCAGTTTAAGTGCAGATTAAAAACATATCTTTTTAGCAAAGCCTACACATAACACACATCACACACATCACATCACAACCTTGTGCTCCAGAACATCTGATCACATGCACATTATCAACTTGTGCTGTTAATATCATGAACAGCAGCTACGCTAATTCCTCTCCACTGCTTCTCTTTCTCTCCCCATCCCGAGGCTTCCTGAGGTTTGGCCAGCTCCAGTCACGTCCCACCTCGTGAAGATTATGGACCTATGGATGATCATGGAGAAGTAGATGCCGAGTGTTTAAAGGCCCTGGCATGGAGAAGCTGATGCTGGATCTATGATGATCACAAATTGTTCTGTATTGTTGAAAGATTTATGACCAAACTTTTGATGTCACCCATATGAGGATGGGTTCCCCTTTGAGTCTGGTTCCTCTCAAGGTTTCTTCCTCATATCATCTAAGGGAGTTTTTCCTTGCCACTGTCGCCACGGCTGCTCATCAGGGACAAACGCACACCTTCACCTTCACTGTTGTTTTCTGTAAAGCTGCTTTGAGACAATGTCTGTTGTGAAAAGCGCTATACAAATAAACTTGACTTGACTTGACTTGAGTCACTACTCTGCAAACTGCCTACAAATATACACAAATATAGACATGTTCTGACTCCCTCCCTATGTGAAGAGGCTCCATATGATTGTAATAGGACAAGCAGGAAAAATAATCAAATCTATTAGCATTTTTAATGATTAATTATATTTCCTGTGGTGGACACTGACTAGAATAAAGTGTTTACTGAAGATGAATGGATTAAAGTGTTAAATGATCTTAACTGCAAGACAATTGGAAGACAAACTTTAAGCACTAATAAAGCAATATCACAAGCATGAGTGCTGTTATAGAGCATCTGTGTTGCCATGACGACACACAGACTATCCTAACGCGCATAGAATATGTAGTAACGGTTTTAATATAATGAACTATTGCTAGAATAAGTGTGTTATGTAGCAAACACACAAATAATGTGTGATAATACTAACAATGAAATGTACCAGTGTCGTCCTGAGGTGCCACTTTTTGGCTGCGTCTCCTTCCCTTCTTTGGAAGCGGTTTATAAACCCAATCTACATGATAGAAAAGAAGAATTTAAAGAGTAAGAAGCAACATAAAAACAATAAAAAGTGTCAGAATTGATGCGTTTGTTTTGTTATTTTGACATTTGTCTATAAAGAATGTTCACCTACCAGGAAACAACTGTTCATGTTCCTGTTTAAGCCTCCATGATTCAGTGTAGTAGGGTTTCTTCTGTTCTTCACTCAGTTTGTTCCACTGGATCCCAAGCTGCATGCTGATCTCTGCAGAGCTGCTATTTGGATTGGCCTTGGAAAAGATGGGCCGCTGTTTCCTCGCCCAAACCATGTAGGCATTCATTGGCCTTCTGATATTGCCTTTTTTATCTCTGCACTTGGCGATGTTAAATTTATCTACAAAATAAAAAACAAAGTTCAAGTTAAACAGAAATCATTATAAACTTCTAGTTAAAACAGTGAACAGAACAGAGTCATGCAATACTGCACCAGTCTTAAACACACACAATGTTGTAGTACAAATATTTTATAAGTGCTGCATTACTCAGTCAGTACAAAATCATTTTATATTTCCTGCATGACAGATTCATATTCAATGTGGTTTTAGGAACTAAATGATAACTATATTTCATTGTATCTGTACTTGTTCTCTGTACAATGACAATAAAGTTGAATAAAGTTGACAGCAGGCGAAGCAGCTGTAGCTGTTACCCGTCTTATTATCTGTCATTATTTCTCCTTCTTTCTTCTGAAAGTTGCTCTTTCTGGCGTCTTGGAGAGTGGATTGTTCAAAACCATGACGAATAAAAAACATTTCTGTTTCTTTGCGCTCCATTGCTGTGGTCAGTAAATGTTTGTGTTCAACAGCAGCAAAGTTGTCATGACATTAAAAGTGCGTCCAGGGCGCCGTTTAATTGCTAATTTTACCGAGAAATATGACCAATCAGGGATGCCGACGTCACAAAGGAGGCGGAGCTTCAACGATTCAAGCGCAGACGCGGAAGTGGAAAACGGGTGGTGTTAAAACAAGAGAAGTGGTGTGTGTTTGTAAACCCTTCGAGTTCCTGTAGCGCTCCTCTGTTTAGACACATTAGTGTATTAAATTATTTAGATTTATATATTTTAATAGAAAACGTGTTTGCATGTTGGAATGCGATTTTGATAGAAATGTGGGGTTTAATTTGGGGTGTAATTAGTTTGTACTGCATGTGGTGACCTGTTGTTGTTATACTTAAAGTGGGGGAGTAGAAGTGCATTAAAAATAGAGAATAAGAGAACACGTGATTAGCGCGTGTAAGACGTGTGTTATGAGTTATTAGAAAATAAATCATTAATTCATGCTACCTGGCCTCACTTCCCTCTGTTTTCTGACAACACTGCACTTTTAACAAATACTTTATTTTATATCCCTTAGATTATTCATTATACTTACTTTTTTTGAACACAAACAGATTTTTTTTACTTAAACACATGGTAGTATTTATAGTCTGTCATCCTTTAATCATAATCATCTACTTATCAAGATGTTTGTAAGCAAGAAATTATTATAAGAATAATGGTAAGTTAATCACAAGGTAAATTAACTGTAATATAGTTTTTATTGAATAAAATCAAGTCCAAAAATGTATTTGAAAAAGAAAAAACATAAATGAAAGATGTGATTGATTTTGATCTGCCGCCAGTCTTTTTACAAGCACTTAGTGTTTTCTCAACTGGTCCACGACTACACCAATTTAGGATTTTTTTTATATTGGTATTAAAATAAGAAACTAAACTCCTATAAAATCATCTCAGCAGTATTCAAATCAAGATTTGGTCATTTCTGTAAAAAGCTTGGTGTGAAATGGACGTCTCTGTTCACCTGTGTACAGCAGCACATGGGGAGGACAACAAATAATGACAAGAAACAAAAAAGTGACAAACTTCATTTGGATTTGACTTTTTCTCCATCACCCTTATAGCTGACATGCCATCATTATACACACACAATTAATGTAACACTGATTTGAGGTAATCCATGAAAAAAAAAAAACACTTTCTATTAATCAGTTCTATGAATGTTAGTTTTAAGAATAACGAGGCATAAAAACAATTGAAATGTCACACATGAGATTTCTAACACCACTTCCACCAGTACACAATAAACACACAAATACAATGTGCTTAAAAATAGTAAATTTACTCTAAAAACAAACAATTTGTTTTGATTTATTGTTCTAATTTCCACCTTTTGACGATGGTAAGTTGTAACCACATACTTAAAACAACTGATTTAATGCTCAGTAGGTAAAGTTTACTTTTATGTTTTTGGGGCACAAAATCCTCGTTCATGACGATTTAGCGTAACATGCCAGCTGTTGTAGCTCATGTGAAAAGTTTCATGTTTGGCTTTTAAGCAGTTCCCAGACTTTAAAAGAAGTCGAGTCTCTTAAACCAACTCTGTTTCTTTGTTTACGATCTGTTTCAAGAATATTCATCTGCTCCTGAGAATCGTTGTGTGGTGATTCTCTCAATTTCCTGCTGCTTTTGCACAGAAGCCAAAGAAGTGTGTTTGTACCATCTGTACCAGAATGTTGTTCACTGCTTTTTCTTTTGTTATCTGCTCCATCATAAGATCAAGAAATGCACCCAACGCTGTTGCTACTTTCTCCATCTCCTTCTGTTCAAATTTCTTTCCTCTCCTGTTTTGAAACATTTCTCTAAACCTCCTAAAGAACTTCATTTTTTAGTATCTTTATTTCCAGATACTAACCTCGGGAATGAGAAACAGATGCAGATATAAAGACGTCTTACTGTGACGTCACACAAAGACGACCCGCCCTCCAGTCACCCCGTCGTCTCGCTCTCTTTCTCTCTCACACTCACTCTGCGCATGCGCAGATTACAGAGAGAAAGCACAAAAAAAAGTTATGGCGTCTTCACAACTTTTCTCTGTTGTTCCTGAGAGAAGAGCGATATTTCAGTCATAAAAAAGATAAAAAAAAAACGGCAGTAAACTGTGTATAAAGCGAGTGAAGGTCAGCGGGACTCCATGCTCTCTGAGGACGGACCGGGGCTAGCTTAGCATGCTAACTTCAGTAGATATTTCTGTTACATAATACATAGAGGTTTTTAAAGTCCAAACTGTCATTGATTCACATTCTGTTGATAATTGTATTTAATTGATAAGTGTTTACACTACACTTATCACATAGAGCTCCATAGAGAAAGCAGTTAGTACGCGGTATTTAACAGTAAACTGGGTCCGACTTAAGAACCGGAAGTTGACCGGAGTGACTCCATGAATGTTGCAGAATCATAAATGACCAGTAGGTGGCAGTGTGATTTGTATTAGAGCTCACTGTCACAGCAGGCAATTAGAAGTAGTGGAGCTCTAATGACGTCATTAATAGCGAGGACAAGACACACAGCAGTTTGGGATTCTTTTATTGACTTTATTGATTAATTGATTTGGAGTATGATTCTGTTTCTGATCAAAGTAAGTTCACGTGTATGGAGTAAAAACAACCTGTACATTTCTCACTTCCAGACAGTATTATGAGATGTTCATCTGTTGCATGTTTTATAGGATTTATGAGCTGGAATAAATGTTTCAATATCGGTTTGTTTTGAACGACTGGTGCATTTTTAGCTACTTTTTCCCCTCAACTGAAAGGAGGCAGAAGTTGGAAAACTTTTTTTGCCATGTAGTTTAATTTGGGCCTGTATATAAGTATTTTAGGCAAAATGCTGTTTATTGTATTTATTGTAAAACTATATGCTTCAGATGAGTTTTATAAAAAATATTTTTACTTATAAAATAATAAAACGTAATTCTCAGTGAAGCCAACTGTTTATGAAATGCATTATTCACTAAAAAAACATCAACGGAACTGGATGATTTGTTTTTATTGAATGTAAAAATATTAATTTGAGGATGCTGAAGTTCCCTAGAAAAAAAATGTGTACATCATAAATTATTATTTTTTTTAAATATACAAATACATGAATTCGGTCCTGAAACAATCCAGAATAGTGACGGGTCACATGTCCAATGGGTCACATGTCCAATGAGTTTATATTTCAACTTTGAAGAAAATACAAAAAAAACGAGATTCCTATAAACATTATTCTGAGACTGTGTGCAGTCTTTATGTCCCTCCGTCTGTTTAAGGAAACGCACAATAACCAAATGTACCGAAGGGTTTTTACAAACTATTGTCGTCATTATAAAAACCACTTAATTGTTTATCAGTTATCAAATAATAAACAGAATCTTAGACATCATATAAGTGATTTATTTGAGCACTTAAAATACCAAAAGAATAATAATTGAGTAGAAACATTTAATAACACAATATGCATAAAACTGGTATTTGAACATTAGAAAAACAGAGTAATAATAAAGTAATGAAAATAAAAGTGGTGGTCAGTGCTGGTGATGCCAAACAGAGAAGTAGTTACACTTTGACTGAAATCCCAGCGCCACTAAACAAGTCATACAATATACAAATGTTTCTGTCCACAAACCCTGCATTGTCTCCTGTCTGAAGCAGGTACCCTGGTAATTCGTGAGTGTCTTTAGGAGGGGATGGAGGAAATTCAGGAAGCACTAAAACAGTAAGTTTCTCACTGTATTTTTTTCTTAGAACTGCTTCTGTGTCATTTGCGTCCGATTCTTTGCACAGGCGAAGGTGTTTATGATGGTGTAGAAGAAGCTCTGGTACCATTTTCTTGTCTTGTGTGAGACTATATAATAGCTGTTTGATATCTACTCCAGTCATGCACCCAAAATTAAATCAAAGTGATCAGATTTTAGAATAAAAAAGGCAGAAATATACTTGTTTCAATATATATGAAATATCAATTTCAAGCTGAATTTACATGACTGAATAATTTGTATGAACCTGTTGTAGTCTAGAACACAGTCTGGAACAGGTACATCCAAGTTTCTCCACTGTCCATTTTAACCTTTCACCTTCCTCTGCACAATGCTTCCTCTGTGAATGGTGGAGCACATCTGGTCCTTCCTTTTATCCTTCCTACTCTAATTAAATACTGCACACAACCGTGTTCCCTCATCACTGTATACTATGCAATGCGCACGTGACACAATAACAAATGTTGACGTCCTTGTGACACAGTGTGCTGCTCTCGGCCACGTGCTTAAAAGCCGGAACACCCAGCAGCAGCCCGCAGACTAAACACAACCTATAGAGCAGTACATTTCTCTATCACGCAACCAACCACGATCCATTTCAAAAGAAACACACTAGTGTTACTCTACAAGTATAAGTTACTCTACAAGTTCATGTTCACAAACCTGTTCTTCAGTTTGACTGATTTCATTCATCGCAAGTCACATGTTCACACAGAACCTCCGGGAAGCACGCTCTAGCTAGCATAGAAGGATCTAGAAGCAGAAGGATCCTCCAGTGAATAATCGCGTACCATCAGCATTCATAAAGACCAACCCGGCAAAAACCCAACAGCCCTCATGAGCAGAGCTGTGTGCGCCACACAACCAACCCACGCCCCCTCCATAACACCTCGCCCCCTGCTACACAAATCGTCTTTATCTTTCTGATTAAGTTACCTTGCGGATAATCTGCAAAAAAAAGGAGAAAATACGCTGTAGAAACACTGATCGTTCAGATATTGTTATGAGAAATGAAAATTCGTTATTGAAGGATTTGTAATTAAAGCTGTTTTTCATTTCTCCAGATTCAGCAAACTCTCTAGAATTAAAGACTAGAAATGACCTACAGAAATGGAGAACGCAAGCATAAGCCAGTCGAAGCTTCAGGCCACGAAAACTCTGAAGATGCAGAATACCAAAACTGACAAGTAATTTTAAAACACATCATTTTGATAGTAACAATGCACACAATTACTTGCATGATGGAAGGAGTAGCACAGTGGTTAAGATGTTGGAATTATGATTAAAAGTTCATGAGTTTAAATCCCATCCCCACTAAGCTGCCATCATGGGCCCTCAACTGCTCAGTTGTATTAATAAGATATTCGTTGCTCTAGATAAGGGATTTATATATATATATATATATATATATATATATATATATATATATATATATATATATATATATATATATATATATATATATATATACACAGTACAGACCAAAAGTTTGGACACACCTTCTCATTCAAAGAGTTTTCTTTATTTTCATGACTATGAAAATTGTAGATTCACACTGAAGGCATCAAAACTATGAATTAACACATGTGGAATTATAAACATAACAAAAAAGTGTGAAACAACTGAAAAATGTCATATTCTAGGTTCTTCAAAGTAGCCACCTTTTGCTTTGATTACTGCTTTGCACACTCTTGGCATTCTCTTGATGAGCTTCAAGAGGTAGTCACCTGAAATGGTCTTCCAACAGTTTTGAAGGAGTTCTTCGAGAGATGCTTGGCACTTGTTGGCCCTTTTGCCTTCACTCTGCGGTCCAGCTCACCCCTAAACCATCTCGATTGGGTTCAGGTCCGGTGACTGTGGAGGCCTGGTCATCTGGCGCAGCACCCCATCACTCTCCTTCTTGGTCAAATAGCCCTTGATGCCTTCAGTGTGACTCTACAATTTTCATAGTCATGAAAATAAAAAAAAAACTCTGAATGAGAAGGTGTGTCCAAACTTTTGGTCTGTACTGTATATATATATATAATTTGGGAATTGTTCATTTAGTTATAATTGTTCCTATAAAAGTTTCTAACAATAATAGTAATATCTAATAATGTGTTAGTAACAATAATTATAATAATACATCTGATAGAAATGTTTGCAACAGTGTAACAATAACGCACAAAAATATTTTGTGGCAATCTTTATTGGAATAAAAAAAAAATAGTAGTTTTAATATGTCATATTGTCAGGGATCCACCTGCCATGCCCCCTTTGGTGGCTCTCTATATCCCTCCGCTCTCCCTAGAACTGCAGGCTTAACCACGCACACCTGGGGCTCATTATCAATCATGTCTCCACTCTCTCTGGAGCTCCAGGCTTAATCACGCTCACCTGGGGCTCATCATCACTCCACCCCGCTTCTATATAAGATCCTCACTCACACTCACTCCCTTGTTTGTTATTGTATGTGTTTATGGTTTCATGCAGGACTCTATGTGTTCCGTTTCTTCCGGACTTCAATATCCTGCACCAGCTGCGCGGTTCCTTTCAGCGCATCTTGGATCAGCTACGCTTCTCCCAAGCGGACCTCGGACTCTCTTAACCCAAAGACTGCCGTGTGTGCTTGTGTGTATCTCTCTCCCTCAGTCTAGTCATTGAAACCCGAGCGAGGCTTACTTCGGCTTCCGCCTCCGTTTCATTCGCACCGTGACACATATAATAATATAATATGTAATGTTCTATCTGAATGTTTATTTTCCACAGTAATGCCAGTGTTAAAAAACAGCTTCTGGCACTTAAAAGTGTGTAAAGTTTTGATATTTCTGCGTTCAGTGTGTAAGAAAGTACAAGTTCGTTATTACTGCATGATTCAGTTCTATTTAATGAGCATATAATGTGATTAGTGTGCTCTGAGCACCTTTTCATTTCATTTTGTAAATTATTTTACAGAAGTAAACACCAGACAAAATCTGGAAATCCGAAGCCTGGACAGGAGTACACAATCAGTAGCTTTGAGAAAAGCATCTGTTTATTCGAGGTACTTTCTTGTGATTACAAACGCAGACGTCATTGAACTGAAGTGAGAATTGTGACTAAATAAAACTAAATGTTGTTTTTGTTTTTAAACCTCAACAGGAAAAAACTATTCAAACAGGGAAATGAGTTGAACAAATGTAACACTGAAATCTCTCTGAGTTTCTGTAGATGTTGATGTTGAAGCTATTTGCTTTTACTCCGTAATAAATTGGTTATTGTCATTACAGAGAAAAAGTGCTCCTCCACGCACAATGAGAACGAGCAGGAAGCTGACAAAGGGATTTAGATGTGGTAAACTATTTTCTAGAGGAGATACAGATTTATATAAACATGTGCTAAACCTATTTGTACATTTCCCTCAAATGATCAAAATGAAAGTTATATTCATCAGGCAGAAATCAAACACACAGCTTTGTTTTATTGTTTATTTTATTGTACATGTTTTATTTTATATTCATACATGCCCAAACCCCACAGCAAAGAGAACTGGATCAGCCATGTCACCACCCAGGAAAGCTCAAAAGCCTTGACTTTATGCTGCTTCACCAGATCCTACAAATACAAGACACACAACACAATCTCTCATCTAAAGTGCATTAGAAACACTACTAAGTCGTGTTCTGATGTTTTACCTACAGACAGGATTCATGCACTTCTCACAGGAACAAGTGAACTTCCTGTTCTGAGAGATGAAGAGAAAGCAGTCATTTCTGAGTTTTGTGTAAATGAGGTCAGTTCTTATCTTCTGTTTTATTTAGTGTGCATGCGATTTAAACACTTTATCCTTTAGCTGTGGATTTATATTTTCTAATTTTTTTAAGTTGATCTATAATTCACTGGTCCTGACAAATTTTGACTCTACGTTTTGGTTTATACAATATCTAGTAGTTTTCCTAGTCTAGTTGTATATATCAAATAATAATTTTCTTCCGTCTTTTTTAGTCCTTAGCAGAGACGTTTCTGTCTGTGATTTTGGAGAAGATCAAGGTGGAGAGAGAGTTTATGGGACTTGATCTCCTGCAGTTTCTCTGTAGGGTTTATGTAGGCATGTGGCAACAGAGAGGAGACTCTCACAAAGCACATGCTCTCGCCTACAGACTCCTTAAAGAAGGTGAGATTATACTAATATTTTATTACTTATCTACTAAAAATTATCTAGACACTTATACAGAGAAGTAAATTGTGTGATCTAACAAATCTTTAATGTGATCTAACAACTAACAAAAAACAAATATAAAGTTCCTTCAAATTGCAAGGTGCTCTCCTGTGTACGGCTCGAATTGAGGTCTGGGCTCTGGTTGGAACAACTCAGAACTTTGATTATCCTTTCCTAAAGCCATGTCTTTGTTTAATTTGATGTGTGCTTTGGGGCATTTGGGGCAGCTTTCTTTCAGCGTTTTTGACCAGCAGCCCCAAAGCATTTATGTTAAACCCACTATGCTTCACTGTCAGTATGGTGTTTTTCCACATGGTTTTGGTTACTGACTGAATCACTGGCTTGCATATTTATATTTGTTATTTCCATCCTATATTTAAAAAAACCTGCAATTTCATAAGGGTGTGTTGACTTTATCTATCCAATGTATTTCTTTTTATACAGTGTATTTACATCCTATTGTTTTGTTGCTTTGCAGACTTTTTTAACGTCCCAAAGTGATTATGGTCATGGTGACAGCATGGCCAAGTATTTTGTTCTATGAAAGTTCTTTATGCAAATCAATTCACATAGTGAGCAACCTGAAAGCAAAGGAAAAGATATTTTACTTGCTCAGCACTTATCTGTGCTGGGATGAGGTAAGTTGTTGATCTTTAGTGTTCCTCTCAGTGTCAATGTTTATTACTGGCAGGCCAGAGCGGTCAAGCATTTTTTTTTAACTGGACTTTTTATGTATTTTACGACCTTCTTAATCTACTTTTAATTTCCAAGTATCAGTGTAATCTAGTGGGACAAATTCTTTGTACATTTATGTTGAACTATGCTGTCAGTTAAACAGTGTTTTATTGCACTGGGTATTAAATAATGATGTATTTTCTGCCAGGCGCCTCCGGGAAACATCTACAATATGATCACCAGCACCCTGAAGTCTTTTCTGGAAGACAGCAGACTGAGGTTCGTGAAGAACAGCTGGTATGGTTATGATCTCTGCCCTGCTACCTGGAACTACATCTTCAGCCTGGATCTTCTGTGTGCACAACTGGGCTGGACTTGGACCAATATTATACGGTACTGAATGCAAAACATCTTCAACATATTGTAAAGTTGATATGTAGGTGGCATTTTTATATCTAATCTTTAATACAATAAGATCTCACAGGGAAAAATTGGGTAATTGTTGATATAGTGGTATTTCTGTGAGGAAATAAAAAAATGTATAAATGAAATTTCCAGGATCAGTGCTCAGACAGTCAGAGAGAATTCTGTAACTTTAGCTGTAAGTATTTCACCATGGGAGGGTCTTTTTTTTAAAGTGGTAGCTCAGTGGTGAAGGCTCTGGATTACTGATTGGAAGGTCGGGGGTTCAAGCCCCAGGATCACCACATCACAAGTTCCACTCTTAGGCCCTTGAACAAGACTCTTAACTCTTTGTTCTCCAGGGGTGCTGTAGTCATGGCTGACCCAGTGCTCTGCCCCCGGCTTACTCAGTGGTGTAAAGTACTTTTCCATTAAGGGTCAAAGTTCTAGTGGTTGTTTGAAAAGTTCTCATTCTTGTATAAACTCATAATTCTTCGTAAAACCACAATAGCTGCTCCATAACCACCACAAAGACTCTCAACATATCCATTTCTCCTCTTTTTATTTACTAGAAAGGACCTTTGGCTGATACTGAACACTTGGCTGATGCAAGCAAGAACAGAGCAAACACCGTTCCGAGACGTCTGTGTAGCAGCAGTTTTCAGGCTACTTGGTAAGTTTACTGTAAATCCTGTTTCGGAGCAAGATCTCACATTAATTCTGGATTCTTCATCTTTTTACTCATGGTCTTTGTCCTTAAACAGGGCAAATTGGTCAGCTAGGACTTAAGGAGAACCTGCCAATGTCATTTCAAATTCTGGCAAAAAGCATAAATCAGTTTGTAACCCAACAACTCTCAAAAGGTATTTCTAAAGCATTAAATAAATGTTTTTATCGATCTTTATCTTTATTCTGAGACTTTTAGTTTTGTGCTTCAGCAAGTCCTAATTTTGTATTGGATGTTGTGTGCTGATATGCCATGGGAAGTGCAGCTCTCAGTCATCTATGCCACTCGTGATCTGGCACCCAGCAACCCTGAAGCAGCTCTGAAGACTTTGGAATTATGGAGAAAAAACAACACACAGCACGTTCCCCCAGCCGTCATTAAATGCATTACGCAAATCGACTTCCTTTGTGGTCAGATTAAGCCACAATTATCACAATGGTGATTTATCTCTAAAACTTTGTACATTAATAAATCAGATTTCTATTTATGTATAGATATTTTTAGATTAATAAAATGTTTATTTATTTATGATCTGTACAGCATTATCAGTTTATTATAGTTTACATCTATGTATTAAGTCTGTATGTCTGACTTCCTGACAGGACACTTCAGTTAGTTTGCATCTCCAAACCCACCACAGTGAGCACTAAGGCCCCCCAGGGCTGAAACCTCATTTGGCTGTACGATGATATCTTTTCTATTTGAAATGAGGAATATGACTTTTTTAACCAGCCTGAAGCCCAGAATCATACTGAAGACCAGTGTTGTGCGAGTTACTAAAAAATAGTAACTAGTTAGTTACTCGTTACTTCATTCAAAAAGTAACTCAATTACTTTGATGATTACTTACACCAAAAAGTAATGCGTTACTTTAAAAAAAAACGTTCTTTATTGTTCCCATTAATGCCCTTTTAGGCGTTTTGGTCTATACAAACACAAAACTGACTTGAACACTATTTTTAAACACTATTTTATTGAAGTCAGACCAGCACAAACTGAATATATCACAAGGATTTCTGTAATAAATAACAAAACAAGCTGAATAATATATTTAGAATCAAAAACTAAAGTGGTTTCTGCATTTTAAAAGCTGTTGTGTTGAGCTTTTAAAAATGTTCCTTTCTATCAACAATGTACAACAGAACACCGGGTTAGCTTTTAGCTTCATCAAGGCATGGAGTTTCTGGAGTTGCTGCTATCGCAGTAGATATGACCTTCGAACCAGAAAGACACAGCTTACATTTGACTAAAAAGTTTTTGTCTTTATACTCAACTAAAGTGAAATAATCATATTTCCACTTTGAGAAACTCCTCTTGCTCTCACCTCGACTCACCATTACTGCCGCACAGACCTGAATAAATGGAAACACGCCCACAGTGCGTCTTCTTCGTGTTTATAGTGGTTTAATCCTACAACGCGTCTCTGCTGTAAACAGGTTTGACTGTAGTCTACACTAATCCTAACCCTAACCCAGCCTAAATTTATTCATTTAAAAAATGAAAGGGTAACGCACCGTACGGTAACGGAGTTACTTTATTTAAAAAAGTAACGTGTTACAATATTAGTTACTGTCAAAAGTAACTTCGTTACAGTAACGCATTATTGCTCAACACTGCTGAAGACGCCCACAACAGCACAGAGATCCTGGATTCTGCATCAGCCTTTGACATTGACAGCTTGGAGGATCTGTTTAAGCAACTTGAACAAATGAACAATGACACAGTATAAGAGGAAGATGGTGAAATAAATTTTATGTACTTTAGTGTGCATGTTGTTACACACATCTTTATTTTATATTAAGTTATAATTTAAACAAGTTTTATTCAAAGAAATAAAGATTTTGAATTTCAATCATGTCTAATGTCTCTTCATCACAGAGAGCATTCAATCACTTCATTTTCTTTCCTGAAATCCACTTTAGTAAATTCAGTGATGTTTGATGTTCCTTAAAGAAAAGGAATTTCACAGAAACTGAAGTTGAGGTATTTTCTTGCAGCTTTAGTGCTTTGTTCATTTCGAGCTCTGAAAGCAATATAGCTGACAGTTAATGTGGGGCAGAACCTGATTCACTTAAACATCTGTACTTTATAATTGCGCGCATGGATTAGCACAATAAATTAATATCTTTGTCCAGGAGACGATTGTAAGGACGTCAGCAAAGTGTATGAGCCTTTAGCGGTTATTCTGACAGGGTTAACACTGGATTCACCGCACAACACCTGAACACTACTGCTGGATGGAGCAGCGGGTGCGTGCACGAGCGGCGGTTGGTGAATGGAGGACTCCAGTCTTAAAAAATTTCTGCAAACACATGCCTAGTAAATACATGAGCTGTTCATTGCTCCTGGGCATTGGGATATTTTGCCTGCCTCTTATTTTATTTTTTTTACATTGTTTTGATATCAGATGCCCCAAGAATTTTACCTGTTGTACAAATTGCAGTTTAGACACAGAAGCTTTGTGTGTGTGTGAGGATCCTCTATAATTATTTGGAAAAAGAGTCTGGTGTCATTATGCCATGGCTTGGGAAGTCGAGCTGTAAATAAATGTGAACTAATTTAATATCATACAGTGTGTCTGTGTTCTACATTACAGTGGGGTCTGAGGTTCGGTTACCAGCGTGTTGTTTCCTTACTTTCTTGTATCCAGGGCCCAAAATCTTTTCACTGATCTCTCACACATTAAGAAAGTGATCTATGCAGAGCTGAACATCTCACCATGAATGGTGAACAACCTCATGACGTGACGTGCACTGTGACACCTGGCAGAAAGTGGAATGCAGCTCTTTCCAGCTTGTGCTAACTGAGCTCTGTTTGCAAGAAATAAAAAAGAAAAGAAAAAGTGGACAGTAAAAAAAAGTTGTTTTATTAAAGATTGCATGAAGCACGGATGCGGAAAATATTCTTGTGTGGAATGACGACAGCGACCTGGTGATCTGCATGTTGATGGAAAATCTATTTTACATCTGTGAGGGAGAAAAGGACCAGTAATATTGTCAGATAAATGTTTGTAGAATTCTAGATGTTAATGATATCTTCATAAAATGTTAAATATACATACATGATACATGTGACTTTTAACCCAGTACTTTATTCAAGCACATAATTTATATAGAAACACGGTAAAAAATATTGTTATTCATAACCATAAAGAATTTTTCTTTTCCACAGGAATGAAAGTGTTGAAAACCAGCTTCTGGCACTTAAAAGTATCTATAGTGTTGATGTTTATGTCTTCAGTGTGTAAGGCGATACAAGCACATTATTACTGCATGATACGGTTTTATCAAATAAACATATAATATCATTAGTGTGATCTGAGCACCTTTCATTTCATTTAGTAAATTATTTTACACAACACACCTTTAACATGTACAGAAATGATCAGATTGTGGACTGTATTCATTATGCAGAAATAAAACATGCAGCTTTGTTCTATTATTTATTTATTTATTTTATATGCAGGACCCATGAAGAACTGCATCAGACATGTCACAACCCACGACTGCTAAATGGCCTCGAATCGATGCTGCACAGCACAAACACATCAAAACACAATCCCTCATCGCTTGTGCATTGGAAACTCTTCATGATGCCAGTTATGATTTATTATCTCCTAACTGGGTTTCTGCACTACTTAAAGGGAGTCGTAAACTTCCTGGTCTGACAGATGAGGAAAAATCGGTCACATCTGTGTTTTGTGTAAAAAAGGTCAGTTATTATCTTCTGTTTTATTTAGTGTGCACAAAATTCAAACAACTTTATTGTTTAGCTGTGGATTTGTGTTTTCTCATTTGTAAAAGTTAATTCAGTGCCCTGATGTTCTTAAAATGAACAGTAGATATGGTTTGTGGTGTAAAAACATTTACTCCAGGTTTTGGTTTAAACAAAGTCTAGTAGTTTAAACCTGTTATACAGTCAAATCTTGACTCCTTAATATTTGTTTTATATACATAAATTAAACACATGTTTGATTTAGTTGGATATTGGATGATCTTTTTCTTCTACCTCATTTAGTGCTTAACAGAGACGTTTCTGACAGTCATTTTGGACAAGATCGAGGCAGAGAAAAAGTCTATGTCACATAACGTCCTGCAGTCTCTCTGTCTGGTTTATGTAGCCTTATGTCAGCAGAGAGGAGACACTTATAAAGTGCACGCCCTCGCCTACAGACCTCTTAAAGAAGGTGAGATTATATTGACATCCCATTACATATATACTAAAAATGATTCAGACAATAATACAAAGAAGCAGTATGTGTCTTGTTCTTGGTTTTGTATTTCTTTCTATACAGTGTATTTTAAGTCTGTGGTATTGTTTTGTTTCCTTTGCAGACTTTCCTGAAGCCTCTAAATTAATAATGGTCATGGTGACAGCATGGCCATGTGTTTTTACCTATGACGGCCCTTTATGTCATACACATCGTGACCAAAATGAAAGCGGACGGAGACATTTTATACTTGCTCAGGAAATATCTGCACTGGGATAGGGTATATAGCTGATTCTTATCAACACAGTCATCAGAACAGTCAACAACTACAACAACTAGTTTTGATTCCCAAGTCTCAGTGTAATCTAGTGGAGCAAATTCCTCATGAGTTCATGTTGAGCTAAATCAATAAGTTCAATAGTTTTTTTTACTTCACAATTTGTGTTACAGGTCACTATTTAAGGATTTTATTCTTTTTTGTTATTAGTGTGAGTAAATGCTGATGACCATTTGAAAAGAATGCCTCAGACTGCACTTCACTTAAAGGGAAAAAACACAACTGTAAATGACATTTCCAGCCTTAATGACACTGCTGATGACAAATGCCTTAAACTGCATACTCATGTACTATTCTAGAGCATTATTTACCCCTGCTACTGGCTGATACAAAAACCCTATAGTAAAGTGTGCTACTTTGCATGTCTATTTAAAAATCTGTCATTCAGAGGTCATTTTCTAGAACTCCTCCTTATATTAGTGTTAATAAATGGCGTTATAACCATAAAGAGCAAAATGCACAGTTAGAGCACAACCTCCCTATTTTGAAGATCTGCAATTGTGATTGGTTGTGACCTTTCCATCATCACTATATTATTGTAAACATCATTTTAATGAACTGTTTTTTAAAGAAAAGATGTTTTCTCTGCCAGGATCCTCCAGGAAACATCTGCAGCACCAATACCAGCACACTGAAGGCTCTTCTGGAAGACAAACGCCTGACATTCCAGAAGAGCAGCTGCGGTGAGGATCTCTGTCCTACTGCCTGGGACTACGTATTCAGCCTGGATCTTCTTTGTGCACAACTGAGCTGGATGTGGACCGACATCCATGTTATACAGTACTGAATGCAAAACCGCTTCATAGTGTTTAATTCCCAGCTTTTTAGTTAAAAAAATAATTATTATTTGATAGATTGCAGTCCTACAAATGTGAGACTCATCTCAGTTTACTCAGGCAGATTAGAAACGTCTCTATTGCAGCAGTTTTCAGGCTACTTTTTCTGTAAATCCTGTTTTGGAGCACATTATCTCTGGATTCTTCAGTTTCTCACTTGTCTTTGTCCATTTTAAACAGGGCGACTTGGCCAACAAGGCCTTAAGGAGAACCTGGCAGCATCAGTGGAAAATCTGACAAAAAGCATAATTGAGTTTTGGACACAAAAATTCTTGGAAGGTACTGTATTACTAAAGGATCAAATCTTTATCAATCTTTATCTTTATTCTATAAATTTTAGTTCTCTATTAAAAAAAACTGCTTTAGTAAGTTCTAATATGATTGTGGTATCTTGTATCTTGTGTGCAGATATGCGGTGGGAGGTGCAGCTGTCATTAATCTATGCCAGTCATGATCTTGCACCCAGCAACCCCAAAGCCACTCTCAAGACTTTGCAATTATGGCAGCAAAACTTCACAAAGCCCGTTCCCCCAGCCGTCACCAAGTGCATTAAGCATTAATCAGATCAGCTTCCTGTCGTCACACATGGACCAAAAATAAAAAATAATTTTTAAGAGATTATAATTATATAATTGTATATCTTATAAATAAATAAATAAATAAATAATATAATAGATCTGCACAGCATTATTGGTCATCTTTTATAACTTAAAAATTATTATAATAAATTGATTGGGAGTCTACTGAGAGGCCAACAGCAATACTTAAGGACAGTGTTACTAGTTACAGTTACTATTTACTTCAATTAAAAAGTAACTCAATTACTTTGTTGATTACTTACACCAAAAAGTAATGCGTTACTGTTAAAAGTAACTTTTTACTTTTTTAAAGAACCTTCTATAATGTTCCCATTAATGCCCTTTTAGGTGTTATGGTCTATACAAACACAAAACTGACTTAAACACAAAGTATTTTTTAAACACTATTTTATTGAAGTCAGACCAGCACAAACTGAATATATCACAAGGATTTCTGACAATAAATAACAATACAAGCTGAATAATATATTCAGAATTAAAAACTAAAGTGGCTTCTGCATCATAAAAGCTGTTGTGTTGAGCTCTTAAAAATGTTCCTTTCTATCAACAATGTACAACAGAACACCGGGTTAGCTTTTAGCTGCATCAAGGCATGGAGTTTCTGGAGGAGCTTCGACAGATTGGAGTTGCTGTTAATCGCAGTAGAAAGGACAATCGAACCAGAAAGACACAGCTTACATTTGACTAAAAAGTTTTTGTGTTAATGCTCAACTAAAGTGAAATAATAAGCATATTTCCACTTTGAGAAACTCATCTTGATCTCTAAACTCGCCTACAATACTGATGTCCTCTTACACTTTTTGCTTCAACTATGAAGAAAAAAACTAATTAATTGTTGATTTAGTTCATGAATTTATAAGGAATTTGTTCCACTAGATTACACTGGTGCTCGGAAATTAAAAGTAGATTAAGAAGGCAGTAAAATACATGAAATGTCCTGTTGAAAAAAAGATGTTTGATGACTGTTCTGGTCTGCCAGCAATAAACAATGACATTGAGATAAACAGTGAGATTCATTTACTTACCTCATCCCAGTGTAGATACTTGCTTAGCAAATCTAATGTTTCCCTGTGCTTTCAGTTTGCTGACTATGTGAATGGCTCGGCATAAAGAGCCGTCATGGGACAAAACACTTGGCCATGCTGTTGTAGTACCCTCACCGCCTGATGAGGGGAGATAAATGTTAATAAAACAAGTGACACGGAGCAGCTGCTGTTTCACTGTCAGTGTTTTTTTTTATTTATAACCGATCAAAACAGTATTTTCCAATATTCAAATGAGTGACAACATCACTTAAAGGGGATTTCAACATATAATGAATACTTCTATACAGTTATATACTTCAGTGTATACAAATAGAGATATAATATAATACAATTCTCTATAATGTAATATATACAACTATAACATGCTACACGACAAGGATAACCTTTTGCTGTATCTCACACTTCACATGTCAGCACAAATTATTCTTTATATATATATATATATATATATATATATATATATATATATATATATATATATATATATATATATATATATATATATATACACATGTCAGTACAAACACATTACTTGTTTTGTGAATCTTGGTGACATCTTTTAAACCCCAGTCAATTACAAGTTATAACTGTTGCATTATTTAAAAAACATTATACTTAGAAATTACCTCGTATTATGCTATTTGTGGGACCGCATGGTCTCCATGACTAGCATGAGAATTGTAACTAGCACATACAATACCAAGATGAACTTTTACACTGCTAATAACAAGAACCTAAAAATTTTAAACTGTATCATTTACACTTTTTAAAATAAATACATCTAAAAACACATATTTTCAACTCTATTAATGTTTTCCGTCCCTGCTAAAGGGGAGATAAATGTTAATAAAACAAGTGACACGGAGATGATGATGATGATGCTTCACTGTCAGTGTATTGTTTGAGCAGCGCGCCCCGTCCCCACTCAGGTGAGCGCTTCAGCCAAGACAAGAGCAATCGAATGATCGATTGTCAGACAACATTAATACAATCATTTATTATTCATCCACTATTAAATTATTTATTTATTGTTATTTCTTTTAGCTACCACACTGTCACCATCACCATAATCAGTTTGGGGGCATCAGGAAAGTCTGCAAAAAAACGTTACCACAGACTGAAAATACACTGTTTAGATAAAATACATCCCCAAAAACAAGACACAATTGTCTTCTCTCTCTGTATGTTTCTTACTTCAGTGTAGAAAACTCTTAGTGAGGAACATCTCTTTTACTCCATCACAGGTCTGCACATGCAACAACTGCACTGTAACATCATCACTTCTACAGGAGTTCTTCTACAGCTTACCGGTAAGTGTGCCATTACTGCCACCTAGCGGATAACTTACAAATACACTCTCCAATACACTCATCATGACAGGTAGATTCACACAGTTTTGTTTTGTTTTGTTTTGTTTTGTTTTAACTTTTTTAACTTGCAATGTTAAAATTGCAAGTTATCCTATAACAGGAAACTTAAATGTAGTTTAAAAATAACTTGTTTGATAATCAACCAGATTACATGCAGTTTCAGTTGAATTTCTACCTGCACATTCATCAGTCACATGCACACAGCACACTTACTGCAGGGCTCCTGAGGCTGTACCCCTACATGCACTGTGTTTTCTTGAGTCATGTCTCAAAAAAAGTTTAAAACCACTGCCTTATGGGTAATAAAAGACCAATAATAAGGATCTCAGGTCTACATTCCTTACTATTGTAGTAAACAGGACCAATACAGAACAGTTCATCAGACAGGAAGTCACGAATAGTTACTCAAGTACAGTAATGAAGTACATTTACTCAAACACTTTACATCACTGCATTTAACTTGCACTTTGCAGTGAGGAACCAATACACACACACACACACACACTCTTGTGACCTACACCAACGTTTCAGATGATTTATTCAGAACACTGATACTCACATGAGGACACAGTATTAAACTTTGGTTTTCAGTGGACTACTGTTGATTGAAATTCAAAACTTAGTTTTTTTGAATAAAACTTTAAATTAGAATTTATTATAAATAAAAGATGGTGAAACAACATGCACAATAAAGTACATGAAAGGTTCAAATTTCACCATCTTCCTTTATTCCGGAATCATTGTCCATCTGTTCAAGTTGCTTAAACAGATCCTCGAAGCTGTCGACGTCAAAGACTGGTACAGAATCCAGGATCTCTGTGCTGTTGTGGGGGTCTCCAGTATGATTCTGGTCTCCAGACTGGTTAAAAAAGCCATATTCCTCATTTAAAATGGAAAAGATGTCGTTGTTGAGCAAAGTGATTTCATCCTCGTCCTCGAGCTGAACCTCACTGCTTGTACAGTCAGACCCATAGCAGGTGCTGTAAACAGAAGTGCACAATTTTAGCTGCATATTAAAGTAAATGAGTGGCGATTATGGCGATTATTTAAGATGCAGAGTAAAACTTAATTTGCATGTCATTCTTCTGAAACTGTTCCAATGCAGTTTACTAACTCACTTGGTCTGGCAGAAAGTCGACTCAGAAACAGAAGCGAAAAGAGGAGGATCAAAGCAGAAGTCTTTAGGAGACAGCAGTTCTTGGTGGCTAAGGCCGGGGAACTGATCACTAACTTCAGGCACGAGGTCATGGACTGGTACTTCTTCTGGCATGTTCATGACTATATTGTGGTTTGGTTGATGATCAGGTCTCCTCTGTGAGTCACTACTCTGCAAACTGCCTTTTCTCCTTCCCTTCTTTGGAAGCGGTTTATAAACCCAATCTACATAATAGAAAAGAAGAATTTAAAGAGTAAGAAGCAACATAAAAACAATAAAAAGTGTCAGAATTGATGCGTTTGTTTTGTTATTTTGACATTTTTCTATAAAGAATGTTCACCTACCAGGAAACAACTGTTCATGTTCCTGTTTAAGCCTCCATGATTCATTGTAGTAGGGTTTCTTCTGTTCTTCACTCAGTTTGTTCCACTCGAATCCAAGCTGCATGCTGATCTCTGCAGAGCTGCTATTTGGATTGGCTTTGGAAAAGATGGGCCGCTGTTTCCTCGCCCAAACCATGTAGGCATTCATTGGCCTTCTGATGTTGCCTTTTTTATCTCTGCACTTGGCAATGTTAAATGTATCTACAAAATACAAAACCAACATTAAGTTAAACAGAAATCATTATAAACTTCTAGTTAAAACAGTGAACAGAACAGAGTCATGCAATACTGCACCAGTCTTAAACAGAGGTGGGAAGTAACGCAGTACAAATATAGTGGAACCCACTTATCTCGACCTCGGTTAACTCAACAACCCTATTAAGTCGATGTTTTTGACGTCGCTTTGTCTAAGGATTTTTTTATCAGTTATGTCGTTATGTCGCCAAACCCTAATATCTCGAGCACAAGGGGGAAAAAAATTTGCAATTTAACGTCAGTTATCTCGATCGGCACTGTGCAGCCGCAAAAGAACTCGCGAAAGTGGCGGAAAAATCAAGCCTTACAGATGCTACAGGTGTTGTATTGTATACTGGTGAATCTCTGCTGTTAGTTAGTGCACACATGCCTTTTGTTGTTAAATGTAATGCGATGAACGGAAGGCGAAAGCCTCGCTTGGTAGTTGCGCGGCGCGAAACGTGGGATGAACAGCAAAAGCATAGAATTAACATCGGCAGGATCGGGGGAATCCGCGATGCGCTTTGGGAAGAAAAGCGCAGCCATTGAGAGAGTGCCGGTGGGAAGGCACGTACCGGGATACGCACGAGCGATAACAACGACCGCCATGAACCAACATATACCAACAATAACGGACAGTGTGGAAGTTTAAATAGGAGCTGGTGATGATGCTAAACGAGCACCATCTGTGCGCGATTAAAGCCGGGAGCTTCAGAGAAAGCGGCCGAGAAAGCACCTGCCACGCCGAAGGGGGCCGAAGGATGCATGCCTTTATCAAACAAAACGCAGCAACGCTGTTGTGTAAAAAAACCCTCCAAAAACACGTGCATGCACATTCTCATTTATTAACGCACATCATGTACATAAAGAAATTTCAAGCACGTTAATATACTGCCGCCATATTGATTTTCGTTTATCATCGGTTATCTCGACGCTTTTTGGCGTCCCTTAGGACATCGACATAACCGGGTTCCACTGTACTTCGTTACTGTACTGTTTTGGTATCAGTACTTTACTCCACTATTTATTATTCAGACTTTTTACATTTACTCATTACATTTTTACACAAATATCTGTACTTTTTACTTCTTAAATTTTCAAAACCGGCTCGTTACTTTAGTTTTAATCCATTGATTTGGTGAAATATATATTTTTTTATTTTCACTGCGCGCCGATTTCAGCCGAACAACCGATTTCCTGTTACTGCGCGTCTTTTTCAATCCGCTGGTGAATAAAGTCCTGACTCTCACTCTTTACGAAGCTGAGAATGAGCAGGCAGAAGGCAGTATGAAGTTTGGGGTTAATGTGGATGAGACAGAGAGAGTCGGTGATGTAAACATGACTGAGAACAGACACATTCATGATGATCATCATCTTTTCTCTGCTTGTGTTCTATATGCGGATGTTCCACCTGGATACATTCATTCGGTAACAACATATATATATATATTTGGCTGTCAAAATTAAAATGATTGTAAACGGCACTAAATGTTATTAACGCGCCATCAATTCAGCATTTTTGTTTTTACCATTTTTATAAAAAATTAAAAAAATATCTAAATATAAAAGAGGCGAAATTAAAACCTATTCACAACATCCTTTCTTTACTTAGATATAAAATAAATAAATAAACTCCAGATAAAAATATTTTTAATCAGTAATCTTTTGTTTTATTTATGCGCCAAGTCTCAAATCAAACACCATATCCGCCATGTTTTACACAATTAACCCACTAGGTGGCGTTTTGTGGGTTTTTCCCTCATAATTGCGACACAAACTACTTTTTCAACTTTTACCCGAGTATTTTAAAACATGAGTATTTGTACTTCTACTTAAGTAAAGGATGTGTGTACTTTTGCCACCTCTGGTCTTAAGCACTCACAACGTTGTTAGTACAAATATTTTATAAGTGCTGCATTACTCAGTCAGTACAAGATCTTTTTATATTTCCTACATGACAGCTTCATATTTAATGTGGTTTAAGGAACTAAATGATAACTATATTTCATTGTCTCTGTACTTGTTTTCTGTACAATGACAAAGTTGAATAAAGTTGACAGCAGGAGAAGCAGCTGTAGCTGTTACCCGTCTTATTATCTGTCATTATTTCTCCTTCTTTCTTCTGAAAGTTGCTCTTTCTGGCTGAAAAATCCTTGCTGACGTCTTGGAGAGCGGATTGTTCAAAACCTTAACGAATAAAAAACATTTCAGTTTTTTGTTTGTGCTTCATTGCTGTGGTCAGTAAATGTGAGTGTTGAACAGCAGCACAACAAAGTTGTCATGACATTAAAAGCGCGTCCAGGGCGCCGTTTCATTGGTGCGTTTACCGAGAAATATGACCAATCAGGGATGCCGAGGTCACAAAAGAGGCGGGGCTTCAATGATTCAAACGCAGACGCTGAAGACGTGTGTGATTGTAAACCATACACAAGTTATTGTAGCGCTCCTCTGTTTAGACACAGTAGGGTATTAAAATATTTAGAATTATATTATTTAATATAAAACACGGGTTTGCAGTTTGGAATGTGATTTTGATAAAAAAAATGTGGGGTTTAATTTGGGGTGTAATTAGTTTGTACTGCATGTGGTGTCCTGTTGTTTGGTATACTTAAAGTGACCATTAGAGGGAGTAGAAGAGCATTGAAAATAGAGAATGAGAGAACACGTGATTAGCAGGTGTCAGATGTGTGTTATGAGCTATTAGAAAATAAATCATTCATTCATGCTACCTGGCCTCACTTCCTTCTGTTTCCTGACAACACTGCACTTTTAACAAAGACTTTATTTTATATCCCCTAGATTATTCATTATACTTACCTTCTCTGAACTCTGAACACAGATTTTTTTACTTAAACACATGGTAGTATTTATAGTCTCTTATCATCCTTCAATTATAATCATCTACTTATTAAGACGTTTGTAAGCAAGAAATTATCACAAGAATAAAATAATCTGGTAAATTAATCACAAGGTAAATTAACTGTAATGCATATTTTTTATTGAATACATTCAAGTCCAAAAATGTATTTAAAAAAGAAAAATGAAAGATGTGATTGATTTTAATCTGCCGCCAGTCTTTTTTCAAGCACTTAGTGTTTTCTCAACTGGTCCACGACTACACCATAATATGTATGGGATTTTTATATTGGTATTAAAATAAAAAACTAAACTCCTATAAAATCATCTCAGCAGTAATAAAATCAAGATTTGGTAATTTCTGTAAAAAGCTTGGTGTGGAATGGACATCTCTGTTCACCTGTGTACAGCAGCACATGGGGAGGACAACAAATAATGACAAGAAACATAAAAGTGACAAACATGCCATCATTATACACACACAATGAATGTAACACTGATTTGAGGTGATCCATGAAAAAAAAAAAAACACTTTCTATGAGTCAGTTCTATAAATGTTAGTTTTAAGACTAACGAGGCATAAAAACAATTGAAATGGTTACACGTGAGATTCGTAACACCACTTCCACAAATACAAAGTGCCCTAGTGTAACATTTGATCAGTTCACAGCAAAAACAACTTCCTCCTTTCTGCAAAATCTTGATATTCAAATCCTTGTTTGGTCAATTATTCCCTGGTTCTCCTACAGCTGATGTTCTACTGTATACACAACACATCATCTACAGGAATCTTTGATATCCCCAGGCCTGAGGTGAGATACTGAACAGGAACGAGTGAGATGAGACTTTAAACTGTTGCTCAGAGACGAGTCCATAACATCATCTTTTCATCTTCTTCCTCTTCATCTGTTCATCTTTTTCCTTCTTCTCCTGATCCCCTGGTGTTGAACAGAAATCCCTCTGTAACCTATAACATAATGCTGTTCAAACACTATGTGCTCTATATTCATCTCTATGTGAGGCTCATGACTGGTAGGAGACGAGCTGCTTGGAGGAGACCGAGTCCTCACAGGGGACGAGCTGCTTGGAGGAGACCGAGTCCTCACAGGGGACGAGCTGCTTGGAGGAGATTGATGCAGAGTCCTGTCTCCATCTTCCTGTGTCTAAAGAGACAAACACACAGTGAGATGCATCTCGTAAAAGGAATCTATAATCATTATAACCTTCACCACCAGCTTGTGTGTTTAAACCTGAATAAATCCACTATTAAACCATTAAAAACATTTTAACAAGTTATCAAAATTTATATTTGAGTAAATATTTAAAAACTTTGTCTTTTCCTAACACTGTTTATCTGTTCATTTCTGCTGAACTGAACCCATTTTTCTTTCCTGAGAAACAACTCAGTCATACACTAGGACTCATTTCACTACCACATTTATACCTGTTTTTACATCTTTATTATTTCCTAGAGTGTCCATTCACTGTATAAATGTAGATAAAAATACAGAAAAAACATGAAAAGCAAAATACATTTATTTAGCAACATTAGCTAGGTTAAGTAGTCAGCTAGCTATTTTTTTTTAGCTTTAATAGTTTTCTTCCTCAGTCTAAATATCAGATTTATACTTAAACTTATGTACTCATGTAACTTATGTAATCTTATTAACTTAAATATAGTTTTATTCATCTTTTAGTCAAAAAGTAGACGTTTCTAATAAACTAACAAACACAAAAGCAGCGCTAGCAAACCCGGCTAGCATGAGGCTAATGATGATGTCTCCTACACCATTAGCCGAAAGGTTCATTTCTGCTCACTGCAAAATTTATGTAAATATTATCACTATTTATTATCATTCTTTATTTTTATTATTTAAATGTATCCACTTTTTCCTGCAATTCTGTGATCTTTATGCTAATGATTATGAGTAAACACAAAATGAGGAACATCGCTTTTCCCCTCTTCACTCTGGTACCGATGGTTAATAATAATATTTATAATTATAATAAATGATAAACTGTGTTTTAAAGAGAATAAAATTCATAAAGCTCGGAAACTCACCGTTTCAGGGGTCGTACAGTTCTCTTCATCCAAGTGTTACACCAGAATCTGTAACCATCGTATGTTGTGACCATAGAGGGCGCTGTTTCTAAAATGCAGCTTAAAATAGATCGTCTAGAGCAGGGGTCATCAAAGTTTTTGAAACTGAGAGCTGTGTATATATATATATATATATATATATGTGTATATATATATATATATATATATATATATATATATATATATATATATATATATATATATATATGTATATATGTGTGTATATATATATATATATATATATATATATATATATATATATATATATATATATGTATATATGTGTGTGTATATATATATATATATATATATATATATATATATATATATATATATATATATATATATATACTGTATATATACATATTATATTATGTCAACATTGTAAATGAAAGTGTTTGTGTGTGTGTGTGTGTGTGTGTGTGTGTGTGTGTGAGGCATATATATATATATATATATATATATATATATATATATATATATATATATATATATATATATATATATATATATATATATATATATGATTAGATTATTATTATAGAATTATTGTTATTCGATAATAAAGTGCTGAATAAAATACTGAAATTTGTTATTGTTCTCTATATTTATTCTAGTGATGCCGAACCCTCTGTAGCGAATTTAGCTCGCAAGGAAAGGTAAATATTTATAAGTAATTATAAATATTCAAGTTAAATTGAATTGACGGTAATGGAATTAACATTACACTTATTTGTCTGTTCGTCCGGCAAACAGACAGTATAATTTTATATTAATTCTATAGAGGTATCTCCCTGGCCAAGAAAGACGTAACCCCCTTTTACTTTATACCGTAAATTAAATTAAAAGAGCATGTAGTTCAGACCGGATGTTGCAGGAACTTTGCATCTATGGAACATACTCAAAGACATCACTTGTGAAAAATATGGCGTTTAATAAATGAGACAAACACACATAAAACTAGCTACACAAACAAACAAAAGAAATAAAGAAACTAAAAATTAAAATAAAATAAACGAAAGTTAAAATTAGGAAAGGAGGAAAAGAAAGGAAAAAGAAGAAAGCGAGAAAGGAAAGAGGAGGGATGGAAATGCTTAAGCTTCAAAATTAAGCACACCCTAACTGGGAGATCGTCACAGGAATTTTAATTCACCTTAAGATTCAATAAGACTTAAAATACGCAGCTAAATTCATTGGTAAAGGAAACAGTTACTTGCATTGGCTTGTTGCACAAGAGTCCGGATGCGACAAAGAAATCTTTGGAGAGCCATATAGGGTGGGGTCAGATGTTCTTCCAGGTTCTCCTGAAGATCAGAGCAGTGGTTGTTCTTGAAAGTGAGGCTTGCCGGAAGATCTTGAAGAAAGAGGGAGTCGTTTCAAAGCTGTTTCGTACGTCTGACCAAAGATTGGTGGTGTTTGTGACATTTTAAAGGTCTCGAACTCCACCCATCTTTAGGGGAACGGCCAATACTAAGGGTTGAGATTTTGGAGGGAAAAACTCCCCTTTGTTTCATGTGTTTGTGGGCATGGTTTGGACTATAGAACTTTAAAGTTTTATCTGAAGTGTATTAAGACGGCATGGTGACTTTCGTGATCCAATAAAATGTACCATTGTTTAAAAAGTAAGTTACAGATAATTTTGTGGTCATTTGGATACTAAACACGAGAGGATTGACGGCATAACGGCAGCGGTACATTACATACATAGATCAGTAGTCAAAGTGTAACTAATGTTACTACGACATTATGTTCTGATAAAAAAAATTAAAACACAAAACAAAATGCACTTTCATTAGGAAAGTGAAGAGCAGATAATTTTGTATAAATTCTGACATCAGGCCTTAAAAGGACATACAGCATTAGAACAGGTATACATTAACGTGCTGGGACCAGTAATTAACGTATAACGGATGTTAGTACAATGTCGTATTCTGATCAAATTAAATGCACCCTTGTCAGGAAAGTAAAGAACAGATAATTTTTAGTCAATTAAGCCTTAATAGAAGAGACACATTAATAGAGTTACATTAATAGGATCTTTAGCGTACAACTATAAACAATAAAGGAGATACATACAAGTATAGGTTAATGTCGTGGGATGTGGAGCATCTTATTAATTTTGTTTAATTAGAAAAAGGAATGCTTTATTGTATCAGTGTGTGTGTGTGTGTGTGTGTGTGTGTGTGTGCATGTGTATGTGTGGGTGTTTTACGGTCGAGGTCTCTATGCGGTCAAACCGAGAACCTGCATGGGGTTATCTCGTCTTGTGGTAGGATCCAGACCTTCTAGAGCCAGTTGTGTGTGGGTGTGTGTTTTAGGATTAGAGGATTCGTGTCTTTGGAAGGGGGAGTGGGACACTTTACGGATATATCACCCCCAATAAAAGTTTCAACTTTTGATTGAGGTGAAGATGTCATAGGTTAAAAGGAATGCCTGGGACATGAAATCTAAATGATCTGTGCCAGACGCTACACCTCTCTCTCTCTCTTATATCCTAAAAAGTGAACTGTAACAAACTTACAGCAGGGTCACCAAATATGATAAGGCACTATTACAGGTTATCAAAATCCGTTTCCTCCCTCTATTTTACATGCTATGACTTGAATGTTCTCCACAAAGCTATAATAATAATAATAATACCATACTGTTTTGTGGTTGATAATGTCTAACACACCAGTATAATTGTTTAAATCTGATTGTGTCCTCAAGTGACTCATAAATGTAACCACTAATTTTAACCACAAATGTAAAACATACATCCCATTTAAAACTCTTGTATAGTGTGTACTCTGTGTACTTTAATACTCTTGTATAGTGTGTACTCTGTGTACTTTAATACTCGTGTATAGTGTGTACTCTGTGTACTTTAATACTCGTGTATAGTGTGTACTCTGTGTACTTTAATACTCGTGTATAGTGTGTACATTGTGTACTTTAAAACTCTTGTATAGTGTGTACTCTGTGTACTTTAATACTCTTGTGCTAAAAATGTTAATCATAACAATGAACATTTTTTACAACTTATTTGTTTTAATGGTAACTTTAATACTAAAATATTAATAGCAAATAATAACAGGGAAAGGGAGGAGAATCTTAAAATGTGCATGCTGCACAGCTGTAGGTCTTGATGGGATCGGGCTCCTGAACACACTGCGTATGAAACCACCAGTCACACACGTCACACTGAATCTGTAACAACAAAGGAAACATTTCAAGGTAAATATCTGAAACATCTGAGCTGGGATCCACATACACCATATTCTATTTTAAGACAGATGCTATGTACAAGGGGTTAAAAATGGTCAGAACACTGTCATGAACTGCCTTATTTTTACAGCATTTTACCCAAGTAGATGATAGCGGTTGTTCATTTTTTTCCTCACTGTCTTTTTTTGCCTATTGCTCTTCTCTCCACAGTTGTGGCACAGCTCAGTTAGGTTATCTGGTCACCATTAAAAACAATACAACTTGTCAATAATTGCATGCATGTGTTAATCATTTAAATAATTTATTACATAAGTTAAAACCATAGAATTAAAGAAAAGTACCAGTCTCATTTAGCAGGGTCATTGCAATCTGTCTTTGATACAGATTTACTGCTTCAGTGTTGCTAGCAAATGTCAGAGGCTACTCTGACAGTAGTTTCTCTGCATACTAATATGGCAAATTTATAACTGATTTATCAGTGTTTAGAAGATAATTAATATATAGACCACCAAACTGTTAATACAATAGAAACCAAAGAATGTGTGACATCAAAACATTGTTTAAATAATAATACAGTAGACATAGAATGACTGACATGACAAACGAAATTACAAAAACATAAACTTACTTTCAGGACAAATATCCCACATGAGATGGCATCTTCCTGACAACAGTGTGCATCTGTGCTGGATGCCCACCTGTATACATGGTAGCCTTGTTTTCTGATGAAGGCCCAAAGGGTATAAGAAATTAAAAATATGCCAATTACATGTTTACACATATTGGTCCCCCTTTTGCTGCTAAAACAGCCGTAAACCGTCAAGCATAAACAGCATAAACGTCTTTAGCAATTTGAGCTACAGTAGCTCATCTGTTGGATCGGACCACACAGGCCAGTCTTTAAATAAGCAGCCAACGAGACACAAGTTCACCACTGTTCCTTCGTTGGACCACTTTTGATAGATACTGACCACTGCAGACTAGGAAACCCCACAAGAGCTGTAGTTTTGGAGATGCTGTGGCCCAGTTGTCTAACCATCACAATTTGCCGCTTCTAACACAACAGCTTTGTGGACAAAATGTCCAATTGCTGCCTAATAAAGTATATCCCACCCACAAACAAGTATTATGATGAAGAGCTATTCAGTGCAGTTCACCTGTGACAATGTTACAATGTCATTGCTATGTCTGGTCTGTGGAAATTCAGTGGTTACCTTGTGGACTGCAAACACTGTTGCAGTTTTTTTTTATTTATTTCCCAGGGGATCCAATATAAGGCTTCTTTTTTCAGAAGGAAAGATTGCCTATCGAAATTGTTATTACTCATATATTCTTTCACATCTATTGGATATATATAAAATCTTATCAAAAGGTTAGCAAAAAAAAAAAAAAGAGCAGTCATCTTACAGTCAATGTCCAGTTCCCAGGCTCATGGACAGCTCCCAAAATAATATTGTATTTTGTTGGATCACAATAAAAAAAATAAAATTACAAAATGAATTAAATACAATACACTTAAAAAAGCTTAACAAGAGAAATAACCATTCCTACCTATAATTTTTAGCCCCTTCCCTCCCATATACGTGTCATTTCGAATGATTCGATGTGAAGTGCTTTTTTTTCTCGTCTCTGATTGTTGGTTTTTACAGTGTGGGCCATGTAGGCATTGATCACCTGAGGCAGGAAAATTATGGGTACATAAATGTTAATAAGTTAAGGATAGCATAACCTTAGATAAAACTTAGATACAGCGCAAGTATACAATTCTGTATTCATGGGCGTAAATTTCATTTAACAGCACGTGTACTGCTTGGTAGGTCACGCATGCTCAGTATCAACAATTCGTTGGTATGTCGGACGTGTCCGAAATTCGGCATACCGAGCAGTACGCGTGCTGTCTGACAATAATACACACACACACACACACACACACACACACACACACACACACACACACACACACACCTTTTTGGACTCCGAATCAGATGCTACAGACATACTGTAAAGGCTGGTGCTGCGCTGTTGATATATGAGCACAGGTGAACTGAGGACTTAAATGAAAAGTAAGTTTATTTACTAACAACTTAAAACGTCAATGTTTTGCACATCAGTGCCTGTAATGGGTGATTTAGTGCAAAACGTAAATGTAAGGAACATTTCTAAGATGATGATGATGATTTAATTTTAAATGATAAGCTATATGCCCTCATGCAATAGACATGACTTTATTTAAATGTGTTTAGTGTGTGTGTTCATCCGCCGAGATGATGTTTGGATATGCATGACATCTTGACGTAAGGACATAAAAGAACTGGTAAACTGTTTTTTTTAACCGGTTCTTTGAAACGAACTGTCCGAAAGAACTGATTCACAAAAGAAATCGGACCATACTCATGACCAGGTATCTAGAAACTTTTGGCAATATAGTGTATAAAACCTGCATATCAAATCTGTTTCCATTTGAAACGAAATGTAAAAAAAAAAATTCAATATTAAGAAAACCAAATATTAAAAACAATAAAGTTAAATAATAAAAAAAAATTAAAATGTAATATTAACTAAAAAATTTTTTTTTATAAAAAAAACAATAAAAAAGACAAAAAAGGGCAAGCTTTATGTGTGAAATGGGGGTGGGGGGTGGGGGGTGACCCAAATATATTTCAGACACTTTCACACACTATATATATATATACACTGGCGATCAAAATTAGAGAACAATTTATAACAATTTATAACAACATAAAAATATAAAAATTTATAACAACAGATTACAACAAAATTTTTTGAAGGTTACAACAGGCAGCAATTAGTAGAAAGTGTACACAGTTGGTGTGAAAGAGGCAGATGTAGAGGACAGGGTGGTATGGAGCAGATGATCCGCTGTGGCGACCCCTAATGGGAGCAGCCGAAAGAAGAAGAAGAAGAAGAAGAAGAAGAAGAAGAAGAAGAAGAAGAAGAAGAAGAAGAAGTAATGGTGATCAGAAGCAAACTGTAGTCCTGAGTCAGTGTAGCAGACTGTTCACATAAACTACAGTCCAAATCCCAACCCTCAAAGCTCCTGTTTTTACTCTTTTTTGTTTCTGTGTGGACTATTTCAGCCGGTGTTCGTGAGTTTTGCGGACACTTTGTTTTTTGTGTTTTTTCCTACGAGGACATTGTATTTTGCCTGATAGTAGTAGGGCACATGTTTAATTTAAAATAATGAAATTGATGAGAATGAATTCTTTGTACAAATAATCTTGTAAAAAAAATAATAAAATCATAAAAAAAAGCAACACACACACACATACACACACTGTATATGAATATATGTATTCCTTATAAAGTGTTTGCAATATGTGAACACAATTAGTATCATTGTACATACAGTAACATGGTCATTTTTTTAAAACATATGCACAGAGTCGTTAAAGATTCCTAATATAAATAATACAAAATTACCTTAACATATAAATATCGAAAAATGGCCCTGTATGTACTGTAGATGTTTTGTTTAAAGTATTGTGATCATGAAGATGAAATCCTGCAGGTTATTTGGGTTTGTACTGAGTGATAGTTGGTTCATAAACACCTTCTTATAAAAATACAACTTAAATCTTAAATAAAAATTCACTCCTAATATGTAATCAGCGGCATCTCACCATCACATTCCACTATGGGTGAGCAGGAGGAGGAGATGCCCGACTGCATGGAATACAGGATAACATCACATCCCCTACCATTAGATAACTGCAGAACACAGTGTAAATAACTACATATTTTCCTTCAATAAGTCTGGAAATGCAGGCATTACGCTCTCACACAGTCGTTACTCTCTTTATGTCCTCGTTTTCAGTCCTAACTATAAAGATGTTCATGACAAAACTGGCATGAAGAAACGTGTTCACGCTTTACATTTTTATCTTCAAATTGTATCTCGGGTGGTGATGCCACTAATTCATGCTGTGATTTTGCCAAGGTGTTAATGATCAGTGTAATTACTGTAAACATATAAATGCTGTGGTGACCCCCGTGTGTAATGCTGCATGATAGCACTGCTGGAGGATTATGCCAATGGAAGATTAAGGAGAGAAAGAGTCTCCAGGGACCATGATGATTTCTTGGCCCATGATGATGACTGGCTATTAAGCTGATTTAGATTCCTACAGCTGTGCTCCTGGATCTATGTGCTGAATTGGGTCCAGTACTAGAGAGGGAAACACACCAGAACCATGCCATCCCCGTCCAAATACAGGTTTTCACCACTCTGGGGTTAATTTATATCAATATTATATATAATCAACTTTTTCACAAAGACCTTCTTTGGATATAATATAAATCTATTAAATCTCATGCTATAGGTCTGGTATCTGCCCCTAAGTGCCATAATGCCTGTCATTTTGGATGTTATTATTAAGGTGGGTAGTCGATACATCAGGTTTCCCTTCATTGTGGCACACTGACCTGCTTCAGCACATGATTCCTTTATCCTGACACATAGCAGTGTAGGGAACAGACTACAGGCAGCTGCAGGACGTGATGACTGGCTTCTTGGTGAGTTTAACAACGTAGAAATTGTAAACATTGTCCTGATGTAGTCTATAATATGACAGGTGACAGAGGCTTCATGCAGATGTGGAGCTCTGGATGTCTCAGGTGGAAGACTTTTATACCACCCGGAAAATGTGTAAGATTATCAGGGTGTGTGGTGTTTTGCACAATGTGGCACTAAGGACCAGTTTCCCTCTCCCTTCTGAGCTCCCTCCCCCTCAGCATTATAACCCCGAGCCACAGCCCCCTGCCCCACAAGAGGGATATTGACAAGATGCAAGACTCCATGAGGAGGTCATACGGCGTTTGTAAGGAAGACAAAAATTATAGTTTAACTACATCTTTTAATAATTATGCAATTTCTTGCATCACTTCTCTCATCTGCAGAAGCTCATAAAAAATTATCAAAAGACGAGACAATCTACAAGATACAATAGCTTTACACTCAGCTTTATACTATTGATTATAAGTGTAAAACTACCGTAAATAGCCATAAGAGAAACAGAAAGAGGAAAAGGGCATGTTTAGGCACTCTGTTTCTCTTGTCTTCTTCTTTTTTTTCTATTTCTTGTTTTCTTTTGAATGTTTTCTTGTCTCAGCTGAGCAACAATTTCCTCCCATCGCTTTCGGACTCTCATATAACGATCTGTTTTATTCTCAGAAGTGCTCTTTTCTTCCTCACATAGATTCTGGGTATCCTGGCGCCCCCTGTTGGTCTGAAGCTGTAAGTTGTTCCTCTCCTCTATGTCAAGTTTAGTTTTCTCGCTTTCGTCCTCTTGTTTTTCTTTAAAATCCAACGTGGACTCAAACTGAGCAACACGTTCCTCCAGTCGCTCTTTCTCTCTGATCAAATAATCGCTCTCCTGCTCTGCACTATTTTTTACTTTGTCACAGTGATTCTGGGTATCCTGGAGCTTCATGGTGGTCTGATCCAAAGTGACCTCAAGCTGAGCAACACGTTCCTTCAGTTGTTTTTGTTCTCTCGTCCAGCTCTCTCTCTCTCACATTTTTCAGTTTTCTCCAGGTCCTCATGGAATTTCAGGGAAGACTGGAGCTTCATGGTGGTCTGATCCAAAATAAACTCAAGCTGAGCAACCTGTTCCTCTAGTTGTTTTTGTTCTCTCGTCCAGCTCTCTCTCTCACATTCTACAGTTTTCTTTAGTTCCTCATGGATTTCCAGGGAAGACTGAAGCTCCATGGTGGTCTGTTCCAAAGTGACCTCGAGCTGAGCAACATGTTCCTTCAGTTGTTTTTGTTCTCTCGTCCAGCTCTCACTCTCACATTCTACAGTTTTCTTCAGTTCCTCATGGATTTCCAGGAAAGACTGGAGCTTCATGGTGGTCTGTTCCAAAGTGACCTCGAGCTGAGCAACATGTTCCTCCACTTTCATATGTTCTCTCGTCCAGCTCTCTCTCTCACATTCTACAGTTTTCTCCAGTTCCTCATGGATTTTCAGGGAAGACTGAAGCTCCATGGTGGTCTGCTCCAAAGTGACCTCAAGCTGAACAACATGTTACTCTAGTTGTTTTTGTTCTCTCGCCCAGCTCTCGCTCTCACGTTCTAAAGTTTTCCCCAGTTCCTCATGGATTTTCAGGGAAGACGAGATTTATGGTGGTCTGATCCAAAATAAACTCAAGCTGAGCAACACGTTCCTCCACTTTCATTTGTTTTCTTGTCCAGCTCTCTCTCTCACATTCTACAGTTTTCTTCAGTTCCTCATGGATTTCCAGGGAAGACTGAAGCTCCATGGTGGTCTGTTCCAAAGTGACCTTGAGCTGAGCAACATGTTCCTTCAGTTGATTTTGTTCTCTCGTCCAGCTCTCTCTCTCACATTCTACAGTTTTCTTCAGTTCCTCATGGATTTCCAGGAAAAACTGCAGCTTCATGGTGGTCTGTTCCAAAGTGACCTCGAGCTGAGCAACATGTTCCTCCACTTTCATTTGTTCTCTCGTCCAGCTCTCTCTCTCAGATTCTCTAGTTTTCTCCAGTTCCACATGGATTTTCAGGGAAGACTGGAGCGTCATTGTGGTCTGATCCAAAATAAACTCAAGCTGAGCAACCCGTTCCTTCAGTTGTTTTTGTTCTCTCGCCCAGCTCTGGCTTCTCTTAGTTATGTCCTGTTCCCACTGCTTTCGCTCAGAAGCCAAAGTAGCCTCCAGCTTTTGCACCATCTGTAGCAGAATGGCTTTCTCTTTTTTTCTCTTCTGTTATCTTCTCTATCATCAAATGATTAAATGCATCCAAGTCTTTTACTACTTTCTCCATGTATTCCAGCTTCTTCTTCTTTTCAGCAATCTGCTTTGTTTTCTTCGTTCTTCTGCTTTGAAAAATCTCTCTAAACCTTCTGAAGAGCCCCATGTTTACGTCTCTACTCACATCCGCACAATCCTCGGAAATGAGAGAAACAGAGATGCATTCTGATTTACGTAGAAGGTGCTCTACTGTGACGTCACACCGAGATGCTCCGCCCTACGCGGTTAAAATATCATGTCTTCACAACTTTTTTCTCTTGTTCCTGAAAGAAGAGCGATATTACAGTCATAAATAAGATAAAAACGGGTGTAAACTGTGTATAAAGCGAGTGAAGGTCAGCGGGACTCCATGCTCTCTGAGGACGGACTGGGGCTAGCTTAGCATGCTAACTTCAGTAGATATCTCTGTTACATAATACATAGAGGTTTTTAAAGTCCAAACTGTCTTTTATTCACATTCTGTTAATAATTGTATTTGATTGATGAGTGTTTCAACTACACTTATTACATAGAGCTCTATAGAGAAAGCAGTTAGTACGCGGTATTTGATAACCGGAAGTTGACCGGAGTGACTCCATGAATGTTGCAGAATCATAAATGTCCAGTAGGTGGCAGTATGATGTGTATTAGAGCTCACTGTCACAGCACGCAATTAGAAGTAGTGGAGCTCTAATGACGTCATTAATAGCGAGGACAAGACACACAGCAGTTTGGCTTTTACTGTATATTAGAGATTAGGTAATAAAAAGATATTAAAATGAAATACAAACAGTCTGAATTTACTGAAACAAAACTTATAACACCAAAAACATCAAAGCGAAGAAAAAAAAGAGGCAGTTAAATACAGTGCAGTATTACAGCCTGATTATTTTCATATATTTCTAATGAATTTTATAAAAGTAGAGACCAGATCTCAGGTATCTTTGGTGAGAGATTACACTAGACTGATGGTAGATGGTGACCGTATGAAGTTTTACAGTTTATTGAACGAGAAACAGTGAATGTTGTATATTGCACTCTTAAACCTGATAAGTAAGTTCAACTAGAACCATTTAAGTAAATGGATTGCTTTAAATTATTTAAGTTAAATAACTTAATAATTTACATATAAACAATCACTATATTTGATTACAAATAACTAGGTATATATACTTTCTTATAACTTAATTAATTGAAGTTAGAAGTAATAATTGCAATAGGTTTAATAAAATTGAATCTATTAAGTAATATACATCTATTTGTGGTTTTATGTGTTAAAGTATTGTTTTTATTAAGTAAGAAACATGAATGAATTTTCTTCATAACAATGTTACCACTTAAGTTGAATGTACTCATTACTTTCCACTTCGAACAATTATTACATTCTAGTTGCAAAAAAATATTCCTTTGGTGTTTCAAATAATTCATTTGAGAAAATGGTTTGCTTTAAACCATATAAGTGCTAGTAACACAATATAAAACACCAACAACCTGAAACAACTCCAACAGTTTATTTGGTTGAAATCTGAATAATACAAGACATTTCAATGTCAAAAGCTCGAAAAACAGTTTTCTACTGTTTACTTACGTTCAACCTGAAATAAAACATGGATGTAATCGCAAGTTTTCTTGGGATGAAAATGTGGTACATTTTTTACTTAAATTATTTAACTTACAACATCTTGAAGTGCTTCTACGTGTGCTGCTCAGAGACCGAGGCAACGCGTGGCTCTGCTTTCTGCGCATCGCTTGAGAGTCTCATTCGTACTTTCCCACGAAAAAATGCCCATAGAGCAAAAAAGGTTTTGCTCGCAGACCGATGCAACACTCGTAACCCAATACAAAATGTATTAAAAATGTATTCTCGGATTCCAATTTCCTTGTATTTAAAGTTACTCTACTGTATGTAAAACTAATATTTTTATATTATGTCATCCATGGTTTTAAATAGAATAATATCAAAAAGATAATTTTTAGAGATACATTTCTGAATCATATTGTTATGACTGGCATTCCGCAATTTAGTATTTTTAACATTTTAAATAAATATAAGAGAATTTTGGGATGTATTATTGCTCTTTGTTTTTCTGTATAATGGGGTGCAATTGTAGTCTGAATGTTTTTACCACTGTTAATAGCAATGTTTACCTCAGAATATTTAATATGGTAATTGGACTTGCAGATAACCCAGCCATTAGGGGGGCACAAGCCAGTGTACTCTTAGTGGCGGTCCCAAGCCCGGGTAAATGGGGAGGGTTGCGTTAGGAAGGGCATCCAGCGTAAAACATGTGCCAAATCAAATATGCGGATCACAAATGAGAATTTCATACCGGATCGGTCGAGGCCCGGGTTAACAACGACCGCCACAGGTATCGTTAGCCGACAGGGTACCGGTGGAAATTGGGCTACTGTTGGCCGAAGGAGGAGAAGGAGAGGAGGAAGGCGTCTACAGAGACGGCAGGAAAAGGAGCAGTGTAGGAGAGTAGAGGTTCGGGTTGGTACTTTAAATGTTGGTACTATGACGGGTAAAGGGAGAGAGATAGCTGATATGATGGAGAGGAGAAAGGTAGATGTGTTGTGTGTTAAGGAGACCAAGTGGAAAGGGAGTAAGGCCAGGAACATTGGAGGTGGGTTTAAACTGTTTTATCATGGTGTGGATGGGAAGAGAAATGGTGTAGGGGTGATTCTGAAGGAAGAGTACAGTAAGAGTGTAGTGGAGGTGAAGAGAGTTTCTGATAGGGTGATGATCGTGAAGGTGGAAGTTGAAGGGATGATGATAAATGTCATCAGTGCCTATGCTCCACAAGTTGGCTGTGAGATGGAGGAGAAGGAAAGATTCTGGAGTGAATTAGATGAAGTGGTAGATGGTGTACCTAGGAAAGAACGATTGGTGATTGGGGCAGACTTTAATGGGCATGTAGGTGAAGGGAACAGAGGTAATGAGGAGGTGATGGGTAGGTATGGTTTTAAGGAGAGGAATGTGGAAGGGCAGATGGTGGTAGATTTTGCTAAAAGGATGGAAATGGCAGTGGTGAACACGTATTTTAAGAAGAAGGAGGATCATAGGGTGACGTATAAGAGTGGAGGAAGGTGCACACAGGTGGATTATCTTCTGTGTAGGAGATGCAACCTGAAGAAGATTGGAGACTGTAAGGTGTTGGCGGGGGACAGTGTAGCTAGACAGCATCGAATGGTGGTCTGTAGGATGGTTTTGGAGGCGAAGAAGATGAGGAGGAAAGTAAGGTTTGAAAGAAGAATAAGATGGTGGAAACTGAAGGAGGAAGAGTGTAGTGTGAGGTTCAGGGAAGAGGTCAGACAGGGGCTTGGTGGTGGTGAAGAGGTGCCGGATGATTGGGCAACTACTGCAGGAGTGATGAGGGAGGCAGCTAGAAAAGTACTTGGTGTGACATCTGGAAATAGAAAGCAAGACAAGGAGACGTGGTGGTGGAATGAGGAAGTGCAGGAGAGCATTAGGGGAAAGAGATTGGCAAAACAGAAGTGGGATCGACAGAGTGATGAGAAAAGTAGGCAGGAGTACAAGGAGATGCGGCAGCAGGTTAAAAGGGATGTGGCGAAAGCCAAGGAAAAGGCATATGAGGAACTGTATAAGAGGTTGGACACTAAGGAAGGAGAAAAGGATTTATACCGATTGGCTAAGCAGAGGGACCGAGCTGGGAAGGATGTACTGCAAGTTAGAGCAATAAAGGATGGAGAGGGAAATGTGTTGACTAGTGAGGAGAGTGTGTTGAGAAGATGGAGGGAGTATTTTGAGCAGCTGATGAATGAGGAAAATCAGAGAGAGAGAAGGTTGGAGGATGTGGAGTTGGTGAAGCAGGATGTAGATAGGATTAGTAAGGAGGAAGTGAGAGCAGCGATTAAGAGGATGAAGAGTGGAAAGTCGGTTGGACCAGATGACATACCAGTAGAAGCGTGGAGATGTTTAGGAGAGATGGCAGTGGAGTTTTTAACCAGATTGTTTAACAGGATTCTGGAAGGGGAGAGGATGCCTGAGGAATGGAGAAGGAGTGTGCTGGTACCGATCTTTAAGCATAAGGGAGATGTGCAAACCTGCAGTAACTACAGGGGAATTAAGTTGATCAGTCACACCATGAAGTTATGGGAAAGAGTAGTGGAAGCCAGGCTGAGAGAAGAGGTGACCATCTGTGAGCAACAGTATGGTTTCATGCCGAGGAAGAGCACCACAGATGCCTTATTTGCTTTGAGGATGTTGATGGAGAAGTATAGAGAAGGACAGAAGGAGCTGCATTGTGTATTTGTGGATTTAGAGAAAGCGTACGACAGGGTGCCGAGAGAGGAGTTGTGGTATTGTATGAGGAAGTCAGGTGTGTCAGAGAAGTATTTGAGGGTGGTGCAGGACATGTATGAGGACAGTGTGACGGCAGTAAAGTGTGCAGTAGGTACGACAGACTGGTTCAGGGTGAAGGTTGGACTACATCAAGGATCGGCCCTGAGCCCTTTCCTGTTTGCAGTGGTGATGGACAGGTTGACGGACGAGGTCAGACAGGAGTCTCCCTGGACTATGATGTTTGCAGATGATATTGTGATTTGTGGTGAGAGTAGAGAGCAGGTTGAGAAGAGACTGGAGAGGTGGAGATATGCGCTGGAGAGAAGGGGAATGAAAGTCAGTAGGAGTAAGACAGAGTACATGTGTGTGAATGAGAGGGAGGGCAGTGGAGTGATGCGGTTGCAGGGTGAAGAGGTGAAGAAGGTGGAGGAGTTCAGGTACCTGGGGTCAACAGTGCAAAGTAATGGAGAGTGTGTTAGGGAAGTAAAGAAAAGAGTGCAGGCAGGGTGGAGTGGGTGGAGAAGAGTGACAGGAGTGATTTGTGATAGAAGAGTATCTGCAAGAATGAAAAGGAAAGTTTATAGGACTGTGGTGAGACCTGCGATGTTGTATGGATTAGAGACAGTGGCATTGAGTAAAAGACAGGAGGTGGAGCTGGTGGTAGCAGATCTGAAGATGTTGAGGTTTTCGTTGGGAGTGACGAGGATGGACAAGATTAGAAATGAGTTTATTAGAGGGACAGCACATGTAGGATGTTGTGGTGACAAGGTGAGGGAGGCGAGATTGAGATGGTTTGGACATGTGCAGAGAAGGGACATGAATTATATTGGTAGAAAAATGCTGAAGATGGAGCCACCAGGTAGGAGGAAAAGAGGAAGGCCAAGGAGGAGGTTCATGGATGTGGTGAGGGAAGACATGCAGGTAGTTGGTGTAAAAGAGGCAGATATAGAGGACAGGGTGGTATGGAGACGGATGATCCGCTGTGGCGACCCCTAATGGGAGCAGCCGAAAGAAGAAGAAGAAGAAGAATTGGACTTGCAGATGGTCCCTGGTGGTCTAGTGGTTAGGATGCGGCACTCTCACCGTTGCGGCCCGGGTTCGATCCCCGGTCAGGGAACCATCCCCAGCCACTCTTAGTGCCGGTTAGTGCTTAGGAAGGGCATCCAGCGTAAAAACATGCCAAATCAAACATGCAGATGATCCGCTGTGGTGACCCCTAATGGGAGAAGCTGAAAGAAAGAATTGTACTTGCAGATATGTAAAAAGACAATAACAAAACCTTGCAAATGTTGAAGATCTGTGATGAATCATCCTTTAAGTAAAGTGAAAGGCCTGCCAGGGCTGCTGTCCTGGATACATTGATGTCATTCTTTTCCTTTTGCAGAAACACAAATACATTGCACAAAGATCTCAGGGTTGAGTGTTCACATTTATTATTATGTAATGCAATGCACTCAAAATATATTTACATGTTCTTCATATGCCATCAGAAGTCTTCCATCTTCTCACCAAAATATTCTATTTTCCTCTTTTTGTACAGTTTCAGAAATTGAGATGTATATTTGTCAAGAGCAGCATAGAAAGAAAATTTTGATTTGTTATCCTGTGAAATCCGCTGTAAAGTTGCATTGGGAACAAAAGGACAGACAAATAAACAATCCATATTAAACTAGAACTTTTTCTTTTACTTATTTGAGCTTCACATAAGTGTGCAGGCCATCTATCTATGTGTTGCATATGCTGATTAATGAGAGTCATGTCGCCTCCTTCTACAGCCTTCTTGAACTGGTCCACCATCTCAAGCCTCTTGGTTTCCAAAGTGTCCTTAGTCTGTCCACAGGGATAATTGGGAAGGAAATTAATTTCCCCTCTTCTGGGTCATTTAATGTTGGCCCTAGACGCTAAACCTTCTGGATTTGTCCTGCTTCACTTTCCTACATTCTCAGCCACACCCTTTATGTCAGCCCTGGTCAGTTTGTTCCTGTAGTTGTCCATTTTGAAGCATAGGCTGTTCTTCCAACCCTTATAACTTGTTGTGGAACCTTTTTCTTTTAGAAAACCTTCTTAGGTGCTTGAATACTAGAGTTTCTGCAGCCTTGCCAATCTGTTTGGAACTAGGATAGGCTTTATGCTTATACATTTCAACAGCCATTCCATCTAGTATGTTGTGTTTTCGATCCCTTGTCAGTTTGAAAGTTTTCCCTCTGTCAAAAATGCAGCGTTGCCTTCTCTTAGAGTGTACTCCACCTCGTATGAGAATGGGGGAACAACAAAGACCTCTGGACAACGGCTAAGGTGCTCTGGTGAATCTACTAATCTATCAGACAGTAGCATTGTGTCGTCTAAACTGAAAGACCAAGTTTAGACGACAGGGCGGAGCATCTCGGTGTGACGTCACAGTAGAGCACCTTCTATGTAAATCAGAATGCATCTCTGTTTCTCTCATTTCCGAGGTTTGTGCATGTAAGTAGAGACGTAAACATGGGGCTCTTCAGAAGGTTTAGAGAGATTTTTCAAAGCAGAAGAACGAAGAAAACAAAGCAGATTGCTGAAAAGAAGAAGAAGCTGGAACACATGGAGAAAGTAGTAAAAGACTTGGAACTCAGATCTGTTTCAACCAGTTTAACTACTCTAACATTCGCTCGGGAGGCAAAGTCCTCGATATTAACTAAATTGCATAATGCATTGTCAAACTCTGTTTCTTCAAACTGAAGCCGAAAGTAAAAATTCAAGTTCAACTTATCTATAACTTTAACAATGAGCCTATGTACATTCTCAGGACGAGAGGGAAAAATCTGCCTCTCAATGTTTTTATCATCTAAGATGACCCTCAGTTTCACTACATCAGTCACTTCCATTGTACTGTATTAGGGAGAACTGGAACATGAAACACAAAAAGTAATTTCAAGAGTCAACATGCACCAAATGCCCACACGACCCTTAAATACAGTGGGGCAAAAAAGTATTTAGTCAGCCACCAATTGTGCAAGTTCTCTCACTTAAAAAGATGAGAGAGACCTGTAATTTTCATAATAGGTACACTTCAACTATTAGAGACAAAATGAAAAAAGAAAATCCAGAAAATCACATTGTCTGATTTTTAAATAATTTATTTGCAAATTATGGTTGAAAATAAGTATATGGTCAATAACAAAAGTTCATCTCAATACTTTGTTATATACACTTTGTTGGCAATTCCAGAGAACAAAAGTTTTCTGTAAGTCTCCACAAGGTTTTTACACACTGTTGCTGGTAGTTTGGCCCATTCCTCCATGTAGAGCAGTGATGTTTTAGGGCTGTCGCTGGGCAACACGGATCTTCTAATCCCTCCAAAGATTTTCTATGGGGTTGAGATCTGGAAACTGGCTAGGCCACTCCAGGACCTTGAAATGCTTCTGACGAAGCCACTTCTTTATTGCCCGGGTGGTGTGTTTGGAATCATTGTAATGCTGAAAGACCCAGCCACGTTTAATCTTTAATGCCCTTGCTGATGGAAGGAGGTTTTCAGATCAGTCGTCCTGGTCCCTTTGCAGAAAAACATCCCCAAAGCATGATGTTTCCATGATGTAAAGCATACAGTAGGTATGGTGTTTTTTGGATGCAACTCAGCATTCTTTCTCCTCCAAACACGACAAGTTAAGTTTTTACCAAAAAGTTCTATTTTGGTTTCATCTGACCATATGACATTCTCCTAATCCTCTTCTGGATCATCCAAATGTCTTTCTAGCAAATTTCAGAGGGGCCCAGACATTTACTGGCTTAAGCAGGGGGACACGTCTGGCACTGCAGGATTTGAGTCCCTGACAGCGTAGTGTGTTACTGATCGTAGCCTTTGTTACTTTGGTCCCAGCTCTCTGCAGATCATTCACTAGGTCCCCCTGTGTGGTTCTGGGATTTTTGCTCACCGTTCTTGTGATTATTTTGACCCCATGGGGTGAGATCTTGCGTGGAGCCCCAGATTGAGGGAGATTATCTGTGGTCTTGTATGTCTTCCATTTTCTATTAATTGCTCCCACAGTTGATTTCTTCACACCAAGCTGCTTACCTATTGCAGGATCAGTCTTCCCAGCCTGGTGCAGGTCTACAATTTTGTTTCTGTTGTCCTTTGACAGCTCTTTGGTCTTGGTCATAGTCAAGTCAAGTCAAGTCAAGTTTATTTGTATAGCGCTTTTCACAACAGACATTGTCTCAAAGCAGCTTTACAGAAAACAACAGTGAAGGTGAATGGTGTGCGTTTGTCCCTGATGAGCAAGCCGTGGCAACAGTGGCAAGGAAAAACTCCCTTAGATGATATGAGGAAGAAACCTTGAGAGGAACCAGACTCAAAGGGGAACCCATCCTCATATGGGTGACATCAAGAGTTTGGTCATAAATCTTTCAACAATACAGAACAATTTGTGATCATCATAGATCCAGCATCAGCTTCTCCATGCCAGGGCCTTTAAACACTCGGCATCTACTTCTCCATGATCATCCATAGGTCCATAATCTTCACGAGGTGGGACGTGACTGCAGCTGGCCAAACCTCAGGATGCCTCGGGATGGGGAGAGAAAGAGAAGCAGTGGAGAGGAATTAGCGTAGCTGCTGTTCATGATATTAACAGCACAAGTTGATAATGTGCATGTAATCATATATTCTGGAGCACAAGGTTGTGATGTGATGTGTGTGATGTGTGTTATGTGTAGGCTTTGCTAAAAAGATATGTTTTTAATCTACACTTAAACTGGGAGAGTGTATCTGAACCCCGAACACTGTCAGGAAGACTATTCCAGAGTTTAGGAGCTAAATGTGAAAATGCTCTACCACCTTTAGTGGACTTTGCTATTCTAGGAACTACTAGAAGCCCAGAGTTTTGAGATCTCAGGGAGCGTGACGGATTGTAGCGTGTTAAAAGACTGGATAGATACATGGGAGCCAAATCATTTAGTGCTTTATAAGTGAGTAGCAGTAGTTTGTAGTCTATTCGAAACTTAACAGGAAGCCAATGTAGGGACGATAAGATTGGGGTTATATGATCGTATTTTCTTGACCTAGTAAGAACTCTTGCTGCGGCATTCTGAACTAACTGAAGCTTGTTTATTAATGATGCAGGACATCCACCTAGTAATGCATTACAGTAGTCTATTCTAGAGGTCATAAACGCATGGACGAGCTTCTCTGCATCAGATATAGATAACATATTTCTTAGCTTAGAAATATTTCTAAGGAATAGTGGAGTTTGGAGTCTGACTGTTTGAGGTTGTCATATTTTTATTGAGGAAGGAACAGAGGAAAGCGCAATAACAAACAACAATTAACATCTCCCCCCCACCCGCCTTTACAATTTTTTCAACAAACCCCCCAAGAATTGCCATTTCAAAACTAGGCTTAATATCCCTAATATACACCTCAGACAAGATTTTAAATATAGTTGTCAAGTAATCAAACAGTCTGGGGCAAGTCCAAAACATATGAGCCAAATCCGCCCCAGCAGAGCGACAACGCTCACACGCGTCAGTTACATTGGTGTATATTTTGGACAGCTTAACCTTGCTGTAATGAAGTCTGTGAAGGACCTTGAACTGAATCAAGCCCAGACGAGTGCAGGAGGTCGTCCCATTCACCCTGAATAATGCATTTTTCCAGGTTTCCTCTGATATGTCCACTCCCAAATCCCTTTTCCATTCCGCATGGATTTTGTTTAGATCTATATTTTTTACTGACATTAAAGTGTCATACACTTTGGAAATTACTCCCCTCAAGTGTATTGAAATATTTAGAACTGTATCCATTCCTGCACTAGGAGGAACGGATGGATATGTGGGACAGTGTCTTTGGATTAGATGACGAATTTGAAAATATCTAAACAAGTGTGATCCTGGCAGACCATATTTTGAAGAAAGAGCTGAGAACGAGGCAAAAACATTATCTATAAAAAGATTACTAAATCTGACAAGACCCGAACGTTGCCATTGACTGAAAACTGGGTCCAGTTGACCCGGGAGGAATAGGTGGTTCTTGCATATAGGGCCGGCTATGGAGAAGTCTCTAAAACCAAAACACTGTCTGAATTGAAACCAGATCCTGAGGGTATTTGCTACAACTGGGCATTGCGTATATGATGAACCTGATACAGACAATTGAAACGGTATATCATTCCCTGAAATTTGGAGGCCCCTACTGTTCACAGGAAAACAAACACTTTTTGAGAAATTTAATCAATAACCTGAGAATTCACCAAATTGATCCAAAATCTTAACTACTTGAGGAATACCTACAATCGGGTCCGAAAGATACAACAACATATCATCAGCATACAAAGATACCCTATGTTCTATGTTTTCACTGCTAATGCCAGTAAAATGCTTCGAGCATCTTAACGCTATGCATAGGGGTTCGATGGCTAAAGTAAAAAGTAAAGGGCTAAGAGGGCACCCTTGTCTCGTACCCCTTGATAGAGGGAAAGACTTTGAATGTACCCCATTTGTAATTATCGATGCCACAGGAGAGAAGTATAGTAACTTGACCAGTGAGAGAAAATATGTTCCAAAGCCAAATCTTTCCAGCACGGAGAATAAATACTTCCAATCAACCCGGTCAAACGCTTTTACGGCATCTAGTGAAATAACAACCTGAGGTATAGGGCCCTGAGCAAGTTTCGATGAGTGGATTACCCCCAGCAATCTCCGAATATTACTAAAAGAGTGACGACCTCTGACAAAACCTGTTTTGAAATTAAATTCCCTATTACTGTATCTAAACGTAATGCAAGGATTTTTGACAAGATTTTAGTATCGGCATTAAGGAGTGATATTGGCTGTAAGAATTACATTTTACGGGATCTTTGCCAGGTTTTAACAATAGAATTATGTTTGCTTCATTCAAAGTTTGTGGCAAGCTTCCCCTTACAAAAGAGTCCTCAAACATATCAAGAAGAATAGGGGCTAATTTGGTTGCAAATTTTTTGTAAAAATCTATAGGGTACAATCTGAGCCAGGGTTTTTTTTGTTCTGCATTAATAAAATAGCATTTAGAATGTCCTCCATTTGTATGTTTCCCTCCAAATATGTTTTCTGCGCTGAATCAGAAAATGAAGAGTGGGTATATCTATACTGCCCAAAAATTCCAGCATTCCAGAGTTTAATGTAGGGCTTTCAGAAGCATATAAATCTAAAAAGTAGTTCCTAAAGGTTGTATTAATTTCAATGGGATTAACGATTAAATCATCATCATTGTTTTGAATTTGAGGTATAATTTTTAGATTTATCTAAAAATTTGATAGATAATTAGATCTAGAGGCAGATTTAGATTTTAATTGGTAGGCTAAAAGTCGACCTGCCTTTTCCCCATGTTCATATATATACCCTCTAGCACGTAATAAGCACCATTCAGTTTTATTGTCTGTGTTGTCTTTAACAGGTGAACCCTTGCTGTTAGCGGTTTCGTTAGACGCCATGATTGCTAACTTGCCCGCCATAGTAGCACCTGAACATGTTGCTGATGCAGTACCTTGCTTCTGCTTCTAGTTGCTCATTTCTCTTCCCGAATTGAGTGTAGATCTTATATTTGATGTCGTTAAGCAATTAGATAAAAAAAAAAATTTAAAAAGAAGACGCTTTAACAGGTTTGAAAAGAGTGTGGTTGGGAGGTCCTCGTCCTCGCTGCCCTCTCTCACATCGCCAAAACCGGAAGTCCCGTAGTGTCTTTTATACTGATAACAAGTTCAAACAGGTGCAATTAATACAGGTAACAAGTGGAGGACAGAGAAGCCTCTTAAATAAGTTGTTACAGGTCTGTGAGAGCCAGAAATCTTGCTTTTTTGTAGGTGACCAAATACTTATTAATTTGCAAATAAATTCTTTAAAAATCAGAGAATGTGATTTTCAGGATTTTTTTTGTCATTTTGTCTCATAGTTGAAGTGTACCTATGAGATATATATATATATATATATATATATATATATATATATATATATATATATATATATATATATATATATATATATATATATATAAATATAAAGGGCTGTCAATTTCTAAAAAAATTTTTTTATTATAATTAATTGTGTAATTGTCATGAGTTAACTCGTTATTAATCTCAAAATAATCACACATTGTTATCTGTTTCAAATGTACCTTAAATTAATACTTATCAAGTTTTTTAATAACTAATTAGCATGGGGATAGACAAATATAGATGCTTTATGCAAATATATGTTTATTTAATAGTGAAACCAAACTCAACATAGAGCACGAAGACAATATATTTTTGTAACTGTTTTAAAGTAATACTACTGCTTAGTAAACATATAGTATACTACTATTATCAGGGAGACTCCTGCTTCTCCTCCATGTGTGCCCCACCCGCACAGAGCTCCTCACCTTCATACTAACCATCCACACCTGACACTCATTCCAGGCAGCTATATAAACCCCTCACTCACTCTCACTCACCGTCCGTTATTAATAACCATATGCTTCCCCTCTGGCTGGACTCTACCTGCAATCCTTCACTACGCTTACCCCATAGCGCACCTCGGATTACCCCTCGATCCTTCTCCTTCTTCCCTGGACCTTGTGGACCTCGCTCCTCATGAGCGTACCACGGATATTACCTTCTCTGACACTTCTGCCAGTTGTGTATGTTTATTGCTCTGCCTCTACTCTATTAAAACCAACGCAAACTGTACTCCGGCTTCAGCCTCCGTTCATTCACAGCATGACAACTATAGTGAACGGTATGTTCACGCAAATGCTGCCTGTACGAGGGAAACACACCGAATAAGGACAAATATGCGCCAACCTGACCTGAGCTCCTATTGTTTTATGCTGTGAAAAGGAAAGTTGAGTAGTTGAGCACGAGTCGTCTGCGTGTTGTTTGCATGATGCTTGATGTTCACAATGCAAGTTATCGCTCATACTGCAAGTTAAATTTTATAAAAAATTTTTCCTTTTCCTGCAAAGCATTAAAAAAGCATGTTACTGACAATACAAGGATCCACTGAACATAAATTATCGGGACACCAAAAAAAAAAAAAAACTTTTGCTGTTTCCACACGGATGGTTTTAAATGCCGCATCAGTAAAACAAATGTTTAGTGATAAAAAAAGTTCTTTGTATTTTTATTTGTAAATAAAAGAAAAGACGTCGTGAAAAAATTTGTGTTGTGTCGAAGGTTTTTATCTTCGCCTATTTTTATTCATTATTATTTATTTACATCTTTAATAAAAATTTAAGAAATACGCACTAATATATGCATTAATAAAATTAGTGCTGTTAAAATTAATTTGAGTTAACGTGTTATTAACGTTTCAATTTTTATAGTATAAAGGACATTAACCCTTTATCAACCCAAACAGTACAAAACAGTTGTTAAGGTTTTTATGAGCCATTTACACTTTTGCATTTTCTTTGTTGAATCTGTATAATAACACACAATTTGACTTAATTTCAAAACACCATGAAAACTGTATTGTAAGGAAAATGCACAATAATCTGTATGCGCTCTGTAATACTGCATGTGTTATATGCTGTATAATAATGTTGGTTTTTATTCATATTGATGTTATTAAGAGGATGATTGGGACTGAAGGCAGATGATTGGGTGTGAAATGCACGACCCGCCACTGTAAAGAAACCATCAATAACACTGTGCAGATTTATTATGTATTTTATTTATCTATGTGCAAAAATATAAAAAAAAAAATCTATTATTGATTATTTAATGTAATAAATTTTTTGGTCTTTGTGTGCGAACAGAGAAAGCTGATCTGCTTTAGGCACTTGGTGACGGCTGGAGGAACGGGCTCTGTGAGGTCTTTTTTCCACGTCTCCAAAGCGTTCAAAGCGACTTTGGGGTTGCTGGGTGCCAGATCATGAGTGGCAAAAACCACTGCGAGCTGCACCTCCCACGGCAAATCTGCACACAAAATCCATCATAAAATTAGGACTTGCTGAAGCACTTTCCTGTTGATAGAGAACTAAAAATCAGAGAATAAAGATAGATAAAGGACTTGTTTATTTGATCCTTTAGTGATACCTTTTTGTCTCCCGAATTCAGCTACGCTTTTTGTTAGATCCTCAACTGATGCTGCCACGTTCTCCTTAAGGCCTTGTTGGCCAAGTCGCCCTGTTTGAGATGGACAAAGAACACGAGTGGAAAAACAGAAGAATCCTGAAATAATGTGAGATAATGCTCTAAAACAGGATTTACAGGAAACTTACCAAGTAGCCTGAAAATTGCTGCTACAGAGACGTTTCTGAACTTTGTTTCCTCTGTTTGTGTTTGTTTCAGCCAAGTATTCAAAATGAGCCAAACACTTTTTCTGATAAATAAAAAATTAGACGTGTTTTTGTGGCAGTAATAGAATACCATCAATTGTAAGTTTATGCAACAAGAATAGAAAATTTGCAGTGTTTGGGACACACACTGTCTCATATGAGTCTCACATTTGCCGGTTTAAATCTATTAAATGTTTAAAAAACTAGAAAGATGAGAATTAAACACATTGAAGCAGTTTCACATTCAGTACCGTATATAACATGGGAGACGGTCCAAATCCAGCCCAGTTGTGCACAGAGAAGGTCCAGGCTGAATACGTAGTCCCAGGCAGCAGGACAGAGATCATCACCATACCGACTGCTCTTCTGGAATGTTAGACTTTTGTCTTTCAGAAGAGCCTTCAGTGTGCTGGTGATGGCTCTGTAGGGGTCTCCAGGGGGATCCTGGCAGAAAATACATCTTTTCTTTAAAAACCAGATCAATTATTATAATTATTATAATATCAAACAATATTTACAATAATATGATCATAACTGAAAGGTCACAAGCAATCAGTGCAGTGATTGAAATACTTAGGTAGAGCTCTAACTGTGCATTCTGCTCTTTTTATAACCTCCATTTATTACTCTTATGTAAGGAGGAGTTCTAGAAAATGACCTCTAAATGACTCCAAGATTTTGAATACACATGCAAAATAGCACACAGCGTTACTAAAGGGTTTATGTATCAGACAGTAGCAGGGGTAAATAATGCTCTAGAATAGTACAAGAGTGTGTAATTTGAGGCACAAAGTTAGTTTGTTTATTCAGTAGTGAGCACAGTGTCACATGGTTCTATATCACTTCCTTTATTAGTATATTATGAAATACAGATTTATTAGCTTGCATGTTTATTGCACTGATCTGATCATTTTGTCAGAAACAGCAGCATTAACGCTGGAGTTAAGTGCAGTTTCTTTGCTGCTGGTTATCAGCGTTTACTCACACTAATCAAAAAAGACTAAAATAGTGATGTCCTGTAACACTTTCAGCTTGAATGTTGAAGTAAAAAATTTATATTTATGAATTAAATGATTTAATTTAACATGAATTTATAATGAATTTGATCCATAGATGACATGGACATTGGAAATTAAAAATAGATTAAGAATGCAGTAAAACACATAAAAAGTCCAGTTAAAAAAATTATGTTTAATGACTGTTCTGGTGACTGTTGTGATGAGAATCAGCTACTTACCATATCCCAGTGCAAAAATTTGCTGAGCAAGTAATAAATCTTTCTGTATGCCTGTTATGGGAGAAAACACTTGGCCATGCTGTCACCATGACCAATATCAGTTTTGGGGCTTCGGAAAAGTCTGCAGAGGAAACAAAATGATACCACAGACTTAAAATACACTTTATAGGAAGAAATACAAAACCAAAAAAAGAACACAACTGACTTCTTTATATCACTGTCCAGATAATTTTTAGTAAATATATAATGAAATGTTAATATAATCTCACCTTCTTTAAGAAATCTGTAGGCGAGGGCATGTGCTTTATGAGAGTCTCCTCTCTTTTGACACAAGCCCACATAAACCCTACAGAGAGACTGCAGGAGTTCATGTCCCATAGACTCTTTCTCCGCATTGATCTTCTCCAAAACCACTTTCAGAAACGTCTCTGCCAACGACTAAATGAGACAGAAGAAAAAAATCAACCAACTGAATCAAACATGTATTCAAGTCATGTATTTAAAACAAATATTAGGGAGTTAAGACTTGACTGTAGATTAGGTTTAGAAAAAGACTTTGCATAAACCAAAACCTGGAGTAAACATTTTACATGACAAATCATATCCACTGTTAAATTTCAGAACATCAGGACCAGTGAATTGTGGATTGACTTTTAAAAATGAGAAAACTCAAATCCACAGCTAAAGAATTGAATGCACACTAAATAAAATACATGCGTTTAAATTGAATGCACACTAAATAAAACAAAAGATAATAACTGACCTCGTTTACACAAAACCTGGAAATGACAGATTTTTCTTCATCTGTCAGAGAAGGAAATTCACATTTCCCTTTTTTTTTGTGTCTTTGTGAGGTGCAGCATCAAGTCGAGGCTTTTTAGCAGCACTGGGTGGTGGCATGTCTGATGCTGCTCTCTTTGCTCTAATATGAACAAAATGTGATCAATTCACATGACACAGACAATTCTACAGTATAGACAATACATTGGGAATGTGATATTACAGGAAAATAATCAGTATAAATAAAGTAAAAACAGTAATAGAAACTTACTTGTTTGTGTTGGTGTCCTGCATCTTCAAATTTTTTGTATACAAAGTGTGTTTTTTTAAATATTTCGAGAATTATCCACAAGCAGTCTTGATTGTCCTGTCGCCAGAAAAAGAGATTGTTTGTGTACTGGCTTCCATGGAAATGTGGCGTGGCTTTGTGGCGTGTTCGTTTGTTTTGGTCTCTGTTGATTGGTGCGTAATGGAAAATTGCTGCACCAATGAGGGATGCGGACGCAACCAGCGGGGCGGCGCTTCTAGGATCAACACGCCGTCGCTGTAAAAGGGATGGGAAGATCGGATCATTTTAGTGACTCCGTTCTTTAAATCTCATTCAATTAAATCAACGTAATTTTTTTAAGTCATTTAGTTCTTTTACATAAACTACGGAGATTTTGGGATGCTTTGCTCACGCGCGTCCAGTAGAAAATGAACGAATGACTCTTAGAGACGAATGGTTCTTCTGAGTCACATTAAAGACTCGTTCAGAATCAAGGAATCGTTCATAACCGACTCATCACTACTCTGCATCATCAGTAATGAGCTCCGGGAGAAACTCCGTGTTCCAGGTGAAGACCCTCTGCCGGGATGGAGCGACTGTAAGACCCCTGTAACGGTGACTTTCTGGGCTTTATGGGTTTTATTCTTTTTGCAACACCGAGTCCCAACCTTTGAGAACCATTGAGCTAGGCTAACTAGCCGGCTAACTAATCTTAGCTTCAATAAGTTTCATCCTCAGGTTAAATATTCTACATTTAGTGAGTTATATATAAATTATAAATATCTTAATAACAATTAATTGAATGAATTCGTCTTTTGGCAAAAAACCTGGCTAGCACGAGGCTAATGATGACGTCTCCTACACTATTAGCCGAAATGTCCATTTCTGCTCACTGCAACATTTATAGAAATATAATCACTCTTTTCTTCTTTATTTTTTCTAATTTTTTGTCAAATTTATCAGCTTTTTTCCCAAGTCCACCTGTTTGAGGCATTTATTGGTCATTTATTGTGAAGTTTTGCAACTAACATTTATTTTGACAGTCAATTAATCTAATGATTTTTTTTATTAATTGAATAAAAATCAAAGTTTCATAATTAGATGTTTTGCCTATTATTACTGTATAAAACGCTAATTCAGGGTATTTATGTATAAAAATTTATTTTAAACAAATGCAAAAATCACTATTTGAGTTTAACAATCTTTAATTTAGACATTTTAAAGCTTATAGTAGCTGTTTGTTGACGAGTGCATGTGGGATTTCACCTTGAACACATTTACTCATGTTGGATTTCTTCTTTCTGTAAAAAACACAAAACAAAAAATCATTTTAATACGAAAGATGAAGCAATTTGTGTAAATCAACATTTGGATTTCTAAGTTGACAAACACTTAAAAAATCTATGTAAATTATAAAAAGATTTTTATGATATAAACATCTAGAATATATAATTAATTGAATTTTGTATAATAATGAAATGATATATGCATAAATTAAATATACAAACATTGAAAACAAGCATTTGAACGTAGTAAAGCCGCAGTAAATCATGTTTGAGAACAGATAAGTTACTGTTGTAGACAAATGCTATAAAAAGAGAATGAAACGGAGAAACGCAGCAAGTTAACAGAATTAATTAAATAAAAAAAGGAAAAATATGCATTGGTGTATAAATGCTGTTATTTGCTGCTTTTAGATTCAGTGTTTGTTCTCACCGTTTTAATTGAATCATCACGATGTCGTGATCGAGTCGATTATGCAACCTGATGCTCGCGAGTCACGACAGAACAGATCCAGTGCGACTGTCCAGGAGTTACAAACAAACAGTTTACACAAAAACACTTCATTAAACTACACCATTTTCACATGATGCGGATGACGGCATTCGCTCACAACCAATTTCATTATTGATTATTATCGATTCGATTAGTTGTTGCAGCTCTAATAATAAATAATAAACTCAGTATTTCAAAAAGAATAAAAACACATACAGTTTGGAAACTCACTGTTCCAGCAGTCGTACAGTCGCTCTATCGAACATTTTTCCACTATTGAACATCAGGTAGCTGGTAAGTAGTGTAAGTAGAATATAGTAGACCCTTTACTTTTTTACAGCTATAAAGTGTAAGCCATTAATATAAAGTGTGGGTTTGGTCATATGAGGGGATTTCAGTCAGCATCAGGGGTAATTCTTCTGGTGTCGGCATAAAGACTAACAGCAGTGTGTAAGAGCAGTGTCTCTGTTGTGTTACAGCTCCATCCAACACTTTAAGTCTCGTAAGGAGCGCGAGACTGAGAGGAACCACCACACCCAGGTCTTCATTAACAAGCAGAAGACCTTACTGAGACCAGAACACCAGGATAACCCTGTCCATCATAACATGCAAAGGATGAAGAATGTGCAGGTGAAGACTGTACCCTAAACATCTACCACCCCGTGCTGTCCACATTAAAATGATTTGATGCTGAAGTTCAATATTACAGTTAAAAGGATTACTGGCTGAAAAGGTTTAAGACCCTACTCTAGCTGGTTCCCTCAAGAGCATCCTGCTAGCAGTGATGATGATCTGAAAAAAACAAAATAAAGTGAAGTGTTAACAGCTGTGTGTGTCTTTGTGTTACAGACTCAGAATATGACTCCCTTCACACCAAGCCAGAAGGTAGAGCCAAATAAAAGAAATGCCCCAGCAGTAAACACAGTTCCTGCTGTAGAAGAGCTTACAACTGTGGATGAGTCCAGCTCCACCTCATGTTCCAGCTGTAGAACAGAGTCCAGCTCCACCTCAAGTTTCAGCTGTAGAACAGAGTCCAGCTCCACCTCAAGTTCCAGCTGTAGAACAGAGTCCAGCTCCACCTCATGTTCCAGATGTGCAGGATGTATCCATGGCTGCAGCACCTCAGAAACGCTTAACCATTTACATGTTGGAGTCTGCAGATTTTGAAATGCAGAACCAGATGGCACGTAGGTCTTACACACACACACACACACACACACACACACACACACACATGCAGTTTCAGTAACTCTCTCTCTCTCTCTCTCTCTCTCTCTCTCTCTGTTTGAGGCATTTATTGGTCATTTATTGTGAAGTTTTGCAACTAACATTTATTTTGACAGTCAATTAATCTAATGATTTTTTTTATTAATTGAATAAAAATCAAAGTTTCATAATTAGATGTTTTGCCTATTATTACTGTATAAAACGCTAATTCAGGGTATTTATGTATAAAAATTTATTTTAAACAAATGCAAAAATCACTATTTGAGTTTAACAATCTTTAATTTAGACATTTTAAAGCTTATAGTAGCTGTTTGTTGACGAGTGCATGTGGGATTTCACCTTGAACACATTTACTCATGTTGGATTTCTTCTTTCTGTAAAAAACACAAAACAAAAAATCATTTTAATACGAAAGATGAAGCAATTTGTGTAAATCAACATTTGGATTTCTAAGTTGACAAACACTTAAAAAATCTATGTAAATTATAAAAAGATTTTTATGATATAAACATCTAGAATATATAATTAATTGAATTTTGTATAATAATGAAATGATATATGCATAAATTAAATATACAAACATTGAAAACAAGCATTTGAACGTAGTAAAGCCGCAGTAAATCATGTTTGAGAACAGATAAGTTACTGTTGTAGACAAATGCTATAAAAAGAGAATGAAACGGAGAAACGCAGCAAGTTAACAGAATTAATTAAATAAAAAAAGGAAAAATATGCATTGGTGTATAAATGCTGTTATTTGCTGCTTTTAGATTCAGTGTTTGTTCTCACCGTTTTAATTGAATCATCACGATGTCGTGATCGAGTCGATTATGCAACCTGATGCTCGCGAGTCACGACAGAACAGATCCAGTGCGACTGTCCAGGAGTTACAAACAAACAGTTTACACAAAAACACTTCATTAAACTACACCATTTTCACATGATGCGGATGACGGCATTCGCTCACAACCAATTTCATTATTGATTATTATCGATTCGATTAGTTGTTGCAGCTCTAATAATAAATAATAAACTCAGTATTTCAAAAAGAATAAAAACACATACAGTTTGGAAACTCACTGTTCCAGCAGTCGTACAGTCGCTCTATCGAACATTTTTCCACTATTGAACATCAGGTAGCTGGTAAGTAGTGTAAGTAGAATATAGTAGACCCTTTACTTTTTTACAGCTATAAAGTGTAAGCCATTAATATAAAGTGTGGGTTTGGTCATATGAGGGGATTTCAGTCAGCATCAGGGGTAATTCTTCTGGTGTCGGCATAAAGACTAACAGCAGTGTGTAAGAGCAGTGTCTCTGTTGTGTTACAGCTCCATCCAACACTTTAAGTCTCGTAAGGAGCGCGAGACTGAGAGGAACCACCACACCCAGGTCTTCATTAACAAGCAGAAGACCTTACTGAGACCAGAACACCAGGATAACCCTGTCCATCATAACATGCAAAGGATGAAGAATGTGCAGGTGAAGACTGTACCCTAAACATCTACCACCCCGTGCTGTCCACATTAAAATGATTTGATGCTGAAGTTCAATATTACAGTTAAAAGGATTACTGGCTGAAAAGGTTTAAGACCCTACTCTAGCTGGTTCCCTCAAGAGCATCCTGCTAGCAGTGATGATGATCTGAAAAAAACAAAATAAAGTGAAGTGTTAACAGCTGTGTGTGTCTTTGTGTTACAGACTCAGAATATGACTCCCTTCACACCAAGCCAGAAGGTAGAGCCAAATAAAAGAAATGCCCCAGCAGTAAACACAGTTCCTGCTGTAGAAGAGCTTACAACTGTGGATGAGTCCAGCTCCACCTCATGTTCCAGCTGTAGAACAGAGTCCAGCTCCACCTCAAGTTTCAGCTGTAGAACAGAGTCCAGCTCCACCTCAAGTTCCAGCTGTAGAACAGAGTCCAGCTCCACCTCATGTTCCAGATGTGCAGGATGTATCCATGGCTGCAGCACCTCAGAAACGCTTAACCATTTACATGTTGGAGTCTGCAGATTTTGAAATGCAGAACCAGATGGCACGTAGGTCTTACACACACACACACACACACACACACACACACACACACATGCAGTTTCAGTAACTCTCTCTCTCTCTCTCTCTCTCTCTCTCTCTCTCTCTCTCTCTCTCTCTCTCTCTCTCTTTCTCTCTGCAGATGATCACCTGTTGCCTCTGGTAGAGAAAATCCACCCAGCTGAAGCGAATAAAATGTAATGATTGGGAGTGAAAACAACTTTGAAATTATTAACAGATTTCAGATCTTGATCTTCTGCGAGCCGAGGTAAGCAATACCTGCACTAATTGGCTACATTTTACATCAATTATTTTGTTTCCATAATGCTACTGGCTGGAAATAAAAGGTGTAAAATGATAGGTGGTGCAGAACGTCACGACACCTGCCTATAGAGTGTAGACTAAAGTCCAAGTTTACGCCTCATCTACCTTTTTTTTTTTTTTTTTTTTTTTTTTTATAATAGGTTGTCTTATTTGTTTTGTAACACTATATTCTACTAGCCATATTTAGGTTTTTTTACCACCATGATGGTGTTTTTTATGCGAAAGTTATTCCGAAACATATACCAACAATACAGGCAGCGAAGTACTGTGACGTAACAAAAGAATAACTGTCTTAATTACAACACTATTGTTTGGTTGGAGCAAAAATGCTTTACAGCATGTTGTTCAGTGGAGCCTTATCGTTCCTAATAAACTGGGATTATCAGCAGTGGATGCATTTGTGACTCGTTATTACAATAATTGTGTAAGTACTGCATTTTTGTATGCATGTTGTTTGTGTGTACTGCTTTGCACAGATTCAGCAAATACATTCGTTATACGTTTTTCATTGAAATACAGTGATCTAAAATCAATGCTTGAGGCTTAGACCTTTAGAATGATTTATAGTTAACCATGGTTACACTTGTCTCTTTTTATTAAATCTATTGTTAAACATTAACACCTCCGAACAATGGGATATCAGTCGCGCTGGCGCTGCGCTGAAGGCTGAGGGGTTGGACATTGCAAAAGTTGGACATTGGAAAGCAAACAATATTCACTACATGCACAACTTTGAATCTCTGTTCCTGTGTCTTTTACAAAATGCAATTCCAGAATTATGTATTTGATGTCAGCAGCACAATCTCTTTTTTTTTAAGTCAGTGCCTAGTTTTAAGAATGATCTGCTCCAAATCATCACTAATTAGCTAATAAGGTGAATTTATTTCTTTTTTTGTCACTCGGTTAAGATCAGATGTTATGTAGGACATTCAGAGCCTTCCTTCAGAATTATTTGGGAAGTGCAGTATTCAGGTGACGCTATAATCTTACATGACGATTTTTTAATGAGATTTATTCTAATGCCCAAGTGGTGTAGGTGTTGGTTTTAAAATCTAACAAGGTTTCTGTGTGCAGCATTAAAGACTTCTTACCATGTGTCGACTCCAGACTGTCAATAGTGCAGTTGCTGTTGCTTCTTCTGCTGAGTTCATTATTGTAAATATGTTTAGGGCTTAAATGGGGCAGAGATCTGCTGCTACGATGGCCAAGAGGTTCAGACGTTGGACGTGAAATCCAAATTGGTTTCCCTGTTTCAGCGCAATGTGAAGGGTGCTTGCAAAAACTGATTTGTGTCTCATGATATTTTGACTGAAGGCTTTAGCATGTGATGTCACGAGATCACACGTAGCTTCCCCCTCACTGCACCTGTACTGTTTGCTGGTCAGACTGCTACATTAGCAGACTCAGCAAAACACCTATTTGTTTGCCATTGTTCTTTGCAATGGGTCCGATTCTCTGTGTTTGGGTGCTCGGACGTTCTAGAGGAGATCATCATGTGGCATGCAGTGACAGAAGATATTTTCTACTGTGAATTGACACGCTCCTAGCAAACATCGAGATGCATGAAGTTGCTTCATAATTATTGATTAATTGTTTTTGTTTATTTGTTTTGTTTTAGAAACAAAAATGTACATTTCTGCCATTGGCAGACACCCTTATCAAAAGAACACATCCTGGTAGTTGGTAAATAGGTCATGAGCTAAGAGCACAATCAGTCAACTCTACACTACAACTCTTTTTTAATAAGAAAAGCAAATATTTATTTTTTATTTTACACACAGGTGGTATTAAGGAGATGTCGAGAAGATTCGTTCTGCCCAAAGAGAGCCCATTGGACCTTTCCTGTAAAACAAAATACAGATAAATATTAAATAAAACAATAAATATGACCTTTAACTGCAATAAATACTACATATTTTTCCTTAACTGTTTATGTAATTATTTTACATTATTTCTTTTGCATATAATATTGTTAGCAAAGCCATCTCTATTATTGCAAAGCTAGGTACCAATGTAATACCGATCACATAAACTGGACATCTTTATTTTACACTAACTGACTTCACTTAATTTAGGTCTTTACTATTTGTCCTTACTGACCTTGCCTCCTGAACCAGTGATGTCCGAGGATCTGATTGAGGGTTGGTCGGCTATTAGGGTCTCTTTGCAGGCACCACTCAATGAAATCTTGGGAAGCTGTGTGTGTGCAGTAATGTATATTGTTTAAAATGTCCATTTGGTAACCAGAAAATCTAATTCATATGATAATTATTATAGTTAAACCTATTTCACGGTATAGTTTTTTTTTTTCAGATTTTTGTACAGGATTAAATGCAAATAATCTTCACACCTTTGGACAACTCATCAGGGATGAACAGGTGGCCTTCAACAATTTCTTTTTCTCCATCAAAGGGCTGCATTCTACACAATAATATGTATGAGAGCACGCCCAGACCCCAGACGGTGAAAGGTTCCGCCTCGTATTCTTTATCAACATAACATTCAGGTGGGATGTAAATGTCAGTGCCTGTGTGAAAGACAGAAAGAATATCATCAGTGAGATTACAAGATCTGATAATGCAGCACCAAATCTGTTCATCTTTGAGGTGTAATTACCAGCATGTTCAGTGTATGTGGTGTCCTTATGTAGGACGCCCAAGCCGAAATCAATCAGCTTGACTTGATGAGTCAGAGGGTTCAAGAGAACATTTTCAGCTTTGATGTCTCGATGAAACACACCTCGATTACGGCAGTGACATGCGGCAAGAACAATTTGCTGCACAATAAATATAATTTCAGTTTCAGTCATTATGTTATTCGTCAAAAAGTCGAAAAGGTCAACACAGGGGTCGGGCCGCTCCAGGACCAAGATGATGACGTCAGGTGTCTCAAACCATTCTAGCAGCTGTATTACGAATGGACAATGAGGCGGCTTGCACACGAGTTCTAATAATGCCACCTCAACAGGCAGGCTGCGTGCGTCACCGGCCTAAAAACAGAGTGGAAATTATTACAGTAGTACTGGATTGGGCAAAAATTCAGAATAAAGCTGATCAAAATGTGAAATAAATAAAAACCATAACAGCCATCCAATGATGATTTAAATCATAAACCCCTAGACTTTTGTCACGTTCACAAAAGTACAAAAAAAAATTAAGTTCACTTACAATGGTGATGTATTGATGATTATTTATTTTGTTCATGATTTTCAGGGCCACCTGCAAAAAGAGAAAATTAAGTTGAAGTCATTGCTCCCATAGAACTTCATTTCAGTTACCAAGAGTAACTCACCAATGAGATAACAAACGTCTGTCTATATAAACTTGGATATAAACATAGGACTTGATTTCCATAAATGAATATAAAAAAGCATCAAACCTATTTTTTTTTCATTCATTGCCAGTTAAATGTATTTGTGCCGATATTCACCTTTTTACCATCTGATATTCGAACCCCTGCGTAGACGCAACCAAAGCTTCCATACCCAAGCAGCTCTCCCAGGATGTAGTGATCATAAATGTCTGGTAAACAAAACATACAAATAACCGGTGAAACTCATTTTCAGAGATCCAGCTCTGTGATACTTTGGCAGGTAACAGCTGTAATGAGTCCAGAATGTTATAGCAGGGTAGGATCCTGTTTTCTTTCTCATACCTCTCTTTTCTGTCTTGTTGTTCTCTGAGCCTCCTTTTTTGGCCGTCTCCTTGGGCTGGAGCACGGTCACTTCAAGAGGACCATCTACCTGCTCTCTCTTTCCAGTCTTCACCACCTTCACCTCTGTTTCTGGTCTCCTCAGCTTCTTTTTGGTCTGGAGCTGAGGTTGTTCATGAGCTTCATGTGTCATTTTTCTCTTTAGTGGCTTGTACTGTTTTTCATTAAAGTGTTGTCCTGTTTAAAAAATAGTCCATAAATTACTGATATGACAGGATATCGTAAATCTTTTATCCACATTGGAAGTCTTCCACTTTTGTCACTTAATACAAAAACCTCACGGGTCAGAAACCACCCTCTATTTCTATTTGTGTAAAAGTGATATTTCTAACATTGAATAACATTCCTACTACACAGTACATTTAAAGAAACAGAGTAGCATGGAGACGGATAATCCGCTGTGGCGACCACTAATGGGAGCAGCCGAAAGAAGAAAAAGAAGTAATATCGTACTCATCTTTTCACTACAGTTAGTTTCATTACACTGACTAATTGTAGTGGAAAGGTGAGTTTTTAATTCTTTCTTGTTTTCTTCTTCCTTCTTCTCCTTCAAATAGGCAAGAAATGAATATCTAAATTCCGAGACATGATGTTTGTGTACAGGTCTCTATGACAACGGCAGTTTTTTTCTTTTAAGTGTTTCAGGATTCAATGTTCACTACACAACACTGTCCATATCATCTATATAACATGTTTGCACATATTTAATGTTTAATGCATGAAAATAATATTGAATGTAATATAAAAATGTTATGTTATATGTATTAAACTTGGTATTTGCATCACATTATTGTGCGGGACGCTTTAAAAGACTGATCACTTCGTGTAGAAATAGGGGGGTAGAATCAAGGCGGGTGGCTTTTAAAAGCAAATGATTACTGAGTTTATACTGCCATCTACAGGTAAATATAGCAGGTTTCGTCAAATTGAACGTTTGCTGTGAGGATCAGTGAAGCATTTGATCGAACTTTCCGTGTTTAAAGTGCCATCTACAGGAAACACGACGGTACTGTCTGCGTGCACGCGAACTTCAGCCGGGGGTCGGAATTGGACACAACACCTGTTCTAGATATTTGCAAAATCTATATTGAAGGCCTTCTTCCTTCATTTTGTTTAAATGTCTGTTAAACAAAAGATACAAATAACCGGTGAAACTCATTTTCAGAGATCCAGCTCTGTGATACTTCGGCAGGTAACAGCTGTAATGAGTCCAGAATGTTATAGCAGGGTAGGATCCTTTTTTTTTTCTCATACCTCTCTTTTCTGTCTTGTTGTTCTCTGAGCCTCCTTTTTTGGCCGTCTCCTTGGGCTGGAGCACGGTCACTTCAAGAGGACCATCTACCTGCTCTCTCTTTCCAGTCTTCACCACTTTCTCCTCTGTTTCTGGTCTCAGCTTCTTTTTGGTCTGGAGCTCAGTTTGTTCATGAGCTTCATGTGTCATTTTTCTCTTTAGTGGCTTGTACTGTTTTTCATTAAAGTGTTGTCCTGTTTAAAAAATAGTCCATAAATTACTGATATGACAGGATATCGTACATTTTTTATCCGCATTGGAAGTCTTCCACTTTTGTCACTGAATACAAAAACCTCACGGGTCAGAAACCACCCTCCATTTCTATTTGTGTAAAAGTGATATTTCTAACATTAAATAACATTCCTACTACACAGTACATTTAAGAAACAGAGTAGCATGGAGACGGATAATCCGCTGTGGCGACCACTAATGGGAGCAGCCGAAAGAAGAAAAAGAAGATTTACATTTACAACAAGAAACTAAAAGTTACAAATAGACAACTTGCCGTTAGCTGATGTGAAATCCATCACTGCCAGAAGTGAAAAAAAGTCAGTGTAATGAAACTAATTGTAGTGAAAAGATGAGTTTTTAATTCTTTCTTGTTTTCTTCTTCCTTCTTCTCCTTCAAACAGGCAAGAAATGAATATCTAAATTCCGAGACATGATGTTTGTGTACAGGTCTCTATGACAACGGCAGTTTTTTTCTTTTAAGTGTTTCAGGATTCAATGTTCACTACACAACACTGTCCATATCATCTATATAACGTTTGCACATATTTAATGTTTAATGCATGAAAATAATATTGAATGTAATATAAAAATGTTATGTTATATGTTTAATGTATTAAACTTTGTATTTGCATCACATTATTGTGCGGGACGCTTTAAAAGACTGATCACTTCGTGTAGAAATAGGGGGGTAGAATCAGGCGGGTGGCTTTTAAAAGCAAATGATTACTGAGTTTATACTGCCATCTACAGGTAAATATAGCAGGTTTCGTCAAATTGAACGTTTGCTGTGAGGATCAGTGAAGCATTTGATCGAACTTTCCGTGTTTAAAGTGCCATCTACAGGAAACACGACGGTACTGTCTGCGTGCACGCGAACTTCAGCCGGGGGTCGGAATTGGACACAACACCTGTTCTAGATATTTGCAAAATCTATATTGAAGGCCTTCTTCCTTCGTTTTGTTTAAATGTCTGTTAAACAAAAGATACAAATAACCGGTGAAACTCATTTTCAGAGATCCAGCTCTGTGATACTTCGGCAGGTAACAGCTGTAATGAGTCCAGAATGTTATAGCAGGGTAGGATCCTGTTTTCTTTCTCATACCTCTCTTTTCTGTCTTGTTGTTCTCTGAGCCTCCTTTTTTGGCCGTCTTCTTGGGCTGGAGCACGGTCACTTCAAGAGGACCATCTACCTGCTCTCTCTTTTCAGTCTTCACCACTTTCTCCTCTGTTTCTGGTCTCCTCAGCTTCTTTTTGGTCTGGAGCTCAGGTTGTTCATGAGCTTCATGTGTCATTTTTCTCTTTAGTGGCTTGTACTGTTTAAACACGACAGTACTGTCTGCGTGCACGCGAACTTCAGCCGGGGGTCGGAATTGGGCACAACACCTGTTCAATCTATATTGAAGGCCTTCTGACTTCCTTCCTTCCACCTCTTAGAATAAATATAAAGTCTAACCTTTATATATATATATATATATATATATATATATATATATATATATATATATATATATATATATATATACAGTGGGTACGGAAAGTATTCAGACCCCCTTAAATTTTTCACTCTTTTTTATTTTGCAGCCATTTGCTAAAATCATTTAAGTTCATTTCTCTTCCTCATGAATGTACACACAGCACCCTATATTGACAGAAAAACACAGAATTGTTGACATTGTTGCAGATTTATTAAAAAAGAAAAACTGAAATATCACATGGTCCTAAGTATTCAGACCCTTTGCTCAGTATTTAGTAGAAGCCCCCTTTTGATCTAATACAGCCAGGAGTCTTTTTGGGAAGGATGCAACAAGTTTTTCACACCTGGATTCAGGGATCCTCTGCCATTCCTCCTTGCAGATCCGCTCCAGTTCTGTCAGGTTGGACGGTAAACGTTGGTGGACAGCTATTTTTAGGTCTCTCCAGAGATGCTCATTTGGGTTTAAGTCATTGCTCTGGCTGGGCCATTCAAGAACAGTCACAGAGTTGTTGTGAAGCCACTCCATCGTTATTTTAGCTGTGTGCTTATGGTCATTGTCTTGTTGGAAGGTAAACCTTCAGCCCAGTCTGAGGTCCAAAGCACTCTGGAGAAGGTTTTCGTCCAGGATATCCCTGTGCTTGGCCGCATTCATCTTTCCCTTGATTGCAACCAGTCGTCCTGTCCCTGCAGCTGAAAAACACCCCCACAGCATGATGCTGCCACCACCATGCTTCATTGTTGAGACTGTACTGGACAGGTGATGAGCAGTGCCTGGTTTTCTCCACACATACCGCTTAGAATTAAGGCCAAAAAGTTCTATCTTGGTCTCATCAGACCAGAGAATCTTATTTCTCACCATCTTGGAGAACTCCATGCGGGTTTTCATGTGTCCTGCACTGAGGAGAGGCTTCCGTCGGGCCACTCTGCTATAAAGCCCCACTGGTGAAGGGCTGCAGTGATGGTTGACTTTCTACAACTTTCTCCCATCTCCCGACTGCATCTCTGGAGCTCAGCCACAGTGATCTTTGGGTTCTTCTTTTCCTCTCTCACCAAGGCTCTTCTCCCCTGATAGCTCAGTTTGGCCGGTCGGCCAGCTCTAGGAATGGTTCTGGTCGTCCCAAACGTCTTCCATTTGAGGATTATGGAGGCCACTGTGCTCTTAGGAACCTTAAGTGCAGCAAAAAATTTTTTGGAACCTTGGCCAGATCTGTGCCTTGCCACAATTCTGTCTCTGAGCTCTTCAGGCAGTTCCTTTGACCTTAATGATTCTCATTTGCTCTGACATGCATTGTGATCTGTAAGGTCTTATATAAACAGGTGTGTGGCTTTCCTAATCAAGTCCAATCAGTATAATCAAAGATTTCTGGACTCAAATGAAGGTGTAGAACCATCTCAAGGATGATCAGAAGAAATGGAGAGCACCTGAGTTAAATATATGAGTGTCACAGCAAAGGGTCTGAATACTTAGGACCATGTGATATTTCAGTTTTTCTTTTTTAATAAATCTGCAAAAAGGTCAACAATTGTGTGTTTTTCTGTCAGTATGGGGTGCTATGTGTACATTAATGAGGAAGAAGAATGAACTTAAATGATTTTAGCAAATGGCTGCAATATAACAAAAAGTGAAAAATTTAAGGGGGTCTGAATACTTTCCGTACCCACTGTATATACACAAATCCTGTTATCAGTACTTTTATAAATTAACTTAAATGTTCATTAACCTCTAACTAAGGTCAACAATAAAATAAAGAAAAAAGCTATTTCTTCCTATTCCTTTGCAAATTATTTAAATACTGTTAGTAATGTCATTAGCTAGCTACACTGATAATCATTTGTTTTGATATTTTTGTTTGATGATAAAATGTTCAGTAATTTATTTATGGTGACACACTGACCCACTATTTGGGAACATTTTTGCTGACTCTCTACAGTAAAATTGAAGCAGGAAATGTCATTTTCATTTAGCTGGATATGAATATAATTGCATTTGCAAAAACACTAAATATGCACTATATAACTATTTTTTTCTTGTGATAGAAGGGTATCTGTGAGAGTGAAAGGAAAAGTTTATAGGACTGTGGTGAGACCTGCGATGTTGTATGGTTTAGAGACAGTGGCATTGAGTAAAAGACAGGAGGTGATATTCTGGTTCTCCCTTTTAGTTATGCTGCCATAGCGAGTCTTGCCGGAGTCCAAACTGCACAGTGACTTTAACTCTCATGTAACAATAGGTATACTTAATAATCCATATCCTTCTCTTCCTGTCACCCTCTTCTCTCTCTCTCTCTCTCTCTCTCTCTCTCTCTCTCTCTCTCTCTCTCTCTCTCTCTCTCTCTCTCGGTCGAGTTAAACATGCTCCTGAGGCTCCAGTGACCACTGTTCCTGCCCCTCTCCCCCCCGTGGATCTTCCCACTTCATCCAGGCCTGCCTGGATTGGACTGTAGTTGATGTCAACAGTCTCCTACACTGACTCAGAAATACACTTCGCTTTTGATCATCATCACTGCACCCCGCAACATTGTATACCCGCCACAAATGGACATTCGGTGTAACCCAGATGAGGATGGGTTCCCTCTTGAGTCTGGTTCCTCTCAAGGTTTCTTCCTTATGCCATCTCGGGGAGTTTTTCCTTGCCACAGTCGCCAGTCGCCACTGGCTTGCTCATCAGGGACAAACTTACTCATAAAGAACATATTCATTTTTAATCACCGCATTATCTGTGTAAAGCTGCTTTGAGACAATGTTCATTGTTAAAAGCGCTATACAAATAAAAATGAATTGAATTGAATTGAGGTGGAGCTGGAGGTAGCAGAGCTGAAGATGTTGAGGTTTTCATTGACGAGGATGGACAGGATTAGAAACGAGTTTATTAGAGGGCCAGCGCAGGTAGGACGTTTTGGAGACCAGGTGAGGGAGGCGAGATTGATATGGTTTGGACATGTTTAGAGGAGGGACATGGGGTATATCAGTAGAAGAATGCTGAGGATGGAGCCACCAAGAAGGAGGAAAAGAGGAAGGCCAAGGAGGCGGTTTATGGATGTGGTGAAGTAGGACATGCAGGTAGTTGGGTTGAAAGAGGCAGATGTAGAGGACAGAAGGCTATGGAGACAGATGATCCGCTGTGGGGACCCCTAATGGGAAAAGCCAATAGACGATGATGATGCACTATTTAACCAAATCAACAGTGGAAGTGAAGACCCATCTTAAAAAACCCACATTTAAAAGGTGATATTAACCACTTCCACTTCAGGTGAGTGACAGTTATTTATATCCTGTGGACATAGAGTCTAGTTGTATGCTGCACGTCTTTATTTGTTGAACTTGTGTATAGGTTTGTTACTGTCATGGAGGCCTCTCATCTAAGCCCTCGGCCCTCTGTGATTGCCTGCTCTCCCAGGGCCTGCATCTGAGAATACTTTTTCTTTTTTTTAAACAAACTGAATTTAACTTCAAAGTGAACATTTTTTCTGCACAAACATTTTTATATAAATTTTTATATAATTAATAATTATTAATAAAAATAAAAAAAATTATATATAAACATAAAAAATATAATAACATGCAAGATTAATATCATACTTATATTTTATTATTATTTATAAAGAAAGAATTAAATGATAATGTAGAATTATTATTATTATATATTTTTTTCCTTCTTCTTCTTCTTCTTCTTCTTCTTGTTCTTTCTCTTTTTTTTTTGCACCAAAGAGCATCTTTGTTTCCTGAAAGAAAAATGCAGAGGGGATTTAGGCCCTGTTTACACGGAAACGATCTGAAGAGAAAACGCAAAAGTGGCGTTGCGTTATCACTTTTTATTCTGCGTTAAGACGAGCGTTATGGGGGGAAATCTGCGTGCATATGGTGACGCAAAAGTGTGTGAAAGTCGATGTAGTATGCACTCCAGGCGGCTAGGTGGCAATGTGAAGCACTGCCACACAACAACACCAAGTCTGCGCGCCTGCGTACAACCTTCCTCCCACTTCTCTCCCCAGTAGCGCGAAACCCAAACACAATGGCGAAGCGAACAGCAAAAGCTGACAATTTTGTCTAGACAGAGAGGCGGAGTTATTGCTCCAAACAACTTTAAATCATTTTAAACAACTTTAACAACTTTAAATAATCCGACATGTTTGTTATTTTCCTGTACTGGCGCATGCCTGTGACGTAAACGCGTACGCGACGAGAGCCATAGTGAGCAGATTTTTGCGTTTTTACCCTTTAGACGAGAACACGACGGTGGAGCGTTTTTAAGATTTCCACTCTGGAATGTGGTTTCACTTTTTTGCGTTTTAAAGCCCCAAAAACGCTGTCGCCGTCTAAACGAAAGGCACATCCGATAAAATATTTTTACGTTTTCACCCGCGAGCGTTCTCGTGTAAACAGGGCCTTAGTCTACACATCGTGTGTGTGTGTGTGTGTGTGTGTGTGTGTGTGTATATGTTTGTGTGTGTGTGTGTGTGTGTGGATACTCACCGACTTGACTCCTGCTTCTCCTGTTTTTAGGATCATGTTCATTTCATCCACCTGCACACAAACACACACATATACACTTCTATCACACGTGTGTCACATGCATATAAAGAGTAAATAGAGGAGTGATGTGTGTGATTATGAATAGATGTAAATGAGGAGTTGGTGGGTGGGGTTTTGTTTCCACATGACCAAAACTAAATCATCATATTAATATAATATTATTTAACATAATACACTCGTTACTACAACCACTTATTACAAATCATTCCTAAATATAATATAACTGTGTGTGTGTGTGCATGTGTATGTGTCTGTGTGTGCGTGTGCGTGTGTGTGTGTGTGTGTATGTGTGGGTTTGCTCACTTTGGCTCGCAGAAGATCAGGATCAGAAATCATGTTAATTATTTAAAAGTTATTTTCACTCCCAATCAGCATCCATTAAATTTTATTCGCTTCAGCCGGGTGGATTTTCTCTACCAGAGGCAACAGGTGATCATCTGCACAGAGAGAGAGAGAGAGAGAGAGCGAGAGAGAGAGAGAGAGAGAGAGAGAGAGAGAGAGAGAGAGATTACTGAAAACTGCCTGTGTGTTTGTGTATGAGTGTGTGTGTAACACCTATCTGGATCTGCATTTCAAAATCTGCAGACTCCAACATGTATATGGTTAAGCGCGTCTGAAGTGCTGCGGCCATGGATACATCCTGCACACCTGGAACATGAGGTGGAGCTGGACTCTGTTCTACAGCTGGAACATGAGGTGAAGCTGGACTCTGTTCTACAGCTGGAACATGAGGTGGAGCTGGACTCTGTTCTACAGCTGGAACATGAGGTAGAGCTGGACTCTGTTCTACAGCTGGAACATGAGGTAGAGCTGGACTCTGTTCTACAGCTGGAACATGAGGTGGAGCTGGACTCTGTTCTACAGCTGGAACTTGAGGTGGAGCTGGACTCTGTTCTACAGCTGGAACTTGAGGTGGAGCTGGACTCTGTTCTACAGCTGGAACTTGAGGTGGAGCTGGACTCTGTTTTACAGCTGGAACATGAGGTGGAGCTGGACTCTGTTCTACAGCTGGAACATGAGGTGGAGCTGGACTCTGTTCTACAGCTGGAACTTGAGGTGGAGCTGGACTCTGTTCTACAGCTGAAACTTGAGATGGAGTTGGACTCTGTTCCTCAGCTGAAACATGAGGTGGAGCTGGACTCTGTTCTACAGCTGGAACTTGAGGTAGAGCTGGTTTCTCATCCACAGTTGTAAGCTCTTCTACAGCAGGAACTGTGTTTACTGCTGGGGCATTTTCTTTATTTGGCTCTACCTTATGGCTTGGTGTGAAAGAGGGAGTCATATTCTTAGTCTGTAACACAAAGACACACACAGCTGTTAACACTTCATTTCATTTTGTTTTTATCAGATCATCATCACTGCTAGCAGGAGGCTCTTGAGGGAACCAGCTAGAGGAGGTTCTTAAACCTTTTCAGCCAGTAACCCATTTAACTGCAATATTGAACTTCAGCATCAAATCATTTTAATGTGGACAGCACGGGGTGGTAGATGTTTAGGGGACAGTCTTCAGCTGCAACAACTAATCGAATCGATAATAATCAATAATGAAATTGGTTGTGAGCGAATGCCGTCATCCGCATCATGTGAAAATGGTGTAGTTTAATGAAGTGTTTTTGTGTAAACTGTTTGTTTGTAACTTCTGGTCAGTCGCACTGGATCTGTTCTGTCGTGACTCGCGAGCATCAGGTTGCATAATCGACTCGATCACGACATCGTGATGATTCAATTAAAACGGTGAGAACAAACACTAAATCTAAAAGCAGCAAATAACAGCATTTATACACCAATGCATATTTTTCCTTTTTTTATTTCATTAAGTCTGTTAACTTGCTGCGTTTCTCCGTTTCATTCTCTTTTTATAGCATTTGTCTACAACAGTAACTTATCTGTTCTCAAACATGATTTACTGTGGCTTTACTACGTTCAAATGCTTGTTTTCAATGTTTGTATATTTAATTTATGCAAATATCGTTTCATTATTATACAAAATTCAATTAATTATATATTCTAGATGTTTATATCATAAAAATCTTTTTATAATTTATATAGATTTTTAAGTGTTTGTCAACTTAGAAATCCAAATGTTGATTTACACAAATTGCTTCATCTTTCGTACTCAAATGATTTTTTGTTTTGTGTTTTTTACAGAAAGAAGAAACCCAGCATGAGTGAATGTGTTTAAGGTGAAATCCCACATGCACTCGTCAACAAACAGCTACTATAAGCTTTAAAATGTCTAAATTAAAGATTGTTAAACTCAATTTGTGACTTTTGCATTTGTTTAAAATACATTTTCATACATAAATACCCTGAATTAGCGTTTTATACAGTAATAATAAGCAAAACATCTAATTATAAAACTATTAAAAAAAATTAAATTAATAAAAAAAAATCATTAGATTAATTGATTGTCAAAATAAAAGTTAGTTGCAATATTTATAATTATTATAATTACAATTATTATAAGTATTAGGAAACAAATCACCCATAAATGGCTCAAACAGGTGGACTTGCAGGAAAAAGCTGATAAATTTGACTAAAAAAATAAAGAATAAAAGAGCGATAATATTTCTATAAATGTTGCAGTGAGCAGAAATGGACATTTCGGCTATGAACGATTCCTTGATTCTGAACGAGTCTTTAATGTGACTCAGAAAAACAATTCGTCTCTAAGAGTCATTCGTTCATTTTCTACTGTACGCGCGTGAGCAAAGCATCACAAAATCTAATATGCAAATATGTAAAAGAACTAAATTACTTAAAAAAGATCCGTTCATTTCATTGAATAAGATTCAAAGAACCGAGTCACTAAAATGATCCGATCTTCCCATCACTTTTACAGCGACGCGTGTTGATCCTAGAAGCTCCGCCTCTCTGGTAACATCCGCATCCCTGATTGGTGCAGCAATTTTCCATTACGCACCAATCAACAGAGACCAAAACAAACGAACACGCCACAAAGCCACGCCCCGTTTCCATGGAAGCCAGTACACAAACAATCTCCGTTTCCATGGAAATTAGTACACAAACAATCTCTTTTTCTGGCGACCGGACAATCAAGACTGCTTGTGGATAATTTTTGAAATATTTAATAAAAACACACTTTGTATACAAAAAATTTGAAGATGCAGGACACCAACACAAACAAGTACGTTTCTATTACTGTTTTTACTTTATTTATACTGATCAATTTCCTGTAATATTACATTCCCAATGTATTATCTATACTGTAGAATTGTCTGTGTCATGTGAAATGATCACATTTTTGTTCATATTAGAGCAAAGAGAGCTGCATCAGACATGCCACCACCCAGTGCTGCTAAAAAGCCTCGACTTGATGCTGCACCTCACAAAAACACAAAACTATCCCTCAATACTAGTGCATTAAAAACACTGCAGGATTCCTGTGATGGTGTTTTATCACCAAACTTGATTGATGCACTACTTAAAGGGAAATGTGAACTTCCTTCTCTGAAAGATGAAGAAAAATCTGTCATTTCCAGGTTTTGTGTAAACGAGGTCAGTTATTATCTTTTGTTTTATTTAGTGTGCATTCAATTCAAACGCATGCATTTTATTTAGTGTGCATTCAATTCTTTAGCTGTGGATTTGAGTTTTCTCATTTTTAAAAGTCAATCCATAATTCACTGGTCCTGATGTTCTGAAATTGAACAGTAGATATGATTTGTCATGTAAAATGTTTACTCCAGGTTTTGGTTTATGCAAAGTCTTTTCCTAAACCTAATCTACAGTCAAGTCTTAACTCATTTAGTCGTTGGCAGAGACGTTTCTGAACGTGGTTTTGGAGAAGATCAAGGCGGAGAAAGAGTCTATGAGACATGAACTCCTGCAGTCTCTCTGTAGGGTTTATGTGGGCTTGTGTCAAAAGAGAGGAGACTCTCATATAAAGCACATGCCCTCGCCTACAGATTTCTTAAAGAAGGTGAGATTATATTAACATTTCATTATATATTTACTAAAAATTATCTGGACAGTGATATAAAGAAGTCAGTTGTGTTCTTTTTTTGGTTTTGTATTTCTTCCTATAAAGTGTATTTTAAGTCTGTGGTATCATTTTGTTTCCTTTGCAGACTTTTCCGAAGCCCCAAAACTGATATTGGTCATGGTGACAGCATGGCCAAGTGTTTTCTCCAATAACAGCCCTTTATGCAGAGCCATTCACATCGTGTGCAAAATGAAGGCATAAGGAAAGATTTATTACTTGCTCAGCAAATTTTTGCACTGGGATATGGTAAGTAGCTGATTCTTATCACAACAGTCACCAGAACAGTCATTAAACATCGTTTTTTTAACTGGACTTTTCATGTGTTTTACTGCATTCTTAATCTTCTTTTAATTTCCAATGTCCATGTCATCTATGGAGAAAATTCATTATAAATTCATGTTAAATTAAATAATTCAATTCATAAATATTAAATTTTTTACTTTAACATTTAAGCTGAAAGTGTTACAGGACATCACTATTTTAGTCTTTTTTGATTAGTGTGAGTAAACGCTGATAACCAGCAGCAAAGAAACTGCACTTAACTCCAGCGTTAATGCTGCTGTTTCTGACAAAATGATCAGATCAGTGCAATAAACATGCAAGCTAATAAATCTGTATTTCATAATATACTAATAAAGGAAGTGATATAGAACCATGTGACACTGTGCTCCCTACTGAATAAACAAACTAACTTTGTGCCTCAAATTACACACTCTTGTACTATTCTAGAGCATTATTTACCCCTGCTACTGTCTGATACATAAACCCTTTAGTAACGCTGTGTACTATTTTGCATGTGTATTTAAAATCTTGGAGTCATTTAGAGGTCATTTTCTAGAACTCCTCCTTACATAAGAGTTAATAAATGGAAGTTATTAAAAGAGCAGAATGCACAGTTAGAGCTCTACCTCAGTATTTCAATCACTGCACTGATTGCTTGTGACCTTTCAGTTATGATCATATTATTGTAAATATTGTTTCATTGATCTGGTTTTTAAAGAAAAGATGTATTTTCTGCCAGGATCCCCCTGGAGACCCCTACAGAGCCATCACCAGCACACTGAAGGCTCTTCTGAAAGACAAAAGTCTAACATTCCAGAAGAGCAGTTGGTATGGTGATGATCTCTGTCCTGCTGCCTGGGACTACGTATTCAGCCTGGACCTTCTCTGTGCACAACTGGGCTGGATTTGGACTGTCTCCCATGTTAAACGGTACTGAATGTGAAAATGCTTCAACGTGTTTAAATCTCATCTTTCTAGTTTTTTAAACATTTAATAGATGCAAACCGGCAAATGTGAGACTCATATGAGACAGTGTGTGTCCCAAACACTGCAAATTTTCTATTCTTGTTGCATAAACTTACAATTGATGGTATTCTATTACTGCCACAAAAACATGTCCAATTTTTTATTTATCAGAAAAAGTGTTTGGCTCATTTTGAATACTTGGCTGAAACAAACACAAACAGAGGAAACAAAGTTTAGAAACGTCTCTGTAGCAGCAATTTTCAGGCTACTTGGTAAGTTTCCTGTAAATCCTGTTTTAGAGCATTATCTCACATTATTTCAGGATTCTTCTGTTTTTCCACTCGTGTTCTTTGTCCATCTCAAACAGGGCGACTTTGCCAACAAGGCCTTAAGGAGAACGTGGCAGCATCAGTTGAGGATCTAACAAAAAGCGTAGCTGAATTCGGGAGACAAAAAGGTATCACTAAAGGATCAAATAAACAAGTCCTTTATCTATCTTTATTCTCTGATTTTTAGTTCTCTATCAACAGGAAAGTGCTTCAGCAAGTCCTAATTTTATGATGGATTTTGTGTGCAGATTTGCCGTGGGAGGTGCAGCTCGCAGTGGTTTTTGCCACTCATGATCTGGCACCCAGCAACCCCAAAGTCGCTCTGAACGCTTTGGAGACGTGGAAAAAAGACCTCACAGAGCCCGTTCCTCCAGCCGTCACCAAGTGCCTAAAGCAGATCAGCTTTCTCTGTTTGCACATAAAGACAAAAAAATGTATTACAATAAATAATGTTTAATAGATTATATTTAGAATTTTTTGTACATAAATAAATAAAATACATAATCGATCTGCACAGTGTTATTGATGGTTTCTTTACAGTGGCGGGTCGTGCATTTCACACCCAATCATCTGCCTTCAGTCCCAATCATCCTCTTAATAACATCAATATGATGCCACAGCTGTAAAAACCATCATTATTATACAGCATATAATACATGCAGTATTCAGATTGCAGATTCTTGCATTACTACAGCACTAATTGTATTAATGCGCAAATAATGCAGCACGCATTTCTCCATTTTTATAAAAAAAAATTTAAAAAGAGGCAAAATTAAAAACCTTTAACGCAACACACATTTATTCATGACATTCTTTCTTTATTATATTATTATTGTTAGATTTTTTTTTATGCCCGAACAAACACTTAATTCTTGGAGAGGTTTTCCATACAATCTACGATGCCCATAGTGCCTTTTCTGATCAGGGAAGAATCACACAGCACAAAAAATGGCGCATTTGTTCTTCAGTTTATTGCAGATAACAGACAAGTATATATACACACTGAAAAAACCTGTGCTAAAACTGTTCCTGATTGGGTAAGAAGACATAGTGACCAGAGATGTATGAGCCCACACAAAGACTTTCTGTGTACCTTACGTACTCACATTGTAAAGATCCTATAGACACTGAACAGACAACATAGAAATGTGTTTAGAGAACCAGTGTGAGGCCCATCTTAATACTAACAATCTCATCGGCATGAACAATTATAGACTGCTTGTGTTGATTTAAGAGACAGGCAATGGCAGATTTAGAGTTCTTGATTACAAGAGGTTTCTCTTACAACTAAAGTGCATAGTCCAGTGGTACAGCAATTGTTTTACAAAAGATTTAAAAGTCTCTTATATAAAACAAAATACAACATACATGGGTCCAACATACATGGGTCCATTTTCTGTTAAGGACCTTAGCAAGTCTTAAATTAATGGTAGGACAGCATCAAGACAAAAACCAAATCCATGCTTCTGCCTTATTAGCTGTTAGCTTAAATGCATATAAGATAAGATAAGATAAGATAAGAAAAGATAAGATAAGATAAGATAAGATATACCTTTATTCGTCCCACAGCGGGGAAATTTATTTGTTACAGCAGCAAAGGAAATAATAAATTAAATAAATGCAAATATATATATATATAAATAAAAGAATATACGCATACTATAATATACAGTATATACACAGAACAATGTATAAATACAAATAATAATGTGCATTAAATATATTTTTCTAAAAATCTAATAGCAAAGAATTTCCATTCCACAGCCGGCTGAGTATTTGCTAGATGGCATTGAGGTGCTGTGGCTTAGTTAAAGTGCCTGTCTAGTAAACAGGAGATCCTGGGTTCGAATCCCAGCAGTGCCTGGTGTAGTTGTCCTTTACTGCTTCCACTTGCATGCCTTCCAGCTTTTTCTTTATAGCTTGAGTTTAATATTGCAAGTGGATAAGATGGTTTCTCTGCAGCACTGAATGTTGAATTGCAGGCTTTGCTTCGACTCTTTGCAAAGCTGTTCTTTTAAAGAAACTACGAGCCAGCCATTAAGATGAACAGTTACGGAATAGTAAAATACAGCCCTGTGCAACATAGAGCTCTGTGGCGCAATGAATAGAAAACAAAGATTACCGTAATTTTAACCTCTTCCCATCAGGAGACACTACAAACTTTAAAAAATGCATACATATATAATGTCATTGTGGTGCAATTAAAAATGTCATTATAATGAGAGTCAACGGGAAAAAAATCTGCCAATATGAAAAAAATGATTATAAAAATAATCGAAGCTGATGCTGCAAAAAAACTAACCATGCATAAAAGTCAGTTTTGTTTCTAATCTTTGACACATTCAAGACTGATAATTGGTGTAGAAAAAAAAATATCCAGTCCACAATTACTTTTTATATTAAAATTAAGTCATTTTGTGTGTTTTTCCCCATATATATGACATCACTAATCAAATTGGCAATTAAAAAAAGATTTTTTAGTTTTGATCAGAACTGGGGTTGATTAACAGATTTAAATGAAAAAAAGTATAAAATAATATTGATCTGATATATTTTTACAGTACTTAGTGAACTTCAAAAGCCAGAACAACAAATGTGGAAATACTATTTTAAAGAGAAACCGCTGACGTAGCAAAATTTTTACAATCATTTTTCAAAAATATATGTCAAAGTAAGTTTTTCACCAAGAATCATTCTATTAGCTGAAACACATGAAAAGATATGGGCAGAAGAAAACTTCTAGGTGTCAAGTTCTTTACTTAAACACGATCCCCAGAACATAACATAGAACCTCACACCTTCCAATCATAGTTTCTCTTCTTTCTTTCTGCCATCTTTTTTGCAGTCTGTCTGGTGATTTCCAATGCTTCCTGCATCTCTTGTCTCCATCTCTTTACATACTCTATATAAACAATGGTTTCTGTTTTCGGTGTCAAGCTGAACAGTAGATCAACAGGTAATCTCAGGGACCTCCCAAACAGGAAGTAGAATGGTAAAAATCCTGTAAGCCCAAACTCAGATTGCTGGGTAATTCCTTCCTGAACATCTTTACCCCACTGGTCACCTGGGCTGAGTAGGAGGGTGAATGGCACTGGAAGCCGGCTGTTGTCACTGGAAGCCAACTTGCACTGCATTCATCCCATCGGTGCCTCCAAAATGTAGTGCCCTCACCACCTGATGAGGGGAGTCGTGAATGATCTGAGTCTCTGTATTTTCTCACAAAAACATTAAAACATTTCTGCACATTTTATCAAGGTTTTTTTTTATCTCAACATAACTGAAACATAAGTGACATGAGAGTGTTAGAACTACATAAAATATATATTAAACAAGAAACCTATGCATGGTAATTTCTATTAAATTGTTCCTTCAGACATGAACTGTACAGCAACTTATCTTTTAAAAATCATATCAGTCAAGTTACAAAAGCAGCCTTCTTTCACCTTAGAAATATTTCTAAGTTAAGAAAAATGTTATCTATATCCGATGCAGAAAAGCTCGTCCATGCGTTCAAGACCTCCAGAATAGACTATTGTAATGCATTACTAGGTGGATGTCCTGCATCATTAATATACAAGCTTCAGTTAGTTCAGAATGCGGCAGCAAGAGTTCTTACAAGGTCAAGAAAATATAACCCCAATCTTATCGTCCCTACATTGGTTTCGAATCGACTACAAACTACTGCTACTCACTTATAAAGCCCTAAATGGTTTGGCTCCCATGTATTTATTCAGTCTTTTAACACGCTACAATCCGTCACGCTCCCTGAGATCTCAAAACTCTAAGCTTCTAGTAGTTCATAGAATAGCAAAGTCCACTAAAGGCGGTAGAGCATTTTCACATTTAGCTCCTAAACTCTGGAATAGTCTTCCTGACAGTGTCCGGGGTTCAGACACACTCACCCAGTTTAAGTGCAGATTAAAAACATATCTTTTTAGCAAAGCCTACACATAACACGTCTCACATCATAACCTTGTGCTCCAGAACATCTGATTACATGCACATTATCAACTTGTGCTGTTAACCCTCTGGAGTCTGAATTGCCGCCGGCGCCCAAATGTGCTTTTTTTCAGATGCCAGCAAAAAGAGCTTAAACTGCTCTGTCATATTTGATCAAACATGTCAAAGTAATACATCATTTAAATCTGTAAAGGGTCTACTTTTACTTGTGTATGCTCACTATATAAACAAAACGTTGTATTTTTTTAAAATTACTCAAATATTCAGTCTGTCGCCTTTGTCCCACAGACTCTGCGATTCCTGCCCGCACGTGAACCTGGACCTCAACTGAGGTCTTCTGACTCTCATTCTCCGTTTAGTCTATTTAAAATGTTTTTCCCGGAGAGTGTTGTGTCAACTCTGTGCCACAACACAAATGCTCAAGCTGCCAAGTCAATAGCCAAGGGACGCAAGTAGTAAGCATCACAAAACACCATGGAAATGCCTGGCATGCAATATTCACCTGTGTCTTCAGTTGAACAGGAACTGCTTTCAAGAGTGGCACAGGGATTTTTTATGCAATTTTAAATAAACCACAAAGGAAACACATTCTTTCTTGTAGTACTGTACTTCTTACTGTGATCCTGGCTCAGTGATCCACAGCTCATTATGTAATAGACAGCTCATTATGCGACCCATTGTCTACAAAGCTGTCAGTCACAGCATGTCTCTTCGCATATGCCTCTTCGCATATTGGCCTTTCAAAGTATAAAGTCAATTTTTCAATTTTAAATCAATGTATTGTTTAATGTAAATGAGCAGGCAGGATGAAAAAACCTACATTAGAAGATCTGTTTTTGAAAAGTCTTGTGAAAACATGTTTACTATAGGTTTTGTATCCTTATTTCAGTAAATTATTTTTTTACTTTTTCAAAAAATAAACCTTATTTTGTCAAAAATACAAACACACATAAGCTGTTTACATATTATTGTAGCTTAGTTTGTGCTGAATACAGTGTAATAAGTCTTTTGTCAATAATATATTTTAAAAGCAACTAAAAAGAACCAAATGTAAGAGCATGTCAAAATCCCTCAAGTGGTCAAAAACACTCTCCAACAAACTGACAAGCAAAAATAAATTGGCAATTTGAAACAGCAGTTCTCGCTTATGGCCATACCACTCTGAGAACGCTCAATCTCGTTTGATCTCGAATGCTAAGCAGGGTCGGGCCTGATTAGTACTTGGATGGGAGACCGCCTGGGAATACCAGGTGCTGTAAGCTTTAGCTTTTTTTTTCTTTGCTTTCATGCTTAATTTAAGGATGAACATTTACCGTGGTGAATAAAGTGAGATAAAAGTTGAACTGGAATAGCAGGAAAGGCATATAAGCAAACAAACACGCTGACAAGCAAAAATAAATTGGCAATTTGAAACGACAGTTCTCGCTTACGGCCATACCACTCTGAGAACGCTCGATCTCCTCTGATCTCGGAAGATAAGCAGGGTCGGGCCTGGTTAGTACTTGGATGGGAGACCGCCTGGGAATACCAGGTGCTGTAAGCTTTAGCTTTTTTTTTTGTTAGGCTTTTATTTGCTTTAATGCTTTATTTATGGATGAACATCTACTATGGTGGATAAATTGTGATAAAAGTTAAACTGGAATAGCAGAAAAGGCATATAAGCAAAGAAACAAACTTACAAGCAAAAATAAATTGGCAATTTGAAACGACAGTTCTTGCTTACGGCCATACGATTTTGAGAACGCTCGATCTTGTCTGATCTCGGAAGCTAAGCAGGGTCGGGCCTGGTTAGTACTTGGATGGGAGACCGCCTGGGAATACCAGGTGCTGTAAGCTTTAGCTTTTTTTTTCTTTGCTTTCATGCTTAATTTAAGGATGAACATTTACCGTGGTGAATAAAGTGAGATAAAAGTTGAACTGGAATAGCAGGAAAGGCATATAAGCAAACAAACACGCTGACAAGCAAAAATAAATTGGCAATTTGAAACGACAGTTCTCGCTTACGGCCATACCACTCTGAGAACGCTCGATCTCGTCTGATCTCGGAAGCTAAGCAGGGTCAGGCCTGGTTAGTACTTGGATGGGAGACCGCCTGGGAATACCAGCTGCTGTAAGATTTAGCTTTTTTTTTTGTTAGGCTTTTATTTGCTTTAATGCTTTATTTATGGATGAACATCTTCTATGGTGGATAAATTGTGATAAAAGTTAAACTGGAATAGCAGAAAAGGCATATAAGCCAACAAACAAACTGACAAGCAAAAATAAATTGGCAATTTGAAACAGCAGTTCTCGCTTACGACCATACCACTCTGAGAACGTTAGATCTCGTCTGATCTCGGAAGCTAAGCAGGGTCGGGCCTGGTCAGTGCTTGGATGGGAGACCGCCTGGGAATACCAGGTGCTGTAAGCTTTAATTATTTTTTTTTCTTTGCTTTCATGCTTAATTTAAGGATGAACATTTACCGTGGTAAATGAAGTGTGATAAAAGTTGAACTGGAATAGCAGGAAAGGCATATAAGCAAACAAACACGCTGACAAGCAAAAATAAATTGGCAATTTGAAACGACAGTTCTCGCTTACGGCCATACCACTCTGAGAACGCTCGATCTCCTCTGATCTCGGAAGATAAGCAGGGTCGGGCCTGGTTAGTACTTGGATGGGAGACCGCCTGGGAATACCAGGTGCTGTAAGCTTTAGCTTTTTTTTGTTAGGCTTTTATTTGCTTTAATGCTTTATTTATGGATGAACATCTACTATGGTGGATAAATTGTGATAAAAGTTAAACTGGAATAGCAGAAAACGCATATAAGCAAAAAAACAAACTGACAAGCAAAAATAAATTGGCAATTTGAAACGGCAAGCTGGAACTTAAGGTGGAGCTGGACTCTGTTCTACAGCTGGAACATGAGGTGGAGCTGGACTCTGTTCTACAGCTGGAACTTGAGGTGGAGCTGGACTCTGTTCTACAGCTGGAACTTGAGATGGAGTTGGCCTCTTTACCTCAGCTGGAACATGAGGTGGAGCTGGACTCTGTTCTACAGCTGGAACATGAGGTGGAGCTGGACTCTGTTCTACAGCTGGAACTTGAGGTAGAGCTGGTTTCTCATCCACAGTTGTAAGCTCTTCTACAGCAGAAACTGTGTCTACTGCTGGGGCATTTTCTTTATTTGGGTCTACCTTCTGGCTTGGTGTGAAGGGAGTCATATTTTGAGTCTGTAACACAAAGACACACACAGCTGTTAACACTTCATTTCATTTTGTTTTATCAGATCATCATCACTTCCCTTACGAGGGAAATATCAAGGTCCGTGGCGTCGGAGTGACGTGGGGCCGCCATCCCATGGGCTCACCACCTGCAGGAGGGACCGTAAGGGACGGTGCTGTGAGGATTGGGCAGCAGTCGAAGGCGGGGGCCTGCTTAGACTGCTGCCCCCGCGACCCGAATTACGGATAAGCGGGAGAAAATGAATGAATGAATGAAGATCATCATCACTGCTAGCAGGAGGCTCTTGAGGGAACCAGCTAGAGGAGGTTCTTAAACCTTTTCAGCCAGTAACCCATTTAAATGCAATATTGAACTTCAGCATCAAATCATTTTAATGTGGACAGCACGGGGTGGTAGATGTTTAGGGGACAGTCTTCAGCTGCAACAACTAATCGAATCGATAATAATCAATAATGAAATTGGTTGTGAGCGAATGCCGTCATCCGCATCATGTGAAAATGGTGTAGTTTAATGAAGTGTTTTTGTGTAAACTGTTTGTTTGTAACTTCTGGTCAGTCGCACTGGATCTGTTCTGTCGTGACTCGCGAGCATCAAGTTGCATAATCGACTCGATCACGACATCGTGATGATTAAATTAAAACGGTGAGAACAAACACTAAATCTAAAAGCAGCAAATAACAGCATTTATACACCAATGCATATTTTTCCTTTTTTTATTTGATTAAGTCTGTTAACTTGCTTCGTTTCTCCGTTTCATTCTCTTTTTTTATAGCTTTTGTCTACAACAGTAACTTATCTGTTCTCAAACATGATTTACTGTGGCTTTACTACGTTCAAATGCTTGTTTTCAATGTTTGTATATTTAATTTATGCAAATATCATTTCAATATTATACAAAATTCAATTAATTATATATTCTAGATGTTTATATCATAAAAATCTTTTTATAATTTATATAGATTTTTTAAGTGTTTGTCAACTTAGAAATCCAAATGTTGATTTACACAAATTGCTACATCTTTCGTACTCAAATGATTTTTTGTTTTGTGTTTTTTACAGAAAGAAATCCAACATGAGTGAATGTGTTCAAGGTGAAATCCCACATGCACTCGTCAACAAACAGCTACTATAAGCTTTAAAATGTCAAAATTAAATTTTTTATTCATATTTATTCAGTCAAGCCTTTAATCAGTAGATTTTTTTCTCAGGTAAAGGCTCAGATCTGGAGGGAACATTGATATAGAGTGTTTGGTGAACTGGGATATTTGTACGCTGTCGTCCCCTCACATTCACGTGTTCACTCAGGTTTGTTGATGGTGGTGTGGTGGGCCGTCTCTTATCCCAGAGATCCCTCATGTCTGTGTTGCCTTCTGGTTCTCCCTTTTAGTTATGCTGCCATAGCGAGTCTTGCCGGAGTCCAAACTGCACAGTGACTTTAACTCTCATGCAACAAAAGGTACACTTAATAATCCATATCCTTCTCTTCCTGTCACCCTCTTCTCTCTCTCTCTCTCTCTCTCTCTCTCTCTCTCTTTCTCTCTCTCTCTCTCTCTCTCTCTCTCTCTCTCTCTCTCTCTCGGTCGAGTTAAACATGCTCCTGAGGCTCCAGTGACCACTGTTCCTGCCCCTCTCCCCCCCGTGGATCTTCCCACTTCATCCAGGCCTGCCTGGATTGGACTGTAGTTAATGTCAACAGTCTCCTACACTGACTCATGTCAACAGCTGATGTCAAGAGTCTCCTACACTGACTCAGAAATACACTTTGCTTTTGATCATCATCACTGCACCCCGCAACATTGTATACCCGCCACAAATGGACATTCGGTGTAACCCAGATGAGGATGGGTTCCCTCTTGAGTCTGGTTCCTCTCAAGGTTTCTTCCTTATGCCATCTCGGGGAGTTTTTCCTTGCCACAGTCGCCAGTCGCCACCGGCTTGCTCATCAGGGACAAACTTACTCATAAAGAACACATTCATTTTTAATCACCGCATTATCTGTGTAAAGCTGCTTTGAGACAATGTTCATTGTTAAAAGCGCTATACAAATAAAAATGAATTGAATTGAATTGAATTAAATTAAAGATTGTTAAACTCAATTTGTGACTTTTGCATTAGTTTAAAGTACATTTTTATACATAAATACCCTGAATTAGCGTTTTATACAGTAATAATAAGCAAAACATCTAATTATAAAACTATAAAAAAAATTTAAAATTTATTGATAAAAATTATTAGATTAATGATTGTCAAAATAAAAGTTAGTTGCAATATTTATAATTATTATAATTACAATTATTATAAGTTTTAAGAAACAAATCACCCATAAATGCCTCAAACAGGTGGACTTGCAGGAAAAAGCTGATAAATTTGACAAAAAAAATAAAGAATAAAAGAGCGATAATATTTCTATAAATGTTGCAGTGAGCAGAAATGGACATTTCGGCTAATGGTGTAGAAGACGTCATCATTAGCCTCATGCTAGCCGGGTTTGCTAGTGCTGTTTTTGTGTTAACTAGTTTCTTAGAATATTTAACACAAATTTGCCAAAAGACGAATTAATTCAATTAATCGTTATTAAGATATTTATAATTTATTTATAACTCACTAAATGTAGAATATTTAACCTGAGGATGAAACTTATTGAAGCTAAGATTAGTTAGCCGGCTAGTTAGCCTAGCTCAGTGGTTCTCAAAGTGTGGGACTCGGTGTTGCAAAGAGAATAAAACCCATAAAGCCCAGAAAGTCACCGTTACAGGGGTCTTACAGTCGCTCCATCCCGGCAAAGGGTCTTCATCCTTCACCTGGAACACGGAGTTTCTCCCGGAGCTCATTACTGATGATGCAGAGTAGTGATGAGTCGGTTATGAACGATTCCTTGATTCTGAACGAGTCTTTAATGTGACTCAGAAAAAAGATTCGTCTCTAAGAGTTATTCGTTCATTTTCTTCAGTACGCGCGTGAGCAAAGCATCGCAAAATCTAATATGCAAATATATAAAAGAACTAAATTACTTAAAAAAGATCTGTTCATTTCATTGAATAAGATTCAAAGAACCGAGTCACTAAAATGATCCGATCTTCCCATCACTTTTACAGCGACGCGCGTTGATCCTAGAAGCTCCGCCTCTCTGGTAGCATCCGCATCCCTGATTGGTGCAGCAATTTTCCATTACGCACCAATCAACAGAGACCAAAACAAACGAACACGCCACAAAGCCACGCCCCGTTTCCATGGAAGCCAGTACACAAACAATCTCCGTTTCCATGGAAACCAGTACACAAACAATCTCATGCCTTTTATTTAGTGTGCATTCAATTCTTTAGCTGTGGATTTGAGTTTTCTCATTTTTAAAAGTCAATCCATAATTCACTGGTCCTGATGTTCTGAAATTGAACAGTAGATATGATTTGTCATGTAAAATGTTTACTCCAGGTTTTGGTTTATGCAAAGTCTTTTCCTTAACCTAATCTACAGTCAAGTCTTAACTCCCTAATATTTGTTTTAAATACATAAACCCAGCCATTAGGGGGGCACAAGCCAGTGCACTCTTAGTGCCGGTCCCAAGCCCGGGTAAATGGGGAGGGTTGCGTTAGGAAAGGCATCCAGCGTAAAACATGTGCCAAATCAAATATGCGGATCACAAATGAGAATTTCATACTGGATCGGTCGAGGCCCGGGTTAACAACGACCGCCACAGGTATCGTTAGCCGACAGGGTACCGGTGGAAATTGGGCTACTGTTGGCCGAAGGAGGAGAAGGAGAGGAGGAAGGCGTCTACAGAGACGGCAGGAAAAGGAGCAGTGTAGGAGAGTAGAGGTTCGGGTTGGTACTTTAAATGTTGGTACTATGACGGGTAAAGGGAGAGAGATAGCTGATATAATGGAGAGGAGAAAGGTAGATGTGTTGTGTGTTCAGGAAACCAAGTGGAAAGGGAGTAAGGCCAGGAACATTGGAGGTGGGTTTAAACTGTTTTATCATGGTGTGGATGGGAAGAGAAATGGTGTAGGGGTGATTCTAAAGGAAGAGTACAGTAAGAGTGTAGTGGAGGTGAAGAGAGTTTCTGATAGGGTGATGATCGTGAAGGTGGAAGTTGAAGGGATGATGATAAATGTCATCAGTGCCTATGCTCCACAAGTTGGCTGTGAGATGGAGGAGAAAGAAAGATTCTGGAGTGAATTAGATGAAGTGGTAGATGGTGTACTTAGGAAAGAACGATTGGTGATTGGGGCAGACTTTAATGGGCATGTAGGTGAAGGGAACAGAGGTGATGAGGAGGTGATGGGTAGGTATGGTTTTAAGGAGAGGAATGTGGAAGGGCAGATGGTGGTAGATTTTGCTAAAAGGATGGAAATGGCAGTGGTGAACACGTATTTTAAGAAGAAGGAGGATCATAGGGTGACGTATAAGAGTGGAGGAAGGTGCACACAGGTGGATTATCTTCTGTGTAGGAGATGCAACCTGAAGGAGATTGGAGACTGTAAGGTGTTGGCGGGGGACAGTGTAGCTAGACAGCATCGGATGGTGGTCTGTAGGATGGTTTTGGAGGCGAAGAAGAAGAGGAGGAAAGTAAGGTTTGAAAGAAGAATAAGATGGTGGAAACTGAAGGAGGAAGAGTGTAGTGTGAGGTTCAGGGAAGAGGTCAGACAGGGGCTTGGTGGTGGTGAAGAGGTGCCGGATGATTGGGCAACTACTGCAGGAGTGATGAGGGAGGCAGCTAGAAAAGTACTTGGTGTGACATCTGGAAATAGAAAGCAAGACAAGGAGACATGGTGGTGGAATGAGGAAGTGCAGGAGAGCATTAGGGGAAAGAGGTTGGCAAAACAGAAATGGGATCGACAGAGTGATGAGAAAAGTAGGCAGGAGTACAAGGAGATGCGGCAGCAGGTTAAAAGGGATGTGGCGAAAGCCAAGGAAAAGGCATATGAGGAACTGTATAAGAGGTTGGACACTAAGGAAGGAGAAAAGGATTTATACCGATTGGCCAAGCAGAGGGACCGAGCTGGGAAGGATGTACTGCAAGTTAGAGCAATAAAGGATGGAGAGGGAAATGTGTTGACTAGTGAGGAGAGTGTATTGAGAAGATGGAGGGAGTATTTTGAGCAGCTGATGAATGAGGAAAATCAGAGAGAGAGAAGGTTGGAGGATTTGGAGTTGGTGAAGCAGGATGTAGATAGGATTAGTAAGGAGGAAGTGAGAGCAGCGATTAAGAGGATGAAGAATGGAAAGTCGGTTGGACCAGATGACATACCGGTAGAAGCGTGGAGATGTTTAGGAGAGATGGCAGTGGAGTTTTTAACCAGATTGTTTAACAGGATTCTGGAAGGGGAGAGGATGCCTGAGGAATGGAGAAGGAGTGTGCTGGTACCGATCTTTAAGCATAAGGGAGATGTGCAGACCTGCAGTAACTACAGGGGAATTAAGTTGATCAGTCACACCATGAAGTTATGGGAAAGAGTAGTGGAAGCCAGGCTGAGAGAAGAGGTGACCATCTGTGAGCAACAGTATGGTTTCATGCCGAGGAAGAGCACCACAGATGCCTTATTTGCTTTGAGGATGTTGATGGAGAAGTATAGAGGAGGACAGAAGGAGCTGCATTGTGTATTTGTGGATTTAGAGAAAGCGTACGACAGGGTGCCGAAAGAGGAGTTGTGGTATTGTATGAGGAAGTCAGGTGTGTCAGAGAAGTATGTGAGGGTGGTGCAGGACATGTATGAGGACAGTGTGACGGCAGTAAAGTGTGCAGTAGGTACGACAGACTGGTTCAGGGTGAAGGTTGGACTGCATCAAGGATCGGCCCTGAGCCCTTTCCTGTTTGCAGTGGTGATGGACAGGTTGACGGACGAGGTCAGACAGGAGTCTCCCTGGACTATGATGTTTGCAGATGATTTTGTGATTTGTGGTGAGAGTAGAGAGCAGGTTGAAAAGAGCCTGGAGAGGTGGAGATATGCGCTGGAGAGAAGGGGAATGAAAGTCAGTAGGAGTAAGACAGAGTACATGTGTGTGAATGAGAGGGAGGGCAGTGGAGTGATGCGGTTGCAGGGAGAAGAGGTGGAGAAGGTGGAGGAGTTCAGGTACCTGGGGTCAACAGTGCAAAGTAATGGAGAGTGTGTTAGGGAAGTAAAGAAAAGAGTGCAGGCAGGGTGGAGTGGGTGGAGAAGAGTGACAGGAGTGATTTTTGATAGAAGAGTATCTGCAAGAATGAAAGGGAAAGTTTATAGGACTGTGGTGAGACCTGCGATGTTGTATGGATTAGAGACAGTGGCATTGAGTAAAAGACAGGAGGTGGAGCTGGAGGTAGCAGAGCTGAAGATGTTGAGGTTTTCGTTGGGAGTGACGAGGATGGACAAGATTAGAAATGAGTTTATTAGAGGGACAGCCCATGTAGGATGTTTTGGTGACAAGGTGAGGGAGGCGAGATTGAGATGGTTTGGACATGTGCAGAGGAGGGACATGAATTATATTGGTAGAAAAATGCTGAAGATGGAGCCACCAGGTAGGAGGAAAAGAGGAAGGCCAAGGAGGAGGTTCATGGATGTGGTGAGGGAAGACATTCAGGTGGTTGGGGTGAAAGAGGCAGATGTATAGGACTGGGGGGTATGGAGACTTATGGGAGAAGCTGAAATCGGAAGAAGAAGAATGTGTAATACAGCACAAGCACATTATTACTGCATGATACAATAAAATCACAAACATGTAATGGGATTATTGTGATCTTGTGATTTATTATCAATAGCAACAAATCCAATAACAAAGTTAAAATACCAAGTAAAGAAAGAAACTAAGTTCAGAATCCAGGATTGTGGTGTTAAAGTATAAGACTTTATGCAGTAAAAATAAATCCAGGCAGTTCCATGGAGGTTCCCAATAACACAGTCCACACACAGTCTTGATAAACCCTCTTCAGCTACATGTGTAACGCCCACATTTCTCATTATTCTCTAAAAAGTAGCATGTAATTCTCTTATGGGCGCTTTATGACCCTCTGTCCCGTCCACAACTTCAACTCTTGGATGTCTGTTCTTCTGACAAATGTATTACTCTTGACAAATCACCCTTCAAGAATAAGAGATATTGTGCTCATTACTGCTTCATTACTGCTGATTCTAATCACACATTCAGCACTTCCTTATATACCGACCATAATCATGGTGTTAATGATCACTGTAATTACTGTAAACATATAAATGCTGTGGTGACCCCAGTGTGTAATGCTGCATGATGGCACTGCTGGATTTGTAAGATTTGATTGGTGAATACGGGTGCGGTCGTTAAAATACTCGATTGTGTGGGTTTTGGAAGAATAAAATCATTTGCGAGACTCGTGCAAAATGGTCACAAACACACTAAATGTACCCTAAAAGTTTCAAATCTGTAGATATAAAAATGATCAAAAGACGAGACGATCTACAAGCTACAGAAAATCACTCTTCTTCATACTATTGACTATAAGTCTCATCAAATTATCAATCTCATGATCTGCTCTCTTCTTCTCTTCTTTACAGAGATTAAGGGAATCCTGGAGCTTTTTGGTAGATTGGAGGTGTAAGGTGTTCCTCTCCTCCATGTCTCTTTTGGCCCTCTCTCTTTCGTCCTCCCATTTCTTTGTCTCATTTAACAAAGTGGCCTCCAGCTGAGCAACATGTTCCTCCAGTTGTTTTTGTTCTCTCTTCCAGCTCTCTCTCTCACATTCTACAGTTTTCTCCAGTTCCTCATTGATTTTCAGGGAAGACTGGAGCTCCATGGTGGTCTGTTCCAAAGTGGCCTCAAGCTGAGCAACATGTTCCTCCACTTTCTTTCGTTCTCTTGCCCAACTCTCTCTCTCACATTCTACAGTTTTCTGCAGTTCATCATGGAGTTTCAGAGAATACTGGAGCTTCATGGTGGCCAGTTCCAAATTGAACTTTAGCTGAGCAACACATTCCTCCAGTTGTTTTTGTTCTGTCCCCCAGCTCTGGAGGTGTGTGCCATTTCTCTCATTTCTGTCTTGGTACCATTGCTTTCGCTCAGAAGACAAAGTAGCCTCCAGCTCTTGCACCATCTTTACCAGAAAGTTGTTCTCTTCTTGTACTTTTATGCTCTTCTCTATCATCAGAATATTAAAAGCTTCCAAATCTGTTACTACTTTCTGCATGTGTTTTAGCTTCTGCTCCTTTTCAGCAAACTGATTCTGTCTCCTGCGTTGAAAAAATTCTCTAAATCTTCTAAAGAGCTCCATTTCAGTGTCTCTTTACTTACAATGAGTAAATTCACGAATGAAAAACAAAAGCATGATCTGACTTATATAAACGCGTCCTGCTGTGACGTCACACCCAGACGCCCACACGCTCGGTCGAGCTGAAACGGTGAACCGACTCACCTGAACCTCATTGTTTTAAATAGAAGTGATCGAACCGAACTCTCTTAAACCGAGTTACTTGAACTGAATCTAAGGAGTCGAACTCACCGAAATGAATCTTTTTGTACTGCCGGGAAACACCCTCTGCCGGGATGAAGCGAACTGTACGACACCTGGAACGGTGAGTTTCCGAGCTTTATGGATTTTATTCTCTTTAAAACACAGGGTTTATCATTTATTATTATTATTATTATTATTATTATTATTATTATTATTATTATTATTATTATTATTATTATTATTAACCATCGGTACCGGAGTGAAGAGGGGAAAAGCGATGTTCCTCATTTTGTGTTTACTTCTGATCATTAGCATAAAGATCACAGACTTGCAGGAAAAAGTGGATACATTTGATTATAATAAATAAAGAATGATAATAAAGAGTGATTATATTTCCATAAATGTTGCAGTGAGCAGAAATGAACCTTTCGGCTAATGGTGTAGGAGACATCATCATTAGCCTCATGCTAGCCGGGTTTGCTAGCACTGCTTTTGTGTTTGTTAGTTTATTAGAAACGTCTACTTTTTGACTAAAAGATAAATGAAACTATATTTAAGTTAATAAGATTACATAAGTTACATTAGTACATAAGTTTACATATAGCTCACTATAAATCTGATATTTAGACTGAGGAAGAAAACTATTAAAGCTAATTATAGCTAGCTGGCTAGTTAGCCTAGCTAATGTTGCTAAATAATTGTATTTAGCTTTTCGTTTTTTTCTGTATTTTTATCTACATTTATACAGTGAATGGACACTTTAGGAAATAATAAAGATGTAAAAACAGGTATAAATGTGGTAGTGAAATGAGTCCTAGTGTATGACTGAGTTGTTCCTCTGTGTGCTTCAGTAACTGCTGTTAAACTGAGAGGAAAGAAAAATGGGTTCAGTTCAGCAGAAATGAACTGATAAACAGTGTTAGGAAAAGACAAAGTGTTCAAATATTTACTCAAATATAAATTGTGATAACTTGTTAAAACTGTTTTTTTAATGGTTTAATAGAGGATTTATTCAGGTTTAAACACACAAGCTGGTGGTGAAGGTAATCTTGATTATAGATTCCTTTTACGAGACGCGTCTCACTGTGTGTTTGTCTCTTCAGACACAGAAGGACGGAGACAGGACACAGCATCAGTCTCCTCCAAGCAGCTCGTCCCCTGTGAGGACTCGGTCTCCTCCAAGCAGCTCGTCTCCTACCAGTCATGAGCCTCACATAGAGATGAATATAGAGCACATAGTGTTTGAACAGCATTATATTATAGGTTACAAAGGGATTTCTGTCCAACACCAGGGGGTCAGGAGGAGAAGGAAAAAGATGAACAGATCAATAGGAAGAAGATGAAAAGATGATGTTATGGACTCGTCTCTGAGCAACAGTTTAAAGTCTCATCTCACTCGTTCCTGTTCAGTATCTCACCTCAGGCCTGGGGATATCAAAGATTCCTGTAGATGATGTGTTGTGTATACAGTAGAACACTGTGGGGAGGTGGTAGCTCAGTGGTTAAGGAATTGGGCTTTGGATCAGAAGATCACAGGTTCAAATCCCACCCCCACCAAGCTGCCACTGCTGGGCCCTTGAGCAAAAGCCCTTAAACACTCCCCTGCTCAGTTGTAAGTCGCCCCTGGATAAGGGCGTCTGCCAAATGCCGTAAATGTAAATGTAGAACATCGGCTGTAGGAGAACCAGGGAATAATTGACCAAACAAGGATTTGAATATCAAAATTTTGCAGAAAGGAGGAAGTTGTTTTTGTTGTGAACTGATCAAATGTTACACAAGGGCACTTTGTATTTGTGGAAGTGGTGTTACGAATCTCACGTGTAACCATTTCAATTGTTTTTATGCCTCGTTAGTCTTAAAACTAACATTTATAGAACTGACTAATAGAAAGTTTTTTTTTTCATGGATCACCTCAAATCAGTGTTACATTCATAATGATGTTTATAATGTTTATAGTGTTTATAATGATGACATGTCAGCTATAAGGGTGATGGTGGAAAAGTCAAATCTAAATGAAGTTTGTCACTTTTTGTTTCTTGTCATTATTTGTTGTCCTCCCCATGTGCTGCTGTACACTGGTGAACAGAGACGTCCATTCCACACCAAGCTTTTTACAGAAATTACCAAATCTTGATTTTATTACTGCTGAGATGATTTTATAGGAGTTTAGTTTTTTATTTTAATACCAATATAAAAATCCCATACATATTATGGTGTAGTCGTGGACCAGTTGAGAAAACACTAAGTGCTTGTAAAAAGACTGGCGGCAGATCAAAATCAATCACATCTTTTATTAATGTTTTTTCTTTTTCAAATACATTTTTGGACTTGATTTTATTCAATAAAAAAATATGCATCACAGTTACTTTACCTTGTAATTCTTATGATAATTTATTGCTTACAAACGTCTTAATAAGTAGATGATTATACTTGAAGGATGACAAGAGACTATAAATACTACCATGTGTTTCAGTAAAAATCTGTTTGTGTTCAGAGAAGGTAAGTATAATGAATAATCTAAGGAAAATGAAATAAAGTCTGTTAAAAGTGCAGTGTTGTCAGGAAAAAAAAGGAATCGAGGCCAGATACCATAAATTAATGATTTATTTTCTAATAGCTCATAACACACATCTGAGACGCGCTAATCACGTGTTCTCTCATTCTCTATTTTCAATGCACTTCTACTCCCTCTAATGGTAAAATTAAGTATAACACAACAACAGGTCACCACATGCAGTACAAACTAATTACACCGCAAATTAAACAAATTTTTTTTTTATCAAAATCACAGTACAAACTGCAAACACGTGGTTTATATTAAATAATATCATTCTAAATATTTTAATAGCCTACTGTGTATAAACAGGTGAGCGCTACAGGAACTCGTGAAGGGTTTACAATCACACACCACTTCCTTGTCTTAACGCCACCTGTTTTCCGCTTCTGCGTTTAAATCATTAGAGCCCCGCCTCTTTTGTGACATAGGCAACACTGATTGATTAAATTTCTCGGTAAACGGCGCCCTGGACGCGCTTTTATTGTCATGACAACTTTGTTGTGCTGCAGTTCAACACAAACAAACAGATGAAATGTTTTTTATTGTTTTTAGTGATAAGCGTCAAGGTTTTGAACAATCCGCTCTCCAAGACTCCAAAAAAGATTTTTCAGCCAGAAAGAGCAACTTTCAGAAGAAAGAAGGAGAAATAATGACAGATAATAAGACGGGTAACAGCTACAGCTGCTTCTCCTGCTGTCAACTTTATTCAACTTTATTGTAATTGGACAGAGACAATTAAATATAGTTATCATTTAGTTCCTAAAACCACATTAAATATGAATCTGTCATGTAGGAAATATAAAATGATTTTGTACTGACTGAGTAATGCAGCACTTAAAAAAATATTTGTACTACAACATTGTGTGTGTTTAAGACTGGTGCAGTATTGCATGACTCTGTTCTGTTCACTGTTTTAACTAGAAGTTTATAATGATTTCTGTTTAGTTTAAAGTTTGTTTTTTATTTTGTAGATAAATTTAACATTGCCAAGTGCAGAGATAAAAAAAAAGGTAACATCAGAAGGCCAATGAATGCCTACATGGTTTGGGCGAGGAAACAGCGGCCCATCTTTTCCAAAGCCAATCCAAATAGCAGCTCTGCAGAGATCAGCATGCAGCTTGGGATCCAGTGGAACAAACTGAGTGAAGAACAGAAGAAACTCTACTACACTGAATCATGGAGGCTTAAACAGGAACATGAACAGTTGTTTCCTGGTAGGTGAACTTTCTTTATAGACAAATGTCAAAATAACAAAACAAATGCATCAATTCTGACACTTTTATTGTTTTTATGTTGCTTCTTACTCTTTAAATTCTTCTTTTCTATCATGTAGATTGGGTTTATAAACCTCTTCCAAAGAAGGGAGGGAGAAAAGGCAGTTTGCAGAGTAGTGACTCACAGAGGAGATCTGATCATCAACCAAACCACCATATAGTCATGAACATGCCAGAAGAAGTACCAGTCCATGACCTCGTGCCTGAAGTTAGTGATCAGTTCCCCGGCCTTAGCCACCAAGAACTGCTGTCTCCTAAAGACTTCTGCTTTGATCCTCCTCTTTTCCCTTCTGTTTCTGAGTTGACTTTCTGCCAGACCAAGTGAGTTAGTAAACTGCATTGGAACAGTTTCAGAAGAATGACATGCAAATGAAGTTTTACTCTGCATCTTAAATAATCGCCATAATCGCCACTCATTTACTTTAATATGCAGCTAAAATTGTGCACTTCTGTTTACAGCACCTGCTATGGGTCTGACTGTACAAGCAGTGAGGTTCAGCTCGAGGACGAGGATGAAATCACTTTGCTCAACAACGACATCTTTTCCATTTTAAATGAGGATTGTGACTTTTTTAACCAGTCTGGAGACCAGAATCTTACTGGAGACCCCCACAACAGCACAGAGATCCTGGATTCTGTACCAGTCTTTGACGTCGACAGCTTCGAGGATCTGCTGAAGCAACTTGAAGAAATGGAAAATGATTTAGGAATAGAGGAAGATGGTGAAATTCAAACGTATCATGTACTTTAGTGTGCATGTTGTTTCACCATCTTCATTTTTTATTTATTTATTTAAATAAATAAAGATTTTGAATTTCATTCATGTTTAATGTCTCACAGAGAGCATTCAATGATGGTATTTTTCTTTTCTTAAAATCCACTTTAGTAAAGTCAGTGATGTTTGATGTTCCTTAAAGAAAAAGAATTTGACAGAAACTGAAGTTGAGGTATTTTCTTGCAGCTTTAGTGCTTTGTTCATTTTGAGCTCTGAAAGCAATATAGCCGACAGTTAATGTGGGGCAGAACCTGATTTACTTAAACATCTGTACTTTATAATTAATCGCATGGATTGGCACAAGAAAGTGGATGATCTTTCAGCAGTCATTCTGACAGGGTTAACACTGGATTCACCTCACAACACCTGAACACTACTGCTGGATGGAGCAGCGGGTGTGTGCACGAGCGGTGGTTGGTGAATGGAGGGTGGAGCCAGGGGAAAACAAGCGGTGAGAAGCAGATCTGTGGCTGATGGGACTAATCAGTGTGCTCTGTTTTAGTGACTGGTGACGAGGAAAAAAGGAGAAAGACACAGAGCAGAGCTGAGCACGTGTGTGTGTGTGTGTGTGTGTGTGTGTGGGTAACAGTAGTCCACTGTAAAGCACAGTTTAATACTGTGTGCTCGTGTGTATAAATCAATCAATCAATCAAACTTTATTTATAAAGCACATTACAACCACCAACAGAAGCACAAGGCACTTTCCAGTAAAGCAAAAAAAAAAGTAAAATAAAAAAAAAATTTTTAATTAAAAGTAATATATAAAAAAATAAATAAATACTTAAGAATATAAAAAATAAGACACAATGAACATAAAATAGCAGTTGATTCAGGGCTACCTGTTAAAAGCTTGTCTGAATAAATGAGTTTTCAACTGCGATTAAAAAATACTCAGCTCAGTGATGCATCGTATGTGTGCTGGAAGTGCATTCCACAGCATTGGTCCCTGGACAGCAAATGACCGGCCTCCAAACTTTTTATACTTGCATTTTGGAACAACCAGAGAAGTAAGTCCTGAGGAGTGGAGAGTTCTGGCTGGTTGGTAGACCTTTAATAATTCGGCGAGGTATGGCGGGGCCAGATCATTGATTGCCTTGAACACAAACAGCAGGACCTTATACTCCACCCTAAACCGCACCGGAGGACAGGGGTGATGTGGGAGCACTTGGAGGTGTTGGTGAGAAGACGAGCTGCCGCGTTTTGTACCATTTGGAGCCGATTTAAAAGTGATTGGTTAAGTCCAGTGTAAAGGGCATTACAATAGTCAATCCTCGAGCTGATGAAGGCATGTATAGCTTTTTCAAGGTCAGCTTTGGACAAGAATGATTTGACCTTGCTGAGGAGCCTTAGCTGATAAAAGCTCGCCTTCACTACTGCACTGATCTGCTTATCGAAGTGCATACTTTGGTCAAAAATAACACTCAGGTTACGCACGGTAGGTGCAAACTGAGGTGTAAGAGGACCAAAACTCAGAGAACTGCTGGGTAAGTCCGAGCTAAACAGGATGTACTCAGTCTTTTCTTCATTTAGATGAAGGAAGTTCTGGGAAAGCCACTGTTTAACATCCTGAAGGCATCTATGGAGAGGGTCCAATGCAGAACGATTACTCTGAATCACAGGGAGATAGATCTGGAGGTCTTCAGCATAGAAATGAAATTGAACATTATGATTGGAGATGAGTTGACCAAGTGGCAGCATGTAGAGTGAGAACAGAATAGGACCAAGAATAGATCCTTGGGGCACACCAGATGACAGAGGAAGAATGATCATCCAGCATTACTGAAAAAGTTCTGTTAGTGAGGTATGAAGAGAACCAATTTAGTACTGCACCCTGCAGACCAACAACATGTTGAAGACGAGAGATGAGGATGGCGTGATCCACGGTGTCAAATGCAGCGGTAAGGTCCAGTAACACCAAAACCACAGAGCTTTTACCATCCTAGGTTCCAAGAATGTCATTATGGACCCTCAATAATGCTGATTCAGTGCTATGTCTCGACCTGAAACCGGACTGAAATGTATCACCCCTGCCGTGCAGTTGAAGGTGAGACTGAATCTGGGTGAAAACAAGCTTCTCCATCAACTTAGACAAAAATGACAGGTTAGATATAGGGCGGTAGTTAGATAGTATGGAGGGATCAAGGTTCGGTTTCTTGAGCAGCGGTCTAACAATAGTGTGTTTGAAAGCAGCGGGAACAGTACCCACGCTAAAGCAGCTTTTTATGAAGGAGACAAGAATGGGACCTATGAAATTCAACAGCCTCCTTCAAAATCCTGGCAGGAACAGCGTCTAGGGGGCAGGTGGGCTTCAACTCGTGGACAGCTTTCCTGAGGTCCACCAGAGTAACAGCATCAAAGTTCCCTAGCACACTTTGGGCCGCACAAGTAGACATGGCAACATCATTAAAATCATATACAGGTTTATCAGAGGGGCAGCAAACATGAATGTTAAAGTCACCACAAATTAGAACATTGTCAAACTTTGCTAGAAACTCTGACAGAAGCTCTGAGAACTCAATTAAAAAATCCTTGTTTGATTTGGGCGGCCGGTAAATTACTGCACATACGATCGGACAGGGTAGAGTGAGCACAAATACTTGTACCTCGAAGCTGGAAAACCTTTTAGTGGACAGCTGGCGGCACTTCAGGGACTGTCTGTGTATAGTGGCTTCAGATTTCCAAAAAGGCGCTGACGTCATCTGGAGGAAGCCAGGTTTCGGTGAGGAAAAACAAATCCAGATTGTGAGAGGAGATGACATCATTGAGGACAAATGTTTTGTTGTTTAGTGATCTGGTGTTACAAAGTGCCATGCGGAACGTGGACGAGTTGCCAGGCGACGATGTCACACGAGGAATTGGACAGAGGTTTTCTTGGACACAACCCCGAGTGGATGTTTCAATGCGGCGAGGACACTGAAATGGAACACCAGTGTTGAAGCCAACCGGCCGGAGCCATCGGTAGCATTCCCGCGATCTTCTAGCATTGCCAAATCCTAGTTGATCTTTACGCCTCGGAGACGAAGAATCCAGGTGAGTCCTCAGCCTGGCATGTAACCCGCCTCTCCGACCACGCCTCCTGCGGCGCTTCCTGCCTGGTAGCAAACAGGAAAGGAGGAATTAATGTCAACAGTGGCGGTGATGGTCTAAATGACTGGGTGTTTAAGAGGCGATTAGTTGTAAAACACAGTTCCAGCAGCGTGGTGCGATCATACACAATAAACGACGAGACGGTAGCAAAAATAAACATGAAAAAACAGAGGAGCAAGTGGCAGGCCAAACATAGCGGCGCCATCTTGGATGCCTTCCTATCAGTGTTCTGATTTAATCTACTGAATAGTACTGAATGTGTGTGTGTATGTGTGTATGTGTGTGTGTGTGTGTTTGAGTAAATGTACTTCATTACTAAACTTGAGTAACTATAAGTGACTTCCTGTCTAATGAACTGTTCTGTATTGGTCCTGTTTACTTCAATAGTAAGGAATGTAGACCTGATATCCTGATTATTTGTCTTTTATTACCCATAAGGCAGTGGTTTTTAACCTATTTAAAATCATGACTCATTGTTTACATGAAGAAAACACAGTGCATGTAGGGGTACGGCCTCAGGAGCCCTGCAGTAAGTGTGCTGTGTGCATGTGATTGATGAATGTGCAGGTAGAAATTCAACTGAAACTGCATTCAATCTGGTTGATTATCAAGCAGGTTATTTTTTTTTTAACTACATTTAAGTTCCCTGTTATAGGATAACTTGGAATTCTGTAAAAACCAACTTTATTTTCATTAATTCCTGTTAATACCCAAATATTCCCGATAATTCATATGGGAAGCTTCCAGTCTTGAAAATTCCTGCAACCACATTCCAAGGAAATACATGAGCTGTTCCTTAGTTTTGGGCACAGGGATATTTTGCCTGCCTCTGTTTTTTAATTTAATTTAAAAAAATTAAAGTTTTACATTGTTCATTGTTCAAGAATTTTACCTGTTATACAAATTGCAGTTTAGACACAGAAGCTTTGTGTATGTGAGGATCCTCTATAATTATTCGGAGAAAGAGTCTGGTGTCATTATGCCATGGCTTGGGAAGTCAGGATGTTGTTAATAAATGTGAACTGATTTAATGTCATACAGTGTGTCTGTGTTCTACATTACAGTGGGGTCTGAGGTTCGGTTGCCAGCGTGTTGTTTCCGTACATTTTTTTATCCAGGGCCCAAAATCTCTCACACATTTAGAAAGTGATCTATGCAGAGCTGAACATCTCACCATGAATGGTGAAAAACCGCATGCATGTTTGTGAGTTTTACTTAGAATCTACTTCGACTTCACTTCTGTGTTCATTCCAACCTCATTTATGTCGTCAGTCTGATTAGAGAGCAAACAGGGTGTAAGTGATTCTTCACTGCAAGAAAGAAAAAAGTTAGCAAATGCTGTTAAATCGGTAGGGCAACCATCCAGGTCTGGATTTGTTTTAACACACTAGAAATAGTGAGTTCTGTCCCGTCTCTACCTGTGTTTTTCTTGTTCTGACTTCTGCTTCAAATTCCTACATGTTCTATGAAAACCAATTAACAGTCATTTACTTATTCTTCTTTGCCTTCTATTTGTTTTAGTATTTCTTTGACATACAATACAATACAATACAATACAATACAATACAATACAGGTGTGAACTTACCTGTCATGATGAGTGTATTTGTAAATTTTCCGCTAGGTGGCAGTAATGGCACACTTACCGGTAAGCTGTAGAAGAGCTCATGTAGAAGTGATGATGTAACAGTGCAGTTGTTGCATGTGCAGACCTGTGATGGAGTAAAAGAGATTCCTTACTAAGAGTTTTCTACACTGAAGTAAGAAACATACAGAGAGAGAAGACAATTGTATCTTGTTGTTGGTGATGTATTTTATCTAAACAGTGTATTTTCAGTCTGTGGTAACGTTTTGTTTTTTTTCTGCAGACTTTCCTGATGCCCCCAAACTGGCCAAGTGTTTTGTCTCATGACGGCTCTCTGACGTAGCTTGTTTGACTTATTTGCCGCAAGTTCTGTGTTTGTATTTCTCTCGCCGTTTTCAAACAAACTTTACTATTTATCTCTCCTTTTTTCCTCTTTTAATAATCCTAAATTGTGTTTTGTCTTCCTGACTTGTGCCTGTAGTTAGTTAACTCGACTATCACTAGTGTTGACTATATTCATTGCCTTTTACTGTATCACATCTCTGTATCTTAACTTTATCTGCTATTATAAGCACTATGCCGGCTGTGTGTCTGCCTTTGAGCACAGGTGAGGACTCGTTCGAGTTGCAAACGGTGGAGTTGGAGATGGAGGCTTTGGAGAAACAGGCAAAGCATGCCCAGCTGCGAGAGCGGAAAGCGGCGCTGGAAACATCCCGGGCGGACGCTTACTCATCTGGGTTGAATCTAACGCTCCCAGCACCTCAACTCTGCGTGTTTCTCTTTCCAGGCCCAGCGCACCTACAACGTGGCCCGCCCAGGTATCGTTCACTCCGGCACCGGTGCACCACGGACCCTGGATGCTGCAGCAGCGGAAGACATGAGCGAAGCCCCGGTCGAGGACGTCTCCCCCGCCACCACCACCAGCCTTCGAGATCTCGACCGAGTACCGCTTCGCCCCTCTCCGCGAGACGGAACGTCATACTGTGATTCTTGGAAATTCCATCGTCCGGCATGTCCGCGCTACCGGAGACAAAGGTAAGGTGCACACTCGCTGTTTTCCTGGTGCTCGTGTTCTCGATGTCGCTGCGCAGGTACCCGCGATCCTGAACGAGAACTTCACAGCGGTTGTTCTTCATGTTGGAGCGAACGACACCCGGCTGAGGCAAACGGAGATCTTAAAGAGGGATTTCAGGATCCTGGTGGAGACGGTACGCAGCACATCACCCACAACGAGGATCATAGTGTCAGGACCTCTTCCCACTTACCAGCGAGGGGCTGAGAAGTTTAGTAGACTCTTTGCACTAAATGAATGCTTACAGTCATGATGTCGAGAGCACAAACTTCTCTTTATTAATAACTGGAACTGTTTCTGGGAGCAGAGTTGGAGCAGCAGGGCTATCAGATAACATCTCTAGGATACTTCACATCATCTGACTGGTAAGACATCAGGAAATTTACGACTATGAGAACATTTATACAACAAACCAAATAGTTACAAGTTCACACACAGCCCAGTTTATAGAAACCATATCTATTCCTCGTGTAGTAAAACCAAGAATTAAATACACAAGATCCAGAAATAATCTTATTGCAGTTATCCAGATAAGCAAACACCAAAAAGTTCTAAAGTTTGGTCTTTTAAACATTAGATCACTTGCACCCAAAGCACTGATTGTAAATGAGATGATCACAGAGAATAATCTCTCAGCACTCTGTCTCACTGAGACCTGGATTAAACCAGGTGATTATATGGGTCTAAACGAGTCTACAGCATCAGGATATGTTTATAAGCATGAGCCCCATCAGACTGGTCGTGGGGGAGGTTTAGCTACTATTTACAATGCCTCTCTTATGTCAGTCAGAGATTAGGATTCAGCTTTAAATCATTTGAAGTGCTCGTTCTTAAAGTTGTACTTTCAGACATGCATATAAAACTTGCTCTTGTCACCATGTACAGACCCCCAGGGCCCTACACTGATTTTCTTCAAGAGTTTGCTTGTTTTCTTTCAGACCTCTTGATCAATTTTGAGAAAGTGCTGCCTGTAGGAGATTTTAATAATTATGTAGATGATGTAAACAATGCTCTAGGACAGGGGTGCCCAAACTTTTTGGCTCAGGCTTATTGACGTAAAAAAAATTGTCATACGGGCCAGCATGAATTTTACATGCCACCGATGGGGGAGGGGGTTGCTTTTTTGTATTTCCTTTTATTTTGCTTTGTTTTGCTATGCTTTCTGCTGCTAGGTAGATCTGATAACTGCCTGACCTGGATAAATGTAGTTTAAAAAAATAAATTGAATGCAAGTATTTTATGAAATTTGACTTAAACTCAAACCTTTATTCAACAGAATCAACAAATAACATGTTTGCATTAATGCGAAGGGTGATAATGAGATCTCGACTGCAGTAAACTGGGCAGGTCTGGCTCAAAAACAGTGGTTTTAATGCAAATGTATTTAGGTTTGCAGTGCTTGGCAATCAGCGTTGCCACCTCATAGCTTGCCTTTGTGGTATTTTCATTCGTTAAACCGGACTTTGGGCATGTCTGCTCTAGGATTATCATTTGTTGACTTATTAAACTTTTTGGGGGTTAAACAAAACGTCACCAGACCAACTCATCGCTTTAACCACACACTAGACTTAATAATATCCCACGGAGCAGACGTCACTGATATAGATATTTTACCTCAAAGTGATGACATCACAGACCATTACCTCATACTGTACACACTACAGGTAGAGCAGATTAGCCGTGTTTCACCACGTTATCGACTTGGTAGGACTATTGTTCCGACCACTAAGGACAGATTCATAAATAACCAGCCTGATTTATCTCAATTTCTCACTAAACCCATAACTGCTAATAATCTTGATGAAATGACTTACAACATAAACCTTATCCTTACTAGCACATTAGACACTGTTGCCCCCATCCGGTTAAAAAAGGTTAGAGAACAAGCATCTGCATCTTGGTATAATAGTCATACGCATGCCCTCAAGAGAACAACCCGTAATCTGGAGAGAAAATGGAGGAAAACTAAATCGGAGGTATTCAGAATTGCGTATAAAGACAGTATGCTCAGCTACAGACAGGCGCTAAAAGCTGCTAGAGTTGAACACCTGAGCAAACTCATAGAAAACAACAAAAACAATCCCAGGTTCCTTTTCAGTACAGTAGCTAAATTAACTACAAATCAGGTATCTGAAAAATGTGTTCCATCACAGTTTGGTAGTGAGGACTTTATGAATTTCTTCACTGGAAAAATAGATAACATTAAAAAAAACAATTGTGGCGGTCAGAGGTGGGAAGTAACGGAGTACAAATACTTCGTTACTGTACTTAAGTAGATTTTTCTGGTATCAGTACTTTACTCCACTATTTATTTTTCAGACAACTTTTTACTTTTACTCATTACATTTTTACACAAATATCTGTACTTTTTACTTCTTACATTTTCAAAACAGGCAAAACTTTAGTTTTAATCCATTGATTTGGTGATTTCAGCCGAACAACCGATTTCCTGTTACTGTGCGTCTTTTTCAATCCGCTGAAATACATTCATTAGGTAACAACATGGGCGTAAATCCCGGGGGGGACGGGGGGGGGGGGGACATGTCCCCCCCCATCCGAGGGTTGTGCCCCCCCAAAAAAAATTTTCTAAAAAATATCGCACTCTCTATTGTAAACAATATATCTATGTATACCTGTATAATTGTGTAAGTACAAAAAAAACAACGCAAAAATGCATTTAGAAACAGTTCCCTCTCCCCTTCCTCACAGTGGTTTGATTTACTGCCTGCTTTCCCAGTTCATCTCACCTACTCTACACACACGAGTCAGGTGTGTGACTGCGGCTCAATTATTGTTCAGCTCCATTAACTAGCGTATTTTATTCACTTTAAATAAAGCGATTCTCTTTAATGTAGTTGATGCAGACTCATTCATAAATTAGTTGCGGCAAAAATGCTGATTAGCGATGTAATTTTTCCATGAATCTGCTCTATTAGCGATTAAAATATGACTTATCTAGTGAACGTTAGCTTGTTTACAATATCTTGTAGCATAGTGCACTGACACTAACACACCAAAGCTGTTTCCCATGCAGTGTTTTAATTGGGACGACTTGACATAATGTTAACTTAACATTAACGGCCACAATTAGCATATTGTTTATCTGTGCATTTACTAAATGAGCACTGTGCTACATCTGAACTGACCCCACTGTATTTTTATAATCAGTTTCTATTCTGTTCTTAAGTGTCTAAATTAATTTTAAATAAAATGTTAAACTTTTTTTTAATTCCTTGTTTTGCTTTGTCATTGAACCTGAGAAAAACTTAAACTTAAAATAACCATAATGACGCAGTCTCCATGCTACAATAATAACAGCAAAGTTTTTCACTTTCACATCTATCTAATATTAATATGATGTGAGGTCCAGTTAACAGCTAAAACAGGTAGAAGTAATAACTACTTTTTACTTAAGTACATGTCAGAGCCAAGACTTCTTTACTTTCACTTAAGTAAAAAGGTATAATCAGTACTTCAACTTTTACCCGAGTATTTTAAAACATGAGTATCTGTACTTCTACTTAAGTAATGGATGTGTGTACTTTTGCCACCTCTGGTGGCGGTCCAACCTCTGACAGCATCTCCTGACACAATCTCACCTACAACTCCAGAACTACACTGTTTTACATGTACAGGAAAGGAAGAGCTGTATAATGTTATTACCAAAGCTAAATCAACAACATGTCAGTTAGATCCCATTCCAACTCATCTATTGAAGGAAGTGTTATATACAGCTGGTGAGCCTCTTCTCAATATTATTAACTCCTCACTATCTTTATGTGACCGGTTGAATATCTTTAAAATGAAGACAAATAGACATGCATAAATAATGGGTGCATTTTAAATCCGAAGACACGCCCACTGCTGTGAAGTTGCGCTTTGACATTGAGCACACCTGTGTCACAAAATTATGTCGGCGTGTTTGTGGCTTTATAAAAAGCACAGTTTAGTGGGGCACGTTGATGCCTTTCTTATCTGTAGGCTGGGTGGCTAAAAAAATAAAAAAATAAATATATTTTTATCTTCTACTTTCCTGTTGTTTTCCCCTGGTGAGTCGCTTGTTTTATTTTATTAGTTGCTAATCATGGTCTGAATATGTGTTTGTAGGGAGGTGTGCATGAACGCAGGTAGCATAAAGTGACAATAGTTTAACCCCGTTTGTGAGGTAAGCAACTTTATTGTGGGTTATTGTGGGGAAGGGGGAAACTGTTTGAAATGTTTTATTTGTTTTGTTTTTTTAGGTGCGCGCCAAAGAGCGCTAGCTGCTGTTTCGTACCTGTTTCGTATATGTTTTTACACGCTGTTTCATAAACCCGAAGTAGCTTGTTGGTTTACAGGTTGGACTAAGCGGACGTTGCGGTTGTAAACCGCTGGATTACTGAGTGTTTTAAAAGATTATTCTGCGACACGGTTCTGTGCTATATTTGAGTAAGGACTTGGATATTTATCTCTTGTGCAGGTGTATTAAATTAACAGGCTTGGTATTTTTGCTCCGTGAGCCGCTTGGACGCTTTTTAAATATTAATCGGGAGTTGATTGTTTTTCTCTTTTTAACGTGTGTATAAGTGTATGTACCATTTACATAACTATTTCCACATGTAACTATCTGATGCGCTGTGATTCTTGAGACTTAAACAGAAGGGGAGATTGTTTGTGTGTTTTGGGTTTATTTTTGGTTTATTCTTGTTTTTAAGAATTATGCACTGATTTGCTGTGTGCTCTCTTTTTGTTACAAAGAGGATGTAATCTAGTCTCTCCGATTGTGGGTAAATAACTGGTAAGCTGTAATTGGTATTAAAATATTTGTAGGCATTCTTTTGTTTAATAAATTTGTACTATTCTTGGAAAGTCACGTCTGTCTTTAATATCATCCGAACCAGCAGGGTCCTTCATAATTTTGTAACTTTTTTTTGGTTTAATTATTCTTTTGGGTTAAATCTATTTTCCTGGGTGAATAAATAACCCAGGTGGCGTAGTCAGTTCCTTTTTTATTTTTAATACCTTTTTAACCAAGGGTTACATTTAGGTCACGTCCTTAAATCTCTCAAGTTAGCAGTTATTAAGCTCCTCATTAAGAAACCTCATTTTGATCCAAACACGCTATCGAATTACAGACCCATTTCAAATCTCCCATTTATGTCTAAGATTTTATAAAAGATTGTTGCTGCCCAGTTATTTTCCCACTAACAAGAGAACATCTTTGAAGAGTTTCAGTCAGGTTTTAAGCCCCATCATAGCAGAGAAACTGCCCTAGTTAAAATCTAATTACTAATTGCCTGTTTTTAGCTTAAGACCAAGGCTTTATCTCAATGTTAGTTTTACTAGATCTTAGTGCTGCATTCGACACTATAGATCATGATCTCCTCCTCGATCGCTTACAGAATTACATCGGCATTCAGGGACAGGCATTAAGCTGGTTTAAATCCTACCTCTCTGATCGTTACGATTTCATAGACTTAAATGGAGAGCTATCCAGGCTAATGCTAGTGAATTATGGTGTGCCAAGAGGTTCAGTTCTAGGACCCCTGCTTTTCACAATATACATGCTTCCCTTAGGAATATTATTAGAAGGCATGGAATCAGCTTCCACTGTTATGCTGATGATACCCAGCTATATATCTTAATAAAACCAGGCGATACAGCTCAATTAGCTCGGATAACTGAGTGTGTTAAAGAATTGAGATTGGATGACCCATAACTTTCTACTATTAAATGCTGATAAGACAGAGATTTTTCTCATTGGCTCAAAAACCAGTATACAGAAGCTCCAGCATCTCAACCTGCATTTAGACAGATGTTCTGTATCTACTAGTTTAACGGTAAAAGACCTGTTATTTTAGACAGCAACTTGTCCTTCAAAAATATATCAACCAAGTTACAAAAACAGCCTTCTTTTACTGTAGAAATATTTCTAAGCTAAGAAACAAGCTCGTCCATGCGTTCAAGACCTCCAGAATAGACTATTGTAATGCATTACTAGGTGGATGTCCTGCATCATTAATAAACAAGCTTCAGTTAGTTCAGAATGCGGCAGCAAGAGTTCTTACAAGGTCAAGAAAATATAATCCTATAACCCCAATCTTATCGTCCCTACACTGGCTATCTGTACAGTTTCGAATTGACTACAAACTACTGCTTCTGACTTATAAAACACTGAATGGTTTGGCTCCCATGTATCTAACCAGTCCACCTCATGAAGATTATGGACCTTTGAAGAAGTAGATGCCGAACTTGCAAACATCCTGTACCATCTAGAGACATACCAGTGCCAATTGGATCCCATCTCATGTGTTGAGTTTCTCCATTGGACCTCCTGGAGTGTTTAAAGGCTCTGGCATGGAGAAGTTGGTGCTGGATCTGTGATGATCACAAATATTGAGCTATTTTATGAGTTGCTTAGTATCTCCTAGTTTTATAACCATAAAGACTGTATAAGACTGTAGAAAGAACATTACTTATAATCTTATACTCCAGTGCTCATGTTAGTTCTCACTCTTCATTGTTCTGTATTGTTGAAAGATTTATTATCATTATTATTATTTATTATTATTACTCTTGATGTCACCCAAATGAGGATGGGTTCCCCTTTTGAATCTGGTTCCTCCCAAGGTTTCTTCCTCATAACATCTCATAACATCTAAGGGAGTTTTTCCTTGCCACAGTCTTGCCACGGCTGCTCATCAGGGATAAATACACACCATTCACCTTGACTGTTGATTTCTGTAAAGCTGCTTTGAGACAATGTCTGTTGTGAAAGCGCTATAGAAATAAACTTCACTTGACTTAAATTTCAAGGAATTTGGCCATGACAAAGTTTTTTCAGAACTCCTGAACGATTTGAAAGTACTAGAGGAGAATGGCATAACGATGGCAGACAAAACTGTTGTGATGGAAGCTTTCTATTGCATTGCTGGAGACAACCTGGGCTCTCATTGTATTGGGGGTTTTACAGAAAATTTCAGTTCATCAGTGTATTTATGCAGATATTGTCTGTTAACTTGAACTGAATTTCATTGTGCTGATCCAGCAGTCTGTGGACCTCAGAGGACTCCAGAAACCTATAGATCTGCCACAGAACAGCTGGAAAGAGAAGACGTGTCAGAAGTACAGGGAATAAAGTTCAGGTCTGTGTTTAATTCTTTACACAACTTTGATGTTTGCACACCTGGCATGCCCCCATGTCTTGGTCATGACATTTTTGAGGGTGTCCTCTCATACGATCTTGCTCTTTACCTCAAATATTTCATCTGCACAAATAAATGGTTCACTTACACAGTTCTGAACAGGCGCATCAAGCAATTTAAATACAAAGGAACAAATACTTTATCCAAGCCTTTTGAGGTCAGTCCAAAAACATTGAAACTTGGTGGACAAGCTGTTCAAAATTGGAACTTCTTGAGACTTTTACCTCTCATAATTGGAGACAAAGTGCAGAACCCTCAAGATGATGTCTGGCAGTTAACGTTGCAGCTCAAGGACATCGTTGACTTAATTTGTGCTCAGCAAATTTCCAAGGCCCAGGTTACTTATCTGGATGCTCTCATCCAAGGATATTTGGAAATCAGAAATGCATTGTTTCCTAATAACAACTTAAAACCTAAACACCATTACTTAGGACATTATCCAGGGCTAATCCTAAAATTTGGCCCTCTCATCAGGCTTTGGACGATGCGCTTTGAGAGCAAACACAGTTACTTCAAAAGATTCACAAGGCATCTGAAAAATTTCAAAAACCTGTGCTTGACTCTTTTAGAGAGAGATCAAATGTTCCAGGTCTTCCTTTTTGCTGGGTCAGTCAGTCCTCCCGCATTGCAAATATAAGATGGCTCACCATTTTACTTGGAGCTTTACAGTGAGCAAGTTAAAGACGCAGTCCTACATTTTGGTTTTACTGAAAGGAATACAAAGATTCCAGTTGATGTTCAGTGCAATGGCCTTGCTTACAGTTTTTTGTCATGAAGTATGATGAGTCAGTGGAGTTTGGTGAACTTCTGCTGATTTTTTTGTTCATGAGAGTTTATGATGCTGAATTTATTTCTTACTACCACATGTACTCAGTAAAAAAGACAGAGTGCAGACTCATCAGTGAACTGATTGACTTGTGGCCATTGTCATCTTATGTGAAAAATGTTTACCAGATTATTCCACTGAAGCACAGCATCTTGTCAGACTGAATGCCTTAATTTCATTGGACCAGAGACCAAACTCTTTGTTTGTGTGTCTTAACAGATATGGCTGAATCACAGCTGCTAAAGAACATAGGGGATGCAATAGCAGGAGTGCTTCCGGACCTTCCTGATGAACTTGTTAAGTCCGTTGAAGATACTTTTAAAAACACTTGGTGCGGCAACCACAGATGATTTAAAGGAAGCAGAAATTTGCTGTGACGCAATATCCTGGTGGCAACATTCACAAAATGCGTTAGAGCGTCAGATAGATTCTCTAATAAACCTCAAACGAACAGGTACGTGTCCATCCATTTTCATCAGTCTTAGAAGCATTATTAGCCCACTGTTTTATTATGTCGGTTGAGACTAATGTGTTTATGACAGAATGCACAATTTTAATCCTAAGAGATGACCGCGGCATCAACTGAAGTAAATGGCAAACTAACAGGTAACGTTAACATTAAGTATACTGTTAACTTGTCCATCCATTTGCATCAGTGATATGAGAAACAGTATTAGCCAACTGCCAAGACTGAAGTTAACTTTTGTTCCTTTATTTTTCCCTGGTGAAACTCCTGACAGTAGCAAGTCAGAGTCTTTCTGAAGTTAAGAAGAAGAACAATGAGCAAACTGTAAGAAGATTAATGGACATTTCTTTTGCATCAAAAGACAAGAGGTTATCAAAGAATCTCCAGTTATTGCTAACTTTAAGAGCAAATGGCCAGCTTTGTTCCAAGAAAATGAGGTAATTCAGCTTAATGTCTTTAAGTGGGATATTAAATTAAATATATTAAAATGTCAATAACTCAATCATTACACTATACAAGATAGCTAGAGTAAAAGTTTCGGGTCTGTCTGTGGTCCATCAACATTGAAAGGATAGACAGGCAATACACTCGTTACTTTACACTAGACAATGCACTATCCATTTGTAAATAAAATGCAGTAGTGTACGTTGTATTAATGATAATACATTATTTAACCATATGATTTACACTTATTACTCAGCAGTTTAGTGGAACAGCAACTGGAATTTTTTGGATACTTAATTTGTGACATTTTTCTCTGTTTTAGGTTTGTGCTGAATTTGCTCGCATAACAACTGTAGCCTTAATTTCAAAATTATACTCAAAGCTGGATGAACACACTCCAAATCTTTTGAAGATCTTTGCCAAGAGAGGTGGAGCTCAGGGACAACGGATAAGAAAACTTCTCGTGCCACTTACACAGGTATGATAGCCATGAAAATTGTTTTAATAGACAATTGTTTTCAGTTGTTTTTCACTTATGACTTGTGTTAACTTGATAATGTAGTAGTTTATAGGTTTGTGTTGCTAATTTTCTTTCTTTTTCCTAGTGTGTCTGCATTAATGTTAGAAGGGAGTGTGTCCTCAAAGCCCTGTTTGTCTACCTAAATGAGGATCCTGACAATCTAATCAAGGAGTACATGGTATAATTGCCTCAATATTGTGACAGAGACTTTGTGTATAACAATGTATTTATGTTATAATGTACTTTGTTCTGTTTATAGGATGCAGATTTTTCCAATGCTCAAGCTGCACTCAAAGAAAAGGTGATTAGCGTTGTCATCAGATGTGAAGGATGTGAAGTTAATGATAACCCTGCAGATGTTGGACTAATTCTTAAAGGTGTTCTAGCACTAGAAGATCTTGGTAATGTAGCTAATGGTGTTGATTTGCTAATTGGCCTAATATATGCCTTAAACCTAAGTTATCCTAAGGAGCTTTTATACACCTTTGAACTCCTGCAAAAGGTGTTCCTGGAGCTTGATGACACAAACTCTCCAACAAAGTTCAAGACCAAGCTTTTTACACCACATTAAAGGACTGATGAACAGACTGATCTTTACCTTGAAACTATAACTATTACTAATTGTTATTGTCAAATGGGCAAAAACTTTGCTGAAAGAAAATTTGAGCTCAATTTTATTGTTCACAGAAATACTCTTAATTTTTCATGCTTTTTTTTTTTTTTTTTTTTTTTTTGGGGGGGGGGGGGAGTAAAATGCATGTAGCAATCTCATAGAAAAATATTAAAAGCAAACACTATGCTAGTTATTGATAGGTTACCCTGCATTTGTTGTACATGCAGGAATGCGAACCTGTTTGTTTCATTTAGGAGTTGTTTCATGTTTTGTTCATGCTACACTGCTTTGGATGTATTGAGTTTTTGTTCTTAGTTAATTTTTTTTATTTTAAACATTGTTTTCCTTAAAAGCACATGCAGTCATGTGCATGTGGTCAGGGACAAATAGCAAGCAGCAAGTTCACTATTTGCTGTGTAAAAAGTTTCGGTACACATTTGTCATGTAAATTTGGTCAGAAAACTGTAAGCTTACAAATGCATTAGTTTAAGTGTTTTGTACAAACAAAAATTGTTAAAGTATGGCACCTGCTGTAAACTGTTCCCTAGTATGGTAAAAAGGATTTATTACATATTTGCTGCCTCTGTAGTCATATTTTAAAGGTCATTGAAGCAAGTAAATGAAAAACAGGGCTGATAACATCTAGTAGTAGTAACTTGACTAAATTGGATCCATCAAAAGTGATTTTTACATATAGGCTTAACATCAAGGATTAGATTTAAGATTTAACTTAAGTAATTTTGTTGATTAGTGCTGATTTGAGACGCAAACTGTTTAACGATTCAGTCCGATTTGGTGAACTGGTTCGACCGGTTCACTAAAAAGAACCAGTTCAAATAAACGATTCGTTCACGAACCGGACATCACTAGTCAGAATGCGTCTCTGTTTCTCTCATTTCCGAGGTTTGTGCGAGTAAAGACATGTAAACATGGGGCTCTTTAGAAGGTTAAGAAGGTTTTTTCAAACCAGAAGAGAGAAGAAATATGAGCAGATTGCTGGAATAAAGGAGAAGCTGGAACACATGGAGAAAGTAATTAAAGACTTGGATGCATTTTCTGATCTGATGATAAAGGAAATAACAGAAGAGAAAAAAGAGAAAGCCATTCCGCTACAGACTGCAAAAGCTGGAGGCTACTTTGGCTTCTGAGAGAAAGCAGTGGGAACAGGACATAACTGAGAGAAACCCCACACACCTCCAAAACATCACTGAGCTCCAGTCTTCCCTGAAACTCTACAAGGAACAGGAGAAAACAGTAGAACTTAAGAGAAAGAGAGAGCTGGGTCAGAGAACAAAAGCGACTGCTGGGATGTGTTGCTCAGCTTGAGGCCACTTTGAAAAGAGAGAGAGAAAAAAAGGCCAAACTAGACATGAAGGAAATGAACGTGTTACAGATTCAGATCTTCAGGGAGCTTCAGGATTCTCTGGATTATTGCGAGGAAGAGAAAAATGATTTGTTGACAGACTGAGAGCGAGTGGAGACACGTCTTGGTTTGAGAGAAAGAAAATAGAGAAAGAACAAAAGAAGACCAAACTAGACATAGAGGAAATGACCACCTCCAAACCACCAGGAAGCTCCAGGATTCCTTCAACTACTGTGTGGAAGAGAAAAAGAGGGCAGAGCACGAGAGAAATAACTTGATGAGAGAACAAGAGCGACTGGAGAAACTTGTTGCTCAGCTGGAGGAAACTTTGCAATCTAAGAGAAAAAAATGGGAGAAAAAACTAAATGCTAAACGAAACATTAATCGCTTTATACTAAACTTAAGAACAGGAAATGGCAGCACTGGCGAGAAACTGTAACGCTCTGGGCAGGTTTAGATTCAGCATGTGACCTTACATTCACTGTGTGCACAATTATTAGGCAAGTGATTATTTTGACCATATCAGTTTATCTATAATTTTCAAATCCAAGCTGTATAAACTATAATTCTTATTGGATTTAATGCATATCAGGGGATGTGTATTTGTGTAATGAGGGAGGGTGTGGCCTAAGGAGATCAACACCCTATATCAAGGTGTGCATAATTATTAGGCAGATTCTTCTACTCAGGAAAAATGGGCCAAAAAAGATATTTAACTGACTCTGAAAAGTCAAAAATTGTAAAAAGTCTTTCACAGGGATGCAGCACTCTTGAAATATCTTAGATATTGGGGCGTGATCACAGAATCATCAAACGTTTTGTAGCAAATAGTCAACAGGGTCGCAATAAACTTGTCGAGAAGAAAAGACGCTGCCATAGTCTACAACTGCAACCTACCTGGAATGTCAAGAAGTACGAGGTGTTCAGTTCTCAGACACATGGCCAAGGTAAGAAAGGATGAAACCCAACCACCTCTGAACAAGACACATAAGTTGAAGCGTCAAGAATGGGTCTTGATTTTTTTAAAGGTTTTGTGGACTGATGAGATGAGTGACTTTTGACGGACCGGATGAATGGACCCGTGGTTGGATCAGTAACGAGTCAGTGAGCTTTGACTCAGATGACAGCAAGGTGGAGGTGGGATACTGGTACAGGCAGGTATTATTAAAGATGAGCTAGTTGGACCTTTTCGGGTTGAAAATGGACTCAAAATCAACTCTCGGACCTACTGCCAATTTTTTGAAGACACTTTCTTCAAGCAGTGGTACAGGAAAAAGTCTGCATCTTTCAAGAAGACTTTGATTTTTATGCAAGACAATGCTCCATCACATGCATCAAAGTACTCCACTGCGTGGCTGGCCAGTAAAGGCCTTAAAGATGAAAAACTAATGACATGGCCCCCTTCTTCATCTGACTTAAAACCTATTGAGAACTTTTGGGCCCTTCTTAAGCAGGAAATGTACAGTGAAGGTAAACATTACACCTCTCTGAACAGTATCTGGGAGGCCGTGGCTGCACAAAAAGTTGATTCTGACCAGATCAAGAAACTGACTGACTCTGTGAATGGAAGGCTTGTGACTGTTATGGAAAAGATATTGGTCAATGAGGTTTTCTTTTTGAAATTTCAGAAATGTTTATTTGTAAATTTTGAGTTTGTTTATTATTCTTACTTTAACAGGTGAAAATAAACAAGTGAGATGGGAAAATCTTTGTTTTTCATTTAGTTGCATAATAATTCTGCACACTAATAGTTGTCTAACAATGGTGTACATGTAGATATTCTCCTAAGAAAGCCAACACTTACTACTTAAATGTTCAGGTTTGAGGGTTTGTTAACATTTTGGATTGACCAAGAGAACTGTAGTTGTACAAAAACAAAATTAATCCTCAAAAATACAACTTGCCTAATAATTGTGCACACAGTGTATCACTTAGTTTATGCCATGACACCTGCTATGCTTTTACATACATAGAGCAACAATATTCCTTTTTCTGTTTCTGTATATTGCATGACTTGGTGGCGCTGTGATTTCAGTCAAAGTGTAACTGCTTCTCTGTTTGGTATCACCAGCACTGACCACTACTTTTATTTTCATTATTCTGTTGCTGGTGTGTGTTCTTTCTAATTTCACCTGGTTGCATCTGTTATTTTATTCTGTTCTTTTTACTACTATTTTCAGAACAATTAGTGAAACTCCAGCTTTCTACCCAATAGCATCTCTTTCATCTCTTTCAAAAAGAGGGCAGAGCACGAGAGAAATAATTTGATGAGTGTAGCTGTCTTAGAAAAGGTCGTAATTGTTTTTAAGTATGTCAATAATTTAAATTGTGGAAAAGTATTTAGTTCACAAATGAGGTATAATGTATAAATGTTCATTTGGAAATGGTTATAAAACTGTGTAATAGTGACACCTTCAGGAGAATTATGTTCAATATTGGTTAAATTTGTCACATGGTCTAACTAGCAATTTTAGTTTTCAGATCCACAAAGAAATGCACACATGCTTAGAGCTATCCGATAGTAAGGTGATAGTGATAGTGAGGTGAACCACTAAAACTAACCCAGGAACAGAGTAGGAACATTCTGATCACCTGTTTTTTTTTGAGATACTGCTGAAAGGAAATTTGTGGAACTATCTATGGATTCAGACTTGGTTGAGCTGAACTGGTGAAACGACTCTCCTGAACCTCATTGTTTTGAATAGAAGTGATCGAACTGAACTCTCTTGAACCGAGTTACTTGAACTGAATCTAAGGAGTCAAAAACACCTAAACAAATCTTTTCAAACTGAATTGACCAAACTATATGGACTGATTTATTAAAATGAATCTATTAAATTAAATTATTTTGTAATGAATTGAATGCAAAATAGTTATTTCTGATGTTTTTCTACTAAATGCGGTTGTCAAAAGTTATTAATATATACTTGAACTATGATGGTTTGAGGCTGCATTTGAACTAAACTTTATAGTATTGTGTGCATCAGATGAACCCATGAAGAACTCATGTATTGTAAACTGATTTAATCTCTGTGTTATTGTGATTTAATATTTAAACTGATACTGTGAATACTGTTCAATAACTGTTTATTTTATTTTCTATTAAAAATGTAATTTATTTTTAATACAGATTTATTTCCTATAAAACTAAAGCTGTGTAATTATCACCTCCTGAGCCGAACCTACTGCCCAAAAGATATTCATTTGTCAGTGGCTGTCAGTCGCAGTTTTATATTAGACTTTTTGCAGCAATCGATAGTTTTGATCAGTTTAACTTCTGTTCATGTAAAATTGGGTTTAAACAAAACCTTTATTTTATCATCATTTACATTTGTCCCGTTTCTCCAACATTTTATCATGTGGATTCAAATTCTTAGTTAAACTTAAATGATGTCCAACACTTTAATAATAGAAACAAAACACACATTATATTTATGATATTTATTTATTTTGAAGGAAGAAAAAATATTCAGTTACAATAATCACTGATATTTTTGTACTTTATTATATGTAGGACATGTCCAGCTGGATCTCCTCTTTTTCTTTCTCTTTTTTTTCTCTTGTGCTGAAGTCATATTGCTGAACAGCTGTACAGCTTCCTCCAGTCACTCTCTGGTTTCCATCCTCATTTCTCTTCCCTCGCCTAAGAATCTTTGTTTCCTCAGAGATTTTCTGCGACTTTTTGGGCTTGTAGAGGTTCAGCTTTCTGTTCCTGTTCTTGATTTCCAGATTCGTCTTATCTCGCTGCTGTTTCTCATAGTCAGAACTGAAAGTGCCCTCAGCTGAGCTACTTGTTTCTCCAATTGCTCTTGGTTTCTCAGAATTATCTTTCTCAAGCTCTTCAGTCTTCTTTTGTGTCTTACAGTAATTCATATGTATATACACAAAACAGACAATGAATGAATCTCATTTAAAATGCTTTCAGTGATTCTACATTCTGTTTATATGAAGTGTTTCCACAGTGTGCATGTTAATTGGCTGGATGGAGCTTTTATTCATTATTTATTTATCCAGTTTGTTCTGTTTGTATCTGTTAACCTGTTATTTTAACAAAACCAGATTTTCTCCTGGTAACCAAGTTAAAGAGAATGCTACAAGTATTGGTATCCAGATCTAACAGTAGAAAGCGCTGCCTCGTCTCCTGTAGCAGTTCACACCTGCTCTTATCATCCACAATGTAAATGGGAGACACACCCATGAGAAAAACACAGGCCTGACCCAAGAGAGGTGGATTCCTAAATGACCTGAAATAGAAGCCAAGGTGAATAAGTATCTCACCTGGGACACTGAAATGCTGCAGCTCAGTTAACAGCACAGCATGCATGCTTAACAGCAACTTTTCTTTTTTGCAGTAAAGAATCACTTACGCTCTGCATAAATCACTTTCTTAATGTGTGAGAGATCAGTGGAATTTAATCCCATTTCATGTTTGTTGTACTTTAGAATGTAATACTTTATTACAGTGGGGTGCTTTAGTACCTAAAAGTCTATATTTAAATATTAATTATTTTATTTTTATTGTTAAATGAGGTTGGAATGAACATAGAAGTGAAGTCGAAGTAGATTCTAAGTAAAACTCACAAACATGCATGAGATTGTTCACCATTCATGGTGAGATGTTCAGCTCTGCATAGATCACTTTCTTAATGAGAGATCAGTGGAACGATTTTGGGCCCTGGATAAAAGAATGTAAGGAAACAACATGCTGGAAACCGAACCTCAGACCCCACTGTAATGTAGAACACAGACACACTGTATGACATTAAATCAGTTCACATTTATTAACAACATCCCGACTTCCCAAGCCATGGCATAATGACACCAGACTCTTTCTCCAAATAATTATAGAGGATCCTCACATACACTAAGCTTCTGTGTCTAAACTGCAATTTGTACAACAGGTAAAATTCTTGGGGCATCTGATATCAGAACAATGTAAAACTTAAAAAATATTTTAAAAAAGCAGACGCAGGCAAATATCCCTGTGCCCAAGACCAAGGAACAGCTCATGTATTTTCTAGGAATGTGGTTGCAGGAATTTTCAAGACTGGAAACTTTCCAAGGGGAATTATCAGGAATATTTAGGTATTAATGTATTAAAAGGTATTAAAGTTGGAATTTACAAAATTGCAAGTTATCCTATAACAGGAAACTTTAATGGAGTTAAAAAAAATAACTTGCTTAATAATCAACCAGATTGAATGCAGTTTCATTTGAATTTCTACCTGCACATTCATCAATCACATGCACACAGCACACTTACTGCAGGGCTCCTGAGGCCGTACCCCTACATGCACTGTGTTTTCTTCATGTAAACAATGAGTCATGCCTCGAAAAAGGTTTAAAAGCACTGCCTTTTTGGTAATAAAAGACCAATAATCAGGATCTCAGGTCTACATTCCTTACTATTGAAGTAAACAGGACCAGTACAGAACAGTTCATCAGACAGGAAGTCACTAATAGTTACTCAAGTACAGTAATGAAGTACATTTACTCAAACACTTTACATCACTGCATTTAACTTGCACTTTGCAGTGAGGAACCAATACACACACACACACACACACACACACACACACGTGGCCTACACCAACGTTTCAGTTGATAAAATTGTGTACAGATGTTTAAGTGAATCAGGTTCTACCCCACATTGAATTTAAAAAAAGCACTAAAGCTGCAAGAAAATACCTCAACTTCAGTTTTTGTCAAATTCCTTTTCTTTGAGGAACATCAAACATCACTGAATCTATCAAACATCATTGAAGTGGATTTCAGGAAAGAAAATTAAGTGATTGAATGCTCTCTGTGATGAAGAGACATTAGACATAATTGGAATTTATAATCTTTATTTCTTTAAATTAAATTTGTTTAAATTAGGATTTATTATAAATAAAAGATGGTGAAACAACATGCACACTAAAGTACATGAAAGGTTAGAATTTCACCATCTTCCTCTATTCCTGAATCATTGTCCATCTGTTCAAGTTGCTTAAACAGATCCTCGAAGCTGTCGACATCAAAGACTGGTACAGAATCCAGGATCTCTGTGCTGTTGTGGGGGTCTTTAGTATGATTCTGGGTTAAAAAAAAGCCATATTCCTTATTTAAAATGGAGATGTCGTTTTTCAGCAAAGTGATTTCATCCTCGTCCTCGAGCTGAACCTCACTGCTTGTACAGTCAGACCCATAGCAGGTGCTGTAAACAGAAGTGCACAATTTTAGCTGCATATTAAAGTAAATGAGTGGCGATTATGGCGATTATTTAAGATGCAGAGTAAAACTTCATTTGCATGTCATTCTTCTGAAACTGTTCCAATGCAGTTTACTAACTCACTTGGTCTGGCAGAAAGTCGATTTAGAAACAGAAGCGAAAAGAGGAGGATCAAAGCAGAAGTCTTTAGGAGACAGCAGTTCTTGGTGGCTAAGGCCGGGGAACTGATCACTAACTTCAGGCACGAGGTCATGGACTGGTACTTCTTCTGGCTCAGGTCTCCTCTGTGAGTCACTACTCTGCAAACTGCCTACAAATATACACAAATATAGACATGTTCTGACTCCCTCCCTATGTGAAGAGGCTCCATATGATTGTAATAGGACAAGCAGGAAAAATAATCAAATCTATTAGCATTTTTAATGATTAATTATATTTCCTATGGTGGACACTGACTAGAATAAAGTGTTTACTAAAGATGAATGGATTAAAGTGTTAAATGATCTTAACTGCAAGACAATTGAAAGACAAATTGTAAGCACTAATAAAGCAATATCACAAGCATGAGTGCTGTTATAGAGCATCTGTGTTGGCATGACGACACACAGACTATCCTAATGCCCATAGAATATGTAGTAACGGTTTTAATATAATGAACTATTGCTAGAATAAGTGTGTTATGTAGCAAACACACACAAATAATGTGTGCTTTACTGTCTGGGTGTGCGAGTAGGTGCATAAATAAGCTTCAGTTAGTTCAGAATGCAGCAGCAAGAGTCCTCACTAGATCTAGGAAATATGACCACATCACCCCTGTATTAATCAGTCTACACTGGCTCCCAATCAAATCTCGCATTGATTATAAAATTTTACTACTGACATATAAAGCACTTAATGGTCTCGCACCACCGTATCTGAGTGAACTTCTGTACCAGTATGATCCTCCACGCCTACTTAGATCAAAAGGTGCAGGCTATCTGTTGGTTCCTCCAATAATGAAGATTACAGCAGGGGGCAGATCTTTCTCTTATAAAGCCCCGCAGTTATGGAACAGCCTTCCTATCAGTGTTCGGGACTCAGACACAGTCTCAGTGTTCAAGTCGAGGTTGAAAACATATTTATTCAGTCAAGCCTTTAATCAGTAGATTTTTTCTCAGGTAAAGGCTCAGATCTGGAGGGAACATTGATATAGAGTGTTTGGTGAACTGGGATATTTGTACGCTGTCGTCCCCTCACATTCACGTGTTCACTCAGGTTTGTTGATGGTGGTGTGGTGGGCCGTCTCTTATCCCAGAGATCCCTCATGTCTGTGTTGCCTTCTGGTTCTCCCTTTTAGTTATGCTGCCATAGCGAGTCTTGCCGGAGTCCAAACTGCACAGTGACTTTAACTCTCATGCAACAATAGGTACACTTAATAATCCATATCCTTCTCTTCCTGTCACCCTCTTCTCTCTCTCTCTCTCTCTCTCTCTCTCTCTCTCTCTCTCTCTCTCTCTCGGTCGAGTTAAACATGCTCCTGAGGCTCCAGTGACCACTGTTCCTGCCCCTCTCCCCCCCGTGGATCTTCCCACTTCATCCAGGCCTGCCTGGATTGGATGTCAACAGTCTCCTACACTGATGTCAACAGTCTCCTACACTGACTCAGAAATACACTTCGCTTTTGATCATCATCACTGCACCCCGCAACATTGTATACCCGCCACAAATGGACATTCGGTGTAACCCAGATGAGGATGGGTTCCCTCTTGAGTCTGGTTCCTCTCAAGGTTTCTTCCTTATGCCATCTCGGGGAGTTTTTCCTTGCCACAGTCGCCAGTCGCCACCGGCTTGCTCATCAGGGACAAACTTACTCATAAAGAACATATTCATTTTTAATCACCGCATTATCTGTGTAAAGCTGCTTTGAGACAACGTCCTGAGGTGCCACTTTTTGGCTGCGTCTCCTTCCCTTCTTTGGAATCGGTTTATAAACCCAATGTACATGATAGAAAAGAAGAATTTAAAGAGTAAGAAGCAACATAAAAACAATAAAAAGTGTCAGAATTGATGCATTTGTTTTGTTATTTTGACATTTGTCTATAAAGAATGTTCACCTACCAGGAAACAACTGTTCATGTTCCTGTTTAAGCCTCCATGATTCAGTGTAGTAGGGTTTCTTCTGTTCTTCACTCAGTTTGTTCCACTGGATCCCAAGCTGCATGCTGATCTCTGCAGAGCTGCTATTTGGATTGGCCTTGGAAAAGATGGGCCGCTGTTTCCTCGCCCAAACCATGTAGGCATTCATTGGCCTTCTGATGTTGCCTTTTTTATCTCTGCACTTGGCAATGTTAAATTTATCTACAAAATAAAAAACAAAGTTTAAGTTAAACAGAAATCATTATAAACTTCTAGTTAAAACAGTGAACAGAACAGAGTCATGCAATACTGCACCAGTCTTAAACACACACAATGTTGTAGTACAAATGTTTTATAAGTGCTGCATTACTCAGTCAGTACAAAATCATTTTATATTTCCTGCATGACAGACTCATATTTAATGTGGTTTTAGGAACTAAATGATAACTATATTTCATTGTCTCTGTACTTGTTCTCTGTACAATGACAATAAAGTTGAATAAAGTTGACAGCAGGAGAAGCAGCTGTAGCTGTTACCCGTCTTATTATCTGTCATTATTTCTCCTTCTTTCTTCTGAAAGTTGCTCTTTCTGGCGTCTTGGAGAGTGGATTGTTCAAAACCATGACGAATAAAAAACATTTCTGTTTGTTTGCGCTCCATTGCTCGATTCAATTTACAATTCATTTACTCAACGATTCAAGCGCAGATGCAAAGGTGAAAAACGGGTGGTGTTAAGACAAGAGAAGTGGTGTGTGTTTGTAAACCCTTCGAGTTCCTGTAGCGCTCCTCTGTTTAGACACAGTAGGGTATTAAAATATTTAGAATTGTATATTTTAATAGAAAACACGTGTTTGCATGTTGGAATGCGATTTTGATAGAAATGTGGGGTTTAATTTGGGGTGTAATTAGTTTGTACTGCATGTGGTGACCTGTTGTTGTTATACTTAAAGTGACCATTAGGGGGAGTAGAAGTGCATTAAAAATAGAGAATGAGAGAACACGTGATTAGCGCGTGTCAGAAGTGTGTTATGAGTTATTAGAAAATAAATCATTCATTCATGCTACCTGGCCTCACTTACTTCTGTTTCCTGACAACACTGCACTTTTAAAAAAATACTTTATTTTATATCCCTTAGATTATTCATTAAACTTACTTTTTCTGAACACAAACAGATTTTTTTACTTAAACACATGGTAGTATTTATAGTCTGTCATCCTTTAATCATAATCATCTACTTATCAAGACGTTTGTAAGCAAGAAATTATTATAAAAAATAATGGTAAGTTAATCACAAGGTAAATTAACTGTAATATAGTTTTTATTGAATAAAATCAAGTCCAAAAATGTATTTGAAAAAGAAAAAACATTAATGAAAGATGTGATTGATTTTGATCTGCCGCCAGTCTTTTTACAAGCACTTAGTGTTTTCTCAACTGGTCCAAGGGAGGGAAATATCAAGGTCCGTGACGTGGGGCTGCCTTCCCATGGGCTCACCACCTGCAGGAGGGACCGTAAGGGATGGTGCTGTGAGGATTGGGCAGCAGTCGAAGGCGGGGGCCTGCTTAGACTGCTGCCCCTGCGACCCGAATTATGGATAAGCGGGAGAAAATGAATGAATGTTACACATGATTACACATGACACAGATTTCTAACACCACTTCCACCAGTACACAATAAACACACAAATACAATGTGCTTAAAAATAGTAAATTTACTCTAAAAACAAACAATTTGTTTTGATTTATTGTTCTAATTTCCACCTTTTGACGATGGTAAGTTGTAACCACATACTTAAAACAACTGATTTAATGCTCAGTGGGTAAAGTTTCCTTTAATGTTTTTGGGGCACAAAATCCCCGTTCATGATGATTTAGCGTAACATGCCAGCTGTTGTAGCTCATGTGAAAAGTTTCATGTTTGGCTTTTAAGCAGTTCCCAGACTTTAAAAGAACTCAAAGTGTCTTTCAGTGAATCCAGAGCCGAGTCTCTTAAACCAACTCTGTTTCTTTGTTTACGATCTGTTTCAAGAATATTCATCTGCTCCTGAGAATCGTTGTGTGGTGATTCTCTCAATTTCCTGCTGCTTTTGCACAGAAGCCAAAGAAGTGTGTTTGTACCATCTGTACCAGAATGTTGTTCACTGCTTTTTCTTTTGTTATCTGCTCCATCATAATATCAAGAAATGCACCCAACGCTGTTGCTACTTTCTCCATCTCCTTCTGTTCAAATTTCTTTCCTCTCCTGTTTTGAAACATTTCTCTAAACCCCCTAAAGAGCTTCATTTTTTAGTATATTTACTCCCAGATACTAACCTCGGTAATGAGAAACAGATGCAGATATAAAGACGTCTTACTGTGACGTCACACAAAGACGACCCGCCCTCCAGTCACCCCGTCGTCTCGCTCTCTTTCTCTCTCACACTCACTCTGCGCATGCGCAGATTACAGAGAGAAAGCACAAAAAAAAGTTATGGCGTCTTCACAACTTTTCTCTGTTGTTCCTGAGAGAAGAGCGATATTACAGTCATAAATAAGATAAAAACTGCTGTAAACTGTGTATAAAGCGAGTGAAGGTCAGCGGGACTCCATGCTCTCTGAGGACGGACCGGGGCTAGCTTAGCATGCTTAGAGCTATCCGATAGTAAGGTGATAGTGATAGTGAGGTGAACCACTAAAACTAACCCAGGAACAGGGTAGGAACATTCTGATCACCTGTTTTTTTTTGAGATACTGCTGAAAGGAAATTTGTGGAACTATCTATGGATTCAGACTTGGTTGAGCTGAACTGGTGAAACGACTCTCCTGAACCTCATTGTTTTGAATAGAAGTGATCGAACTGAACTCTCTTGAACCGAGTTACTTGAACTGAATCTAAGGAGTCAAAAACACCTAAACAAATCTTTTCAAACTGAATTGACCAAACTATATGGACTGATTTATTAAAATGAATCTATTAAATTAAATTATTTTGTAATGAATTGAATGCAAAATAGTTATTTCTGATGTTTTTCTACTAAATGCGGTTGTCAAAAGTTATTAATATATACTTGAACTATGATGGTTTGAGGCTGCATTTGAACTAAACTTTATAGTATTGTGTGCATCAGATGAACCCATGAAGAACTCATGTATTGTAAACTGATTTATTCTCTGTGTTATTGTGATTTAATATTTAAACTGATACTGTGAATACTGTTCAATAACTGTTTATTTTATTTTCTATTAAAAATGTAATTTATTTTTAATACAGATTTATTTCCTATAAAACTAAAGCTGTGTAATTATCACCTCCTGAGCCGAACCTACTGCCCAAAAGATATTCATTTGTCAGTGGCTGTCAGTCGCAGTTTTATATTAGACTTTTTGCAGCAATCGATAGTTTTGATCAGTTTAACTTCTGTTCATGTAAAATTGGGTTTAAACAAAACCTTTATTTTATCATCATTTACATTTGTCCCGTTTCTCCAACATTTTATCATGTGGATTCAAATTCTTAGTTAAACTTAAATGATGTCCAACACTTTAATAATAGAAACAAAACACACATTATATTTATGATATTTATTTATTTTGAAGGAAGAAAAAATATTCAGTTACAATAATCACTGATATTTTTGTACTTTATTATATGTAGGACATGTCCAGCTGGATCTCCTCTTTTTCTTTCTCTTTTTTTTCTCTTGTGCTGAAGTCATATTGCTGAACAGCTGTACAGCTTCCTCCAGTCACTCTCTGGTTTCCATCCTCATTTCTCTTCCCTCACCTAAGAATCTTTGTTTCCTCAGAGATTTTCTGCGACTTTTTGGGCTTGTAGAGGTTCAGCTTTCTGTTCCTGTTCTTGATTTCCAGATTCGTCTTATCTCGCTGCTGTTTCTCATAGTCAGAACTGAAAGTGCCCTCAGCTGAGCTACTTGTTTCTCCAATTGCTCTTGGTTTCTCAGAATTATCTTTCTCAAGCTCTTCAGTCTTCTTTTGTGTCTTACAGTAATTCATATGTATATACACAAAACAGACAATGAATGAATCTCATTTAAAATGCTTTCAGTGATTCTACATTCTGTTTATATGAAGTGTTTCCACAGTGTGCATGTTAATTGGCTGGATGGAGCTTTTATTCATTATTTATTTATCCAGTTTGTTCTGTTTGTATCTGTTAACCTGTTATTTTAACAAAACCAGATTTTCTCCTGGTAACCAAGTTAAAGAGAATGCTACAAGTATTGGTATCCAGATCTAACAGTAGAAAGCGCTGCCTCGTCTCCTGTAGCAGTTCACACCTGCTCTTATCATCCACAATGTAAATGGGAGACACACCCATGAGAAAAACACAGGCCTGACCCAAGAGAGGTGGATTCCTAAATGACCTGAAATAGAAGCCAAGGTGAATAAGTATCTCACCTGGGACACTGAAATGCTGCAGCTCAGTTAACAGCACAGCATGCATGCTTAACAGCAACTTTTCTTTTTTGCAGTAAAGAATCACTTACGCTCTGCATAAATCACTTTCTTAATGTGTGAGAGATCAGTGGAATTTACTCCCATTTCATGTTTGCTGTACTTTAGAATGTAATACTTTATTACAGTGGGGTGCTTTAGTACCTAAAAGTCTATATTTAAATATTAATTATTTTATTTTTATTGTTAAATGAGGTTGGAATGAACATAGAAGTGAAGTCGAAGTAGATTCTAAGTAAAACTCACAAACATGCATGAGATTGTTCACCATTCATGGTGAGATGTTCAGCTCTGCATAGATCACTTTCTAAATGAGAGATCAGTGGAACGATTTTGGGCCCTGGATAAAAGAATGTAAGGAAACAACATGCTGGAAACCGAACCTCAGACCCCACTGTAATGTAGAACACAGACACACTGTATGACATTAAATCAGTTCACATTTATTAACAACATCCCGACTTCCCAAGCCATGGCATAATGACACCAGACTCTTTCTCCAAATAATTATAGAGGATCCTCACATACACTAAGCTTCTGTGTCTAAACTGCAATTTGTACAACAGGTAAAATTCTTGGGGCATCTGATATCAGAACAATGTAAAACTTAAAAAATATTTTAAAAAAGCAGACGCAGGCAAATATCCCTGTGCCCAAGACCAAGGAACAGCTCATGTATTTTCTAGGAATGTGGTTGCAGGAATTTTCAAGACTGGAAACTTTCCAAGGGGAATTATCAGGAATATTTAGGTATTAATGTATTAAAAGGTATTAAAGTTGGAATTTACAAAATTGCAAGTTATCCTATAACAGGAAACTTTAATGGAGTTAAAAAAAATAACTTGCTTAATAATCAACCAGATTGAATGCAGTTTCATTTGAATTTCTACCTGCACATTCATCAATCACATGCACACAGCACACTTACTGCAGGGCTCCTGAGGCCGTACCCCTACATGCACTGTGTTTTCTTCATGTAAACAATGAGTCATGCCTCGAAAAAGGTTTAAAAGCACTGCCTTTTTGGTAATAAAAGACCAATAATCAGGATCTCAGGTCTACATTCCTTACTATTGAAGTAAACAGGACCAGTACAGAACAGTTCATCAGACAGGAAGTCACTAATAGTTACTCAAGTACAGTAATGAAGTACATTTACTCAAACACTTTACATCACTGCATTTAACTTGCACTTTGCAGTGAGGAACCAATACACACACACACACACACACACACACACACACACACACACACACACACACACACACACACACGTGGCCTACACCAACGTTTCAGTTGATAAAATTGTGTACAGATGTTTAAGTGAATCAGGTTCTACCCCACATTGAATTTAAAAAAAGCACTAAAGCTGCAAGAAAATACCTCAACTTCAGTTTTTGTCAAATTCCTTTTCTTTGAGGAACATCAAACATCACTGAATCTATCAAACATCATTGAAGTGGATTTCAGGAAAGAAAATTAAGTGATTGAATGCTCTCTGTGATGAAGAGACATTAGACATAATTGGAATTTATAATCTTTATTTCTTTAAATTAAATTTGTTTAAATTAGGATTTATTATAAATAAAAGATGGTGAAACAACATGCACACTAAAGTACATGAAAGGTTAGAATTTCACCATCTTCCTCTATTCCTGAATCATTGTCCATCTGTTCAAGTTGCTTAAACAGATCCTCGAAGCTGTCGACATCAAAGACTGGTACAGAATCCAGGATCTCTGTGCTGTTGTGGGGGTCTTTAGTATGATTCTGGGTTAAAAAAAAGCCATATTCCTTATTTAAAATGGAGATGTCGTTTTTCAGCAAAGTGATTTCATCCTCGTCCTCGAGCTGAACCTCACTGCTTGTACAGTCAGACCCATAGCAGGTGCTGTAAACAGAAGTGCACAATTTTAGCTGCATATTAAAGTAAATGAGTGGCGATTATGGCGATTATTTAAGATGCAGAGTAAAACTTCATTTGCATGTCATTCTTCTGAAACTGTTCCAATGCAGTTTACTAACTCACTTGGTCTGGCAGAAAGTCGATTTAGAAACAGAAGCGAAAAGAGGAGGATCAAAGCAGAAGTCTTTAGGAGACAGCAGTTCTTGGTGGCTAAGGCCGGGGAACTGATCACTAACTTCAGGCACGAGGTCATGGACTGGTACTTCTTCTGGCTCAGGTCTCCTCTGTGAGTCACTACTCTGCAAACTGCCTACAAATATACACAAATATAGACATGTTCTGACTCCCTCCCTATGTGAAGAGGCTCCATATGATTGTAATAGGACAAGCAGGAAAAATAATCAAATCTATTAGCATTTTTAATGATTAATTATATTTCCTATGGTGGACACTGACTAGAATAAAGTGTTTACTAAAGATGAATGGATTAAAGTGTTAAATGATCTTAACTGCAAGACAATTGAAAGACAAATTGTAAGCACTAATAAAGCAATATCACAAGCATGAGTGCTGTTATAGAGCATCTGTGTTGGCATGACGACACACAGACTATCCTAATGCCCATAGAATATGTAGTAACGGTTTTAATATAATGAACTATTGCTAGAATAAGTGTGTTATGTAGCAAACACACACAAATAATGTGTGCTTTACTGTCTGGGTGTGCGAGTAGGTGCATAAATAAGCTTCAGTTAGTTCAGAATGCAGCAGCAAGAGTCCTCACTAGATCTAGGAAATATGACCACATCACCCCTGTATTAATCAGTCTACACTGGCTCCCAATCAAATCTCGCATTGATTATAAAATTTTACTACTGACATATAAAGCACTTAATGGTCTCGCACCACCGTATCTGAGTGAACTTCTGTACCAGTATGATCCTCCACGCCTACTTAGATCAAAAGGTGCAGGCTATCTGTTGGTTCCTCCAATAATGAAGATTACAGCAGGGGGCAGATCTTTCTCTTATAAAGCCCCGCAGTTATGGAACAGCCTTCCTATCAGTGTTCGGGACTCAGACACAGTCTCAGTGTTCAAGTCGAGGTTGAAAACATATTTATTCAGTCAAGCCTTTAATCAGTAGATTTTTTCTCAGGTAAAGGCTCAGATCTGGAGGGAACATTGATATAGAGTGTTTGGTGAACTGGGATATTTGTACGCTGTCGTCCCCTCACATTCACGTGTTCACTCAGGTTTGTTGATGGTGGTGTGGTGGGCCGTCTCTTATCCCAGAGATCCCTCATGTCTGTGTTGCCTTCTGGTTCTCCCTTTTAGTTATGCTGCCATAGCGAGTCTTGCCGGAGTCCAAACTGCACAGTGACTTTAACTCTCATGCAACAATAGGTACACTTAATAATCCATATCCTTCTCTTCCTGTCACCCTCTTCTCTCTCTCTCTCTCTCTCTCTCTCTCTCTCTCTCTCTCTCTCTCTCTCGGTCGAGTTAAACATGCTCCTGAGGCTCCAGTGACCACTGTTCCTGCCCCTCTCCCCCCCGTGGATCTTCCCACTTCATCCAGGCCTGCCTGGATTGGATGTCAACAGTCTCCTACACTGATGTCAACAGTCTCCTACACTGACTCAGAAATACACTTCGCTTTTGATCATCATCACTGCACCCCGCAACATTGTATACCCGCCACAAATGGACATTCGGTGTAACCCAGATGAGGATGGGTTCCCTCTTGAGTCTGGTTCCTCTCAAGGTTTCTTCCTTATGCCATCTCGGGGAGTTTTTCCTTGCCACAGTCGCCAGTCGCCACCGGCTTGCTCATCAGGGACAAACTTACTCATAAAGAACATATTCATTTTTAATCACCGCATTATCTGTGTAAAGCTGCTTTGAGACAACGTCCTGAGGTGCCACTTTTTGGCTGCGTCTCCTTCCCTTCTTTGGAATCGGTTTATAAACCCAATCTACATGATAGAAAAGAAGAATTTAAAGAGTAAGAAGCAACATAAAAACAATAAAAAGTGTCAGAATTGATGCATTTGTTTTGTTATTTTGACATTTGTCTATAAAGAATGTTCACCTACCAGGAAACAACTGTTCATGTTCCTGTTTAAGCCTCCATGATTCAGTGTAGTAGGGTTTCTTCTGTTCTTCACTCAGTTTGTTCCACTGGATCCCAAGCTGCATGCTGATCTCTGCAGAGCTGCTATTTGGATTGGCCTTGGAAAAGATGGGCCGCTGTTTCCTCGCCCAAACCATGTAGGCATTCATTGGCCTTCTGATGTTGCCTTTTTTATCTCTGCACTTGGCAATGTTAAATTTATCTACAAAATAAAAAACAAAGTTTAAGTTAAACAGAAATCATTATAAACTTCTAGTTAAAACAGTGAACAGAACAGAGTCATGCAATACTGCACCAGTCTTAAACACACACAATGTTGTAGTACAAATGTTTTATAAGTGCTGCATTACTCAGTCAGTACAAAATCATTTTATATTTCCTGCATGACAGACTCATATTTAATGTGGTTTTAGGAACTAAATGATAACTATATTTCATTGTCTCTGTACTTGTTCTCTGTACAATGACAATAAAGTTGAATAAAGTTGACAGCAGGAGAAGCAGCTGTAGCTGTTACCCGTCTTATTATCTGTCATTATTTCTCCTTCTTTCTTCTGAAAGTTGCTCTTTCTGGCGTCTTGGAGAGTGGATTGTTCAAAACCATGACGAATAAAAAACATTTCTGTTTGTTTGCGCTCCATTGCTCGATTCAATTTACAATTCATTTACTCAACGATTCAAGCGCAGATGCAAAGGTGAAAAACGGGTGGTGTTAAGACAAGAGAAGTGGTGTGTGTTTGTAAACCCTTCGAGTTCCTGTAGCGCTCCTCTGTTTAGACACAGTAGGGTATTAAAATATTTAGAATTGTATATTTTAATAGAAAACACGTGTTTGCATGTTGGAATGCGATTTTGATAGAAATGTGGGGTTTAATTTGGGGTGTAATTAGTTTGTACTGCATGTGGTGACCTGTTGTTGTTATACTTAAAGTGACCATTAGGGGGAGTAGAAGTGCATTAAAAATAGAGAATGAGAGAACACGTGATTAGCGCGTGTCAGAAGTGTGTTATGAGTTATTAGAAAATAAATCATTCATTCATGCTACCTGGCCTCACTTACTTCTGTTTCCTGACAACACTGCACTTTTAAAAAAATACTTTATTTTATATCCCTTAGATTATTCATTAAACTTACTTTTTCTGAACACAAACAGATTTTTTTACTTAAACACATGGTAGTATTTATAGTCTGTCATCCTTTAATCATAATCATCTACTTATCAAGACGTTTGTAAGCAAGAAATTATTATAAAAAATAATGGTAAGTTAATCACAAGGTAAATTAACTGTAATATAGTTTTTATTGAATAAAATCAAGTCCAAAAATGTATTTGAAAAAGAAAAAACATTAATGAAAGATGTGATTGATTTTGATCTGCCGCCAGTCTTTTTACAAGCACTTAGTGTTTTCTCAACTGGTCCAAGGGAGGGAAATATCAAGGTCCGTGACGTGGGGCTGCCTTCCCATGGGCTCACCACCTGCAGGAGGGACCGTAAGGGATGGTGCTGTGAGGATTGGGCAGCAGTCGAAGGCGGGGGCCTGCTTAGACTGCTGCCCCTGCGACCCGAATTATGGATAAGCGGGAGAAAATGAATGAATGTTACACATGATTACACATGACACAGATTTCTAACACCACTTCCACCAGTACACAATAAACACACAAATACAATGTGCTTAAAAATAGTAAATTTACTCTAAAAACAAACAATTTGTTTTGATTTATTGTTCTAATTTCCACCTTTTGACGATGGTAAGTTGTAACCACATACTTAAAACAACTGATTTAATGCTCAGTGGGTAAAGTTTCCTTTAATGTTTTTGGGGCACAAAATCCCCGTTCATGATGATTTAGCGTAACATGCCAGCTGTTGTAGCTCATGTGAAAAGTTTCATGTTTGGCTTTTAAGCAGTTCCCAGACTTTAAAAGAACTCAAAGTGTCTTTCAGTGAATCCAGAGCCGAGTCTCTTAAACCAACTCTGTTTCTTTGTTTACGATCTGTTTCAAGAATATTCATCTGCTCCTGAGAATCGTTGTGTGGTGATTCTCTCAATTTCCTGCTGCTTTTGCACAGAAGCCAAAGAAGTGTGTTTGTACCATCTGTACCAGAATGTTGTTCACTGCTTTTTCTTTTGTTATCTGCTCCATCATAAGATCAAGAAATGCACCCAACGCTGTTGCTACTTTCTCCATCTCCTTCTGTTCAAATTTCTTTCCTCTCCTGTTTTGAAACATTTCTCTAAACCCCCTAAAGAACTTCATTTTTTAGTATATTTACTCCCAGATACTAACCTCGGTAATGAGAAACAGATGCAGATATAAAGACGTCTTACTGTGACGTCACACAAAGACGACCCGCCCTCCAGTCACCCCGTCGTCTCGCTCTCTTTCTCTCTCACACTCACTCTGCGCATGCGCAGATTACAGAGAGAAAGCACAAAAAAAAGTTATGGCGTCTTCACAACTTTTCTCTGTTGTTCCTGAGAGAAGAGCGATATTACAGTCATAAATAAGATAAAAACTGCTGTAAACTGTGTATAAAGCGAGTGAAGGTCAGCGGGACTCCATGCTCTCTGAGGACGGACCGGGGCTAGCTTAGCATGCTTAGAGCTATCCGATAGTAAGGTGATAGTGATAGTGAGGTGAACCACTAAAACTAACCCAGGAACAGAGTAGGAACATTCTGATCACCTGTTTTTTTTTTGAGATACTGCTGAAAGGAAATTTGTGGAACTATCTATGGATTCAGACTTGGTTGAGCTGAACTGGTGAAACGACTCTCCTGAACCTCATTGTTTTGAATAGAAGTGATCGAACTGAACTCTCTTGAACCGAGTTACTTGAACTGAATCTAAGGAGTCAAAAACACCTAAACAAATCTTTTCAAACTGAATTGACCAAACTATATGGACTGATTTATTAAAATGAATCTATTAAATTAAATTATTTTGTAATGAATTGAATGCAAAATAGTTATTTCTGATGTTTTTCTACTAAATGCGGTTGTCAAAAGTTATTAATATATACTTGAACTATGATGGTTTGAGGCTGCATTTGAACTAAACTTTATAGTATTGTGTGCATCAGATGAACCCATGAAGAACTCATGTATTGTAAACTGATTTAATCTCTGTGTTATTGTGATTTAATATTTAAACTGATACTGTGAATACTGTTCAATAACTGTTTATTTTATTTTCTATTAAAAATGTAATTTATTTTTAATACAGATTTATTTCCTATAAAACTAAAGCTGTGTAATTATCACCTCCTGAGCCGAACCTACTGCCCAAAAGATATTCATTTGTCAGTGGCTGTCAGTCGCAGTTTTATATTAGACTTTTTGCAGCAATCGATAGTTTTGATCAGTTTAACTTCTGTTCATGTAAAATTGGGTTTAAACAAAACCTTTATTTTATCATCATTTACATTTGTCCCGTTTCTCCAACATTTTATCATGTGGATTCAAATTCTTAGTTAAACTTAAATGATGTCCAACACTTTAATAATAGAAACAAAACACACATTATATTTATGATATTTATTTATTTTGAAGGAAGAAAAAATATTCAGTTACAATAATCACTGATATTTTTGTACTTTATTATATGTAGGACATGTCCAGCTGGATCTCCTCTTTTTCTTTCTCTTTTTTTTCTCTTGTGCTGAAGTCATATTGCTGAACAGCTGTACAGCTTCCTCCAGTCACTCTCTGGTTTCCATCCTCATTTCTCTTCCCTCGCCTAAGAATCTTTGTTTCCTCAGAGATTTTCTGCGACTTTTTGGGCTTGTAGAGGTTCAGCTTTCTGTTCCTGTTCTTGATTTCCAGATTCGTCTTATCTCGCTGCTGTTTCTCATAGTCAGAACTGAAAGTGCCCTCAGCTGAGCTACTTGTTTCTCCAATTGCTCTTGGTTTCTCAGAATTATCTTTCTCAAGCTCTTCAGTCTTCTTTTGTGTCTTACAGTAATTCATATGTATATACACAAAACAGACAATGAATGAATCTCATTTAAAATGCTTTCAGTGATTCTACATTCTGTTTATATGAAGTGTTTCCACAGTGTGCATGTTAATTGGCTGGATGGAGCTTTTATTCATTATTTATTTATCCAGTTTGTTCTGTTTGTATCTGTTAACCTGTTATTTTAACAAAACCAGATTTTCTCCTGGTAACCAAGTTAAAGAGAATGCTACAAGTATTGGTATCCAGATCTAACAGTAGAAAGCGCTGCCTCGTCTCCTGTAGCAGTTCACACCTGCTCTTATCATCCACAATGTAAATGGGAGACACACCCATGAGAAAAACACAGGCCTGACCCAAGAGAGGTGGATTCCTAAATGACCTGAAATAGAAGCCAAGGTGAATAAGTATCTCACCTGGGACACTGAAATGCTGCAGCTCAGTTAACAGCACAGCATGCATGCTTAACAGCAACTTTTCTTTTTTGCAGTAAAGAATCACTTACGCTCTGCATAAATCACTTTCTTAATGTGTGAGAGATCAGTGGAATTTACTCCCATTTCATGTTTGCTGTACTTTAGAATGCAATACTTTATTACAGTGGGGTGCTTTAGTACCTAAAAGTCTATATTTAAATATTAATTATTTTATTTTTATTGTTAAATGAGGTTGGAATGAACATAGAAGTGAAGTCGAAGTAGATTCTAAGTAAAACTCACAAACATGCATGAGATTGTTCACCATTCATGGTGAGATGTTCAGCTCTGCATAGATCACTTTCTAAATGAGAGATCAGTGGAACGATTTTGGGCCCTGGATAAAAGAATGTAAGGAAACAACATGCTGGAAACCGAACCTCAGACCCCACTGTAATGTAGAACACAGACACACTGTATGACATTAAATCAGTTCACATTTATTAACAACATCCCGACTTCCCAAGCCATGGCATAATGACACCAGACTCTTTCTCCAAATAATTATAGAGGATCCTCACATACACTAAGCTTCTGTGTCTAAACTGCAATTTGTACAACAGGTAAAATTCTTGGGGCATCTGATATCAGAACAATGTAAAACTTAAAAAATATTTTAAAAAAGCAGACGCAGGCAAATATCCCTGTGCCCAAGACCAAGGAACAGCTCATGTATTTTCTAGGAATGTGGTTGCAGGAATTTTCAAGACTGGAAACTTTCCAAGGGGAATTATCAGGAATATTTAGGTATTAATGTATTAAAAGGTATTAAAGTTGGAATTTACAAAATTGCAAGTTATCCTATAACAGGAAACTTTAATGGAGTTAAAAAAAATAACTTGCTTAATAATCAACCAGATTGAATGCAGTTTCATTTGAATTTCTACCTGCACATTCATCAATCACATGCACACAGCACACTTACTGCAGGGCTCCTGAGGCCGTACCCCTACATGCACTGTGTTTTCTTCATGTAAACAATGAGTCATGCCTCGAAAAAGGTTTAAAAGCACTGCCTTTTTGGTAATAAAAGACCAATAATCAGGATCTCAGGTCTACATTCCTTACTATTGAAGTAAACAGGACCAGTACAGAACAGTTCATCAGACAGGAAGTCACTAATAGTTACTCAAGTACAGTAATGAAGTACATTTACTCAAACACTTTACATCACTGCATTTAACTTGCACTTTGCAGTGAGGAACCAATACACACACACACACACACACACACACACACACACACACACACACACACACACGTGGCCTACACCAACGTTTCAGTTGATAAAATTGTGTACAGATGTTTAAGTGAATCAGGTTCTACCCCACATTGAATTTAAAAAAAGCACTAAAGCTGCAAGAAAATACCTCAACTTCAGTTTTTGTCAAATTCCTTTTCTTTGAGGAACATCAAACATCACTGAATCTATCAAACATCATTGAAGTGGATTTCAGGAAAGAAAATTAAGTGATTGAATGCTCTCTGTGATGAAGAGACATTAGACATAATTGGAATTTATAATCTTTATTTCTTTAAATTAAATTTGTTTAAATTAGGATTTATTATAAATAAAAGATGGTGAAACAACATGCACACTAAAGTACATGAAAGGTTAGAATTTCACCATCTTCCTCTATTCCTGAATCATTGTCCATCTGTTCAAGTTGCTTAAACAGATCCTCGAAGCTGTCGACATCAAAGACTGGTACAGAATCCAGGATCTCTGTGCTGTTGTGGGGGTCTTTAGTATGATTCTGGGTTAAAAAAAAGCCATATTCCTTATTTAAAATGGAGATGTCGTTTTTCAGCAAAGTGATTTCATCCTCGTCCTCGAGCTGAACCTCACTGCTTGTACAGTCAGACCCATAGCAGGTGCTGTAAACAGAAGTGCACAATTTTAGCTGCATATTAAAGTAAATGAGTGGCGATTATGGCGATTATTTAAGATGCAGAGTAAAACTTCATTTGCATGTCATTCTTCTGAAACTGTTCCAATGCAGTTTACTAACTCACTTGGTCTGGCAGAAAGTCGATTTAGAAACAGAAGCGAAAAGAGGAGGATCAAAGCAGAAGTCTTTAGGAGACAGCAGTTCTTGGTGGCTAAGGCCGGGGAACTGATCACTAACTTCAGGCACGAGGTCATGGACTGGTACTTCTTCTGGCTCAGGTCTCCTCTGTGAGTCACTACTCTGCAAACTGCCTACAAATATACACAAATATAGACATGTTCTGACTCCCTCCCTATGTGAAGAGGCTCCATATGATTGTAATAGGACAAGCAGGAAAAATAATCAAATCTATTAGCATTTTTAATGATTAATTATATTTCCTATGGTGGACACTGACTAGAATAAAGTGTTTACTAAAGATGAATGGATTAAAGTGTTAAATGATCTTAACTGCAAGACAATTGAAAGACAAATTGTAAGCACTAATAAAGCAATATCACAAGCATGAGTGCTGTTATAGAGCATCTGTGTTGGCATGACGACACACAGACTATCCTAATGCCCATAGAATATGTAGTAACGGTTTTAATATAATGAACTATTGCTAGAATAAGTGTGTTATGTAGCAAACACACACAAATAATGTGTGCTTTACTGTCTGGGTGTGCGAGTAGGTGCATAAATAAGCTTCAGTTAGTTCAGAATGCAGCAGCAAGAGTCCTCACTAGATCTAGGAAATATGACCACATCACCCCTGTATTAATCAGTCTACACTGGCTCCCAATCAAATCTCGCATTGATTATAAAATTTTACTACTGACATATAAAGCACTTAATGGTCTCGCACCACCGTATCTGAGTGAACTTCTGTACCAGTATGATCCTCCACGCCTACTTAGATCAAAAGGTGCAGGCTATCTGTTGGTTCCTCCAATAATGAAGATTACAGCAGGGGGCAGATCTTTCTCTTATAAAGCCCCGCAGTTATGGAACAGCCTTCCTATCAGTGTTCGGGACTCAGACACAGTCTCAGTGTTCAAGTCGAGGTTGAAAACATATTTATTCAGTCAAGCCTTTAATCAGTAGATTTTTTCTCAGGTAAAGGCTCAGATCTGGAGGGAACATTGATATAGAGTGTTTGGTGAACTGGGATATTTGTACGCTGTCGTCCCCTCACATTCACGTGTTCACTCAGGTTTGTTGATGGTGGTGTGGTGGGCCGTCTCTTATCCCAGAGATCCCTCATGTCTGTGTTGCCTTCTGGTTCTCCCTTTTAGTTATGCTGCCATAGCGAGTCTTGCCGGAGTCCAAACTGCACAGTGACTTTAACTCTCATGCAACAATAGGTACACTTAATAATCCATATCCTTCTCTTCCTGTCACCCTCTTCTCTCTCTCTCTCTCTCTCTCTCTCTCTCTCTCTCTCTCTCTCTCTCTCTCTCGGTCGAGTTAAACATGCTCCTGAGGCTCCAGTGACCACTGTTCCTGCCCCTCTCCCCCCCGTGGATCTTCCCACTTCATCCAGGCCTGCCTGGATTGGATGTCAACAGTCTCCTACACTGATGTCAACAGTCTCCTACACTGACTCAGAAATACACTTCGCTTTTGATCATCATCACTGCACCCCGCAACATTGTATACCCGCCACAAATGGACATTCGGTGTAACCCAGATGAGGATGGGTTCCCTCTTGAGTCTGGTTCCTCTCAAGGTTTCTTCCTTATGCCATCTCGGGGAGTTTTTCCTTGCCACAGTCGCCAGTCGCCACCGGCTTGCTCATCAGGGACAAACTTACTCATAAAGAACATATTCATTTTTAATCACCGCATTATCTGTGTAAAGCTGCTTCGAGACAACGTCCTGAGGTGCCACTTTTTGGCTGCGTCTCCTTCCCTTCTTTGGAATCGGTTTATAAACCCAATCTACATGATAGAAAAGAAGAATTTAAAGAGTAAGAAGCAACATAAAAACAATAAAAAGTGTCAGAATTGATGCGTTTGTTTTGTTATTTTGACATTTGTCTATAAAGAATGTTCACCTACCAGGAAACAACTGTTCATGTTCCTGTTTAAGCCTCCATGATTCAGTGTAGTAGGGTTTCTTCTGTTCTTCACTCAGTTTGTTCCACTGGATCCCAAGCTGCATGCTGATCTCTGCAGAGCTGCTATTTGGATTGGCCTTGGAAAAGATGGGCCGCTGTTTCCTCGCCCAAACCATGTAGGCATTCATTGGCCTTCTGATGTTGCCTTTTTTATCTCTGCACTTGGCAATGTTAAATTTATCTACAAAATAAAAAACAAAGTTTAAGTTAAACAGAAATCATTATAAACTTCTAGTTAAAACAGTGAACAGAACAGAGTCATGCAATACTGCACCAGTCTTAAACACACACAATGTTGTAGTACAAATGTTTTATAAGTGCTGCATTACTCAGTCAGTACAAAATCATTTTATATTTCCTGCATGACAGACTCATATTTAATGTGGTTTTAGGAACTAAATGATAACTATATTTCATTGTCTCTGTACTTGTTCTCTGTACAATGACAATAAAGTTGAATAAAGTTGACAGCAGGAGAAGCAGCTGTAGCTGTTACCCGTCTTATTATCTGTCATTATTTCTCCTTCTTTCTTCTGAAAGTTGCTCTTTCTGGCGTCTTGGAGAGTGGATTGTTCAAAACCATGACGAATAAAAAACATTTCTGTTTGTTTGCGCTCCATTGCTCGATTCAATTTACAATTCATTTACTCAACGATTCAAGCGCAGACGCAAAGGTGAAAAACGGGTGGTGTTAAGACAAGAGAAGTGGTGTGTGTTTGTAAACCCTTCGAGTTCCTGTAGCGCTCCTCTGTTTAGACACAGTAGGGTATTAAAATATTTAGAATTGTATATTTTAATAGAAAACACGTGTTTGCATGTTGGAATGCGATTTTGATAGAAATGTGGGGTTTAATTTGGGGTGTAATTAGTTTGTACTGCATGTGGTGACCTGTTGTTGTTATACTTAAAGTGACCATTAGGGGGAGTAGAAGTGCATTAAAAATAGAGAATGAGAGAACACGTGATTAGCGCGTGTCAGAAGTGTGTTATGAGTTATTAGAAAATAAATCATTCATTCATGCTACCTGGCCTCACTTACTTCTGTTTCCTGACAACACTGCACTTTTAAAAAAATACTTTATTTTATATCCCTTAGATTATTCATTAAACTTACTTTTTCTGAACACAAACAGATTTTTTTACTTAAACACATGGTAGTATTTATAGTCTGTCATCCTTTAATCATAATCATCTACTTATCAAGACGTTTGTAAGCAAGAAATTATTATAAAAAATAATGGTAAGTTAATCACAAGGTAAATTAACTGTAATATAGTTTTTATTGAATAAAATCAAGTCCAAAAATGTATTTGAAAAAGAAAAAACATTAATGAAAGATGTGATTGATTTTGATCTGCCGCCAGTCTTTTTACAAGCACTTAGTGTTTTCTCAACTGGTCCAAGGGAGGGAAATATCAAGGTCCGTGACGTGGGGCTGCCTTCCCATGGGCTCACCACCTGCAGGAGGGACCGTAAGGGATGGTGCTGTGAGGATTGGGCAGCAGTCGAAGGCGGGGGCCTGCTTAGACTGCTGCCCCTGCGACCCGAATTATGGATAAGCGGGAGAAAATGAATGAATGTTACACATGATTACACATGACACAGATTTCTAACACCACTTCCACCAGTACACAATAAACACACAAATACAATGTGCTTAAAAATAGTAAATTTACTCTAAAAACAAACAATTTGTTTTGATTTATTGTTCTAATTTCCACCTTTTGACGATGGTAAGTTGTAACCACATACTTAAAACAACTGATTTAATGCTCAGTGGGTAAAGTTTCCTTTAATGTTTTTGGGGCACAAAATCCCCGTTCATGATGATTTAGCGTAACATGCCAGCTGTTGTAGCTCATGTGAAAAGTTTCATGTTTGGCTTTTAAGCAGTTCCCAGACTTTAAAAGAACTCAAAGTGTCTTTCAGTGAATCCAGAGCCGAGTCTCTTAAACCAACTCTGTTTCTTTGTTTACGATCTGTTTCAAGAATATTCATCTGCTCCTGAGAATCGTTGTGTGGTGATTCTCTCAATTTCCTGCTGCTTTTGCACAGAAGCCAAAGAAGTGTGTTTGTACCATCTGTACCAGAATGTTGTTCACTGCTTTTTCTTTTGTTATCTGCTCCATCATAAGATCAAGAAATGCACCCAACGCTGTTGCTACTTTCTCCATCTCCTTCTGTTCAAATTTCTTTCCTCTCCTGTTTTGAAACATTTCTCTAAACCCCCTAAAGAACTTCATTTTTTAGTATATTTACTCCCAGATACTAACCTCGGTAATGAGAAACAGATGCAGATATAAAGACGTCTTACTGTGACGTCACACAAAGACGACCCGCCCTCCAGTCACCCCGTCGTCTCGCTCTCTTTCTCTCTCACACTCACTCTGCGCATGCGCAGATTACAGAGAGAAAGCACAAAAAAAAGTTATGGCGTCTTCACAACTTTTCTCTGTTGTTCCTGAGAGAAGAGCGATATTACAGTCATAAATAAGATAAAAACTGCTGTAAACTGTGTATAAAGCGAGTGAAGGTCAGCGGGACTCCATGCTCTCTGAGGACGGACCGGGGCTAGCTTAGCATGCTTAGAGCTATCCGATAGTAAGGTGATAGTGATAGTGAGGTGAACCACTAAAACTAACCCAGGAACAGAGTAGGAACATTCTGATCACCTGTTTTTTTTTTGAGATACTGCTGAAAGGAAATTTGTGGAACTATCTATGGATTCAGACTTGGTTGAGCTGAACTGGTGAAACGACTCTCCTGAACCTCATTGTTTTGAATAGAAGTGATCGAACTGAACTCTCTTGAACCGAGTTACTTGAACTGAATCTAAGGAGTCAAAAACACCTAAACAAATCTTTTCAAACTGAATTGACCAAACTATATGGACTGATTTATTAAAATGAATCTATTAAATTAAATTATTTTGTAATGAATTGAATGCAAAATAGTTATTTCTGATGTTTTTCTACTAAATGCGGTTGTCAAAAGTTATTAATATATACTTGAACTATGATGGTTTGAGGCTGCATTTGAACTAAACTTTATAGTATTGTGTGCATCAGATGAACCCATGAAGAACTCATGTATTGTAAACTGATTTAATCTCTGTGTTATTGTGATTTAATATTTAAACTGATACTGTGAATACTGTTCAATAACTGTTTATTTTATTTTCTATTAAAAATGTAATTTATTTTTAATACAGATTTATTTCCTATAAAACTAAAGCTGTGTAATTATCACCTCCTGAGCCGAACCTACTGCCCAAAAGATATTCATTTGTCAGTGGCTGTCAGTCGCAGTTTTATATTAGACTTTTTGCAGCAATCGATAGTTTTGATCAGTTTAACTTCTGTTCATGTAAAATTGGGTTTAAACAAAACCTTTATTTTATCATCATTTACATTTGTCCCGTTTCTCCAACATTTTATCATGTGGATTCAAATTCTTAGTTAAACTTAAATGATGTCCAACACTTTAATAATAGAAACAAAACACACATTATATTTATGATATTTATTTATTTTGAAGGAAGAAAAAATATTCAGTTACAATAATCACTGATATTTTTGTACTTTATTATATGTAGGACATGTCCAGCTGGATCTCCTCTTTTTCTTTCTCTTTTTTTTCTCTTGTGCTGAAGTCATATTGCTGAACAGCTGTACAGCTTCCTCCAGTCACTCTCTGGTTTCCATCCTCATTTCTCTTCCCTCGCCTAAGAATCTTTGTTTCCTCAGAGATTTTCTGCGACTTTTTGGGCTTGTAGAGGTTCAGCTTTCTGTTCCTGTTCTTGATTTCCAGATTCGTCTTATCTCGCTGCTGTTTCTCATAGTCAGAACTGAAAGTGCCCTCAGCTGAGCTACTTGTTTCTCCAATTGCTCTTGGTTTCTCAGAATTATCTTTCTCAAGCTCTTCAGTCTTCTTTTGTGTCTTACAGTAATTCATATGTATATACACAAAACAGACAATGAATGAATCTCATTTAAAATGCTTTCAGTGATTCTACATTCTGTTTATATGAAGTGTTTCCACAGTGTGCATGTTAATTGGCTGGATGGAGCTTTTATTCATTATTTATTTATCCAGTTTGTTCTGTTTGTATCTGTTAACCTGTTATTTTAACAAAACCAGATTTTCTCCTGGTAACCAAGTTAAAGAGAATGCTACAAGTATTGGTATCCAGATCTAACAGTAGAAAGCGCTGCCTCGTCTCCTGTAGCAGTTCACACCTGCTCTTATCATCCACAATGTAAATGGGAGACACACCCATGAGAAAAACACAGGCCTGACCCAAGAGAGGTGGATTCCTAAATGACCTGAAATAGAAGCCAAGGTGAATAAGTATCTCACCTGGGACACTGAAATGCTGCAGCTCAGTTAACAGCACAGCATGCATGCTTAACAGCAACTTTTCTTTTTTGCAGTAAAGAATCACTTACGCTCTGCATAAATCACTTTCTTAATGTGTGAGAGATCAGTGGAATTTACTCCCATTTCATGTTTGCTGTACTTTAGAATGTAATACTTTATTACAGTGGGGTGCTTTAGTACCTAAAAGTCTATATTTAAATATTAATTATTTTATTTTTATTGTTAAATGAGGTTGGAATGAACATAGAAGTGAAGTCGAAGTAGATTCTAAGTAAAACTCACAAACATGCATGAGATTGTTCACCATTCATGGTGAGATGTTCAGCTCTGCATAGATCACTTTCTAAATGAGAGATCAGTGGAACGATTTTGGGCCCTGGATAAAAGAATGTAAGGAAACAACATGCTGGAAACCGAACCTCAGACCCCACTGTAATGTAGAACACAGACACACTGTATGACATTAAATCAGTTCACATTTATTAACAACATCCCGACTTCCCAAGCCATGGCATAATGACACCAGACTCTTTCTCCAAATAATTATAGAGGATCCTCACATACACTAAGCTTCTGTGTCTAAACTGCAATTTGTACAACAGGTAAAATTCTTGGGGCATCTGATATCAGAACAATGTAAAACTTAAAAAATATTTTAAAAAAGCAGACGCAGGCAAATATCCCTGTGCCCAAGACCAAGGAACAGCTCATGTATTTTCTAGGAATGTGGTTGCAGGAATTTTCAAGACTGGAAACTTTCCAAGGGGAATTATCAGGAATATTTAGGTATTAATGTATTAAAAGGTATTAAAGTTGGAATTTACAAAATTGCAAGTTATCCTATAACAGGAAACTTTAATGGAGTTAAAAAAAATAACTTGCTTAATAATCAACCAGATTGAATGCAGTTTCATTTGAATTTCTACCTGCACATTCATCAATCACATGCACACAGCACACTTACTGCAGGGCTCCTGAGGCCGTACCCCTACATGCACTGTGTTTTCTTCATGTAAACAATGAGTCATGCCTCGAAAAAGGTTTAAAAGCACTGCCTTTTTGGTAATAAAAGACCAATAATCAGGATCTCAGGTCTACATTCCTTACTATTGAAGTAAACAGGACCAGTACAGAACAGTTCATCAGACAGGAAGTCACTAATAGTTACTCAAGTACAGTAATGAAGTACATTTACTCAAACACTTTACATCACTGCATTTAACTTGCACTTTGCAGTGAGGAACCAATACACACACACACACACACACACACACACACACACACACACACACACACACACGTGGCCTACACCAACGTTTCAGTTGATAAAATTGTGTACAGATGTTTAAGTGAATCAGGTTCTACCCCACATTGAATTTAAAAAAAGCACTAAAGCTGCAAGAAAATACCTCAACTTCAGTTTTTGTCAAATTCCTTTTCTTTGAGGAACATCAAACATCACTGAATCTATCAAACATCATTGAAGTGGATTTCAGGAAAGAAAATTAAGTGATTGAATGCTCTCTGTGATGAAGAGACATTAGACATAATTGGAATTTATAATCTTTATTTCTTTAAATTAAATTTGTTTAAATTAGGATTTATTATAAATAAAAGATGGTGAAACAACATGCACACTAAAGTACATGAAAGGTTAGAATTTCACCATCTTCCTCTATTCCTGAATCATTGTCCATCTGTTCAAGTTGCTTAAACAGATCCTCGAAGCTGTCGACATCAAAGACTGGTACAGAATCCAGGATCTCTGTGCTGTTGTGGGGGTCTTTAGTATGATTCTGGGTTAAAAAAAAGCCATATTCCTTATTTAAAATGGAGATGTCGTTTTTCAGCAAAGTGATTTCATCCTCGTCCTCGAGCTGAACCTCACTGCTTGTACAGTCAGACCCATAGCAGGTGCTGTAAACAGAAGTGCACAATTTTAGCTGCATATTAAAGTAAATGAGTGGCGATTATGGCGATTATTTAAGATGCAGAGTAAAACTTCATTTGCATGTCATTCTTCTGAAACTGTTCCAATGCAGTTTACTAACTCACTTGGTCTGGCAGAAAGTCGATTTAGAAACAGAAGCGAAAAGAGGAGGATCAAAGCAGAAGTCTTTAGGAGACAGCAGTTCTTGGTGGCTAAGGCCGGGGAACTGATCACTAACTTCAGGCACGAGGTCATGGACTGGTACTTCTTCTGGCTCAGGTCTCCTCTGTGAGTCACTACTCTGCAAACTGCCTACAAATATACACAAATATAGACATGTTCTGACTCCCTCCCTATGTGAAGAGGCTCCATATGATTGTAATAGGACAAGCAGGAAAAATAATCAAATCTATTAGCATTTTTAATGATTAATTATATTTCCTATGGTGGACACTGACTAGAATAAAGTGTTTACTAAAGATGAATGGATTAAAGTGTTAAATGATCTTAACTGCAAGACAATTGAAAGACAAATTGTAAGCACTAATAAAGCAATATCACAAGCATGAGTGCTGTTATAGAGCATCTGTGTTGGCATGACGACACACAGACTATCCTAATGCCCATAGAATATGTAGTAACGGTTTTAATATAATGAACTATTGCTAGAATAAGTGTGTTATGTAGCAAACACACACAAATAATGTGTGCTTTACTGTCTGGGTGTGCGAGTAGGTGCATAAATAAGCTTCAGTTAGTTCAGAATGCAGCAGCAAGAGTCCTCACTAGATCTAGGAAATATGACCACATCACCCCTGTATTAATCAGTCTACACTGGCTCCCAATCAAATCTCGCATTGATTATAAAATTTTACTACTGACATATAAAGCACTTAATGGTCTCGCACCACCGTATCTGAGTGAACTTCTGTACCAGTATGATCCTCCACGCCTACTTAGATCAAAAGGTGCAGGCTATCTGTTGGTTCCTCCAATAATGAAGATTACAGCAGGGGGCAGATCTTTCTCTTATAAAGCCCCGCAGTTATGGAACAGCCTTCCTATCAGTGTTCGGGACTCAGACACAGTCTCAGTGTTCAAGTCGAGGTTGAAAACATATTTATTCAGTCAAGCCTTTAATCAGTAGATTTTTTCTCAGGTAAAGGCTCAGATCTGGAGGGAACATTGATATAGAGTGTTTGGTGAACTGGGATATTTGTACGCTGTCGTCCCCTCACATTCACGTGTTCACTCAGGTTTGTTGATGGTGGTGTGGTGGGCCGTCTCTTATCCCAGAGATCCCTCATGTCTGTGTTGCCTTCTGGTTCTCCCTTTTAGTTATGCTGCCATAGCGAGTCTTGCCGGAGTCCAAACTGCACAGTGACTTTAACTCTCATGCAACAATAGGTACACTTAATAATCCATATCCTTCTCTTCCTGTCACCCTCTTCTCTCTCTCTCTCTCTCTCTCTCTCTCTCTCTCTCTCTCTCTCTCTCTCGGTCGAGTTAAACATGCTCCTGAGGCTCCAGTGACCACTGTTCCTGCCCCTCTCCCCCCCGTGGATCTTCCCACTTCATCCAGGCCTGCCTGGATTGGATGTCAACAGTCTCCTACACTGATGTCAACAGTCTCCTACACTGACTCAGAAATACACTTCGCTTTTGATCATCATCACTGCACCCCGCAACATTGTATACCCGCCACAAATGGACATTAGGTGTAACCCAGATGAGGATGGGTTCCCTCTTGAGTCTGGTTCCTCTCAAGGTTTCTTCCTTATGCCATCTCGGGGAGTTTTTCCTTGCCACAGTCGCCAGTCGCCACCGGCTTGCTCATCAGGGACAAACTTACTCATAAAGAACATATTCATTTTTAATCACCGCATTATCTGTGTAAAGCTGCTTTGAGACAACGTCCTGAGGTGCCACTTTTTGGCTGCGTCTCCTTCCCTTCTTTGGAATCGGTTTATAAACCCAATCTACATGATAGAAAAGAAGAATTTAAAGAGTAAGAAGCAACATAAAAACAATAAAAAGTGTCAGAATTGATGCGTTTGTTTTGTTATTTTGACATTTGTCTATAAAGAATGTTCACCTACCAGGAAACAACTGTTCATGTTCCTGTTGAAGCCTCCATGATTCAGTGTAGTAGGGTTTCTTCTGTTCTTCACTCAGTTTGTTCCACTGGATCCCAAGCTGCATGCTGATCTCTGCAGAGCTGCTATTTGGATTGGCCTTGGAAAAGATGGGCCGCTGTTTCCTCGCCCAAACCATGTAGGCATTCATTGGCCTTCTGATGTTGCCTTTTTTATCTCTGCACTTGGCAATGTTAAATTTATCTACAAAATAAAAAACAAAGTTTAAGTTAAACAGAAATCATTATAAACTTCTAGTTAAAACAGTGAACAGAACAGAGTCATGCAATACTGCACCAGTCTTAAACACACACAATGTTGTAGTACAAATGTTTTATAAGTGCTGCATTACTCAGTCAGTACAAAATCATTTTATATTTCCTGCATGACAGACTCATATTTAATGTGGTTTTAGGAACTAAATGATAACTATATTTCATTGTCTCTGTACTTGTTCTCTGTACAATGACAATAAAGTTGAATAAAGTTGACAGCAGGAGAAGCAGCTGTAGCTGTTACCCGTCTTATTATCTGTCATTATTTCTCCTTCTTTCTTCTGAAAGTTGCTCTTTCTGGCGTCTTGGAGAGTGGATTGTTCAAAACCATGACGAATAAAAAACATTTCTGTTTGTTTGCGCTCCATTGCTCGATTCAATTTACAATTCATTTACTCAACGATTCAAGCGCAGATGCAAAGGTGAAAAACGGGTGGTGTTAAGACAAGAGAAGTGGTGTGTGTTTGTAAACCCTTCGAGTTCCTGTAGCGCTCCTCTGTTTAGACACAGTAGGGTATTAAAATATTTAGAATTGTATATTTTAATAGAAAACACGTGTTTGCATGTTGGAATGCGATTTTGATAGAAATGTGGGGTTTAATTTGGGGTGTAATTAGTTTGTACTGCATGTGGTGACCTGTTGTTGTTATACTTAAAGTGACCATTAGGGGGAGTAGAAGTGCATTAAAAATAGAGAATGAGAGAACACGTGATTAGCGCGTGTCAGAAGTGTGTTATGAGTTATTAGAAAATAAATCATTCATTCATGCTACCTGGCCTCACTTACTTCTGTTTCCTGACAACACTGCACTTTTAAAAAAATACTTTATTTTATATCCCTTAGATTATTCATTAAACTTACTTTTTCTGAACACAAACAGATTTTTTTACTTAAACACATGGTAGTATTTATAGTCTGTCATCCTTTAATCATAATCATCTACTTATCAAGACGTTTGTAAGCAAGAAATTATTATAAAAAATAATGGTAAGTTAATCACAAGGTAAATTAACTGTAATATAGTTTTTATTGAATAAAATCAAGTCCAAAAATGTATTTGAAAAAGAAAAAACATTAATGAAAGATGTGATTGATTTTGATCTGCCGCCAGTCTTTTTACAAGCACTTAGTGTTTTCTCAACTGGTCCAAGGGAGGGAAATATCAAGGTCCGTGACGTGGGGCTGCCTTCCCATGGGCTCACCACCTGCAGGAGGGACCGTAAGGGATGGTGCTGTGAGGATTGGGCAGCAGTCGAAGGCGGGGGCCTGCTTAGACTGCTGCCCCTGCGACCCGAATTATGGATAAGCGGGAGAAAATGAATGAATGTTACACATGATTACACATGACACAGATTTCTAACACCACTTCCACCAGTACACAATAAACACACAAATACAATGTGCTTAAAAATAGTAAATTTACTCTAAAAACAAACAATTTGTTTTGATTTATTGTTCTAATTTCCACCTTTTGACGATGGTAAGTTGTAACCACATACTTAAAACAACTGATTTAATGCTCAGTGGGTAAAGTTTCCTTTAATGTTTTTGGGGCACAAAATCCCCGTTCATGATGATTTAGCGTAACATGCCAGCTGTTGTAGCTCATGTGAAAAGTTTCATGTTTGGCTTTTAAGCAGTTCCCAGACTTTAAAAGAACTCAAAGTGTCTTTCAGTGAATCCAGAGCCGAGTCTCTTAAACCAACTCTGTTTCTTTGTTTACGATCTGTTTCAAGAATATTCATCTGCTCCTGAGAATCGTTGTGTGGTGATTCTCTCAATTTCCTGCTGCTTTTGCACAGAAGCCAAAGAAGTGTGTTTGTACCATCTGTACCAGAATGTTGTTCACTGCTTTTTCTTTTGTTATCTGCTCCATCATAAGATCAAGAAATGCACCCAACGCTGTTGCTACTTTCTCCATCTCCTTCTGTTCAAATTTCTTTCCTCTCCTGTTTTGAAACATTTCTCTAAACCCCCTAAAGAACTTCATTTTTTAGTATATTTACTCCCAGATACTAACCTCGGTAATGAGAAACAGATGCAGATATAAAGACGTCTTACTGTGACGTCACACAAAGACGACCCGCCCTCCAGTCACCCCGTCGTCTCGCTCTCTTTCTCTCTCACACTCACTCTGCGCATGCGCAGATTACAGAGAGAAAGCACAAAAAAAAGTTATGGCGTCTTCACAACTTTTCTCTGTTGTTCCTGAGAGAAGAGCGATATTACAGTCATAAATAAGATAAAAACTGCTGTAAACTGTGTATAAAGCGAGTGAAGGTCAGCGGGACTCCATGCTCTCTGAGGACGGACCGGGGCTAGCTTAGCATGCTTAGAGCTATCCGATAGTAAGGTGATAGTGATAGTGAGGTGAACCACTAAAACTAACCCAGGAACAGAGTAGGAACATTCTGATCACCTGTTTTTTTTTTGAGATACTGCTGAAAGGAAATTTGTGGAACTATCTATGGATTCAGACTTGGTTGAGCTGAACTGGTGAAACGACTCTCCTGAACCTCATTGTTTTGAATAGAAGTGATCGAACTGAACTCTCTTGAACCGAGTTACTTGAACTGAATCTAAGGAGTCAAAAACACCTAAACAAATCTTTTCAAACTGAATTGACCAAACTATATGGACTGATTTATTAAAATGAATCTATTAAATTAAATTATTTTGTAATGAATTGAATGCAAAATAGTTATTTCTGATGTTTTTCTACTAAATGCGGTTGTCAAAAGTTATTAATATATACTTGAACTATGATGGTTTGAGGCTGCATTTGAACTAAACTTTATAGTATTGTGTGCATCAGATGAACCCATGAAGAACTCATGTATTGTAAACTGATTTAATCTCTGTGTTATTGTGATTTAATATTTAAACTGATACTGTGAATACTGTTCAATAACTGTTTATTTTATTTTCTATTAAAAATGTAATTTATTTTTAATACAGATTTATTTCCTATAAAACTAAAGCTGTGTAATTATCACCTCCTGAGCCGAACCTACTGCCCAAAAGATATTCATTTGTCAGTGGCTGTCAGTCGCAGTTTTATATTAGACTTTTTGCAGCAATCGATAGTTTTGATCAGTTTAACTTCTGTTCATGTAAAATTGGGTTTAAACAAAACCTTTATTTTATCATCATTTACATTTGTCCCGTTTCTCCAACATTTTATCATGTGGATTCAAATTCTTAGTTAAACTTAAATGATGTCCAACACTTTAATAATAGAAACAAAACACACATTATATTTATGATATTTATTTATTTTGAAGGAAGAAAAAATATTCAGTTACAATAATCACTGATATTTTTGTACTTTATTATATGTAGGACATGTCCAGCTGGATCTCCTCTTTTTCTTTCTCTTTTTTTTCTCTTGTGCTGAAGTCATATTGCTGAACAGCTGTACAGCTTCCTCCAGTCACTCTCTGGTTTCCATCCTCATTTCTCTTCCCTCGCCTAAGAATCTTTGTTTCCTCAGAGATTTTCTGCGACTTTTTGGGCTTGTAGAGGTTCAGCTTTCTGTTCCTGTTCTTGATTTCCAGATTCGTCTTATCTCGCTGCTGTTTCTCATAGTCAGAACTGAAAGTGCCCTCAGCTGAGCTACTTGTTTCTCCAATTGCTCTTGGTTTCTCAGAATTATCTTTCTCAAGCTCTTCAGTCTTCTTTTGTGTCTTACAGTAATTCATATGTATATACACAAAACAGACAATGAATGAATCTCATTTAAAATGCTTTCAGTGATTCTACATTCTGTTTATATGAAGTGTTTCCACAGTGTGCATGTTAATTGGCTGGATGGAGCTTTTATTCATTATTTATTTATCCAGTTTGTTCTGTTTGTATCTGTTAACCTGTTATTTTAACAAAACCAGATTTTCTCCTGGTAACCAAGTTAAAGAGAATGCTACAAGTATTGGTATCCAGATCTAACAGTAGAAAGCGCTGCCTCGTCTCCTGTAGCAGTTCACACCTGCTCTTATCATCCACAATGTAAATGGGAGACACACCCATGAGAAAAACACAGGCCTGACCCAAGAGAGGTGGATTCCTAAATGACCTGAAATAGAAGCCAAGGTGAATAAGTATCTCACCTGGGACACTGAAATGCTGCAGCTCAGTTAACAGCACAGCATGCATGCTTAACAGCAACTTTTCTTTTTTGCAGTAAAGAATCACTTACGCTCTGCATAAATCACTTTCTTAATGTGTGAGAGATCAGTGGAATTTACTCCCATTTCATGTTTGCTGTACTTTAGAATGTAATACTTTATTACAGTGGGGTGCTTTAGTACCTAAAAGTCTATATTTAAATATTAATTATTTTATTTTTATTGTTAAATGAGGTTGGAATGAACATAGAAGTGAAGTCGAAGTAGATTCTAAGTAAAACTCACAAACATGCATGAGATTGTTCACCATTCATGGTGAGATGTTCAGCTCTGCATAGATCACTTTCTAAATGAGAGATCAGTGGAACGATTTTGGGCCCTGGATAAAAGAATGTAAGGAAACAACATGCTGGAAACCGAACCTCAGACCCCACTGTAATGTAGAACACAGACACACTGTATGACATTAAATCAGTTCACATTTATTAACAACATCCCGACTTCCCAAGCCATGGCATAATGACACCAGACTCTTTCTCCAAATAATTATAGAGGATCCTCACATACACTAAGCTTCTGTGTCTAAACTGCAATTTGTACAACAGGTAAAATTCTTGGGGCATCTGATATCAGAACAATGTAAAACTTAAAAAATATTTTAAAAAAGCAGACGCAGGCAAATATCCCTGTGCCCAAGACCAAGGAACAGCTCATGTATTTTCTAGGAATGTGGTTGCAGGAATTTTCAAGACTGGAAACTTTCCAAGGGGAATTATCAGGAATATTTAGGTATTAATGTATTAAAAGGTATTAAAGTTGGAATTTACAAAATTGCAAGTTATCCTATAACAGGAAACTTTAATGGAGTTAAAAAAAATAACTTGCTTAATAATCAACCAGATTGAATGCAGTTTCATTTGAATTTCTACCTGCACATTCATCAATCACATGCACACAGCACACTTACTGCAGGGCTCCTGAGGCCGTACCCCTACATGCACTGTGTTTTCTTCATGTAAACAATGAGTCATGCCTCGAAAAAGGTTTAAAAGCACTGCCTTTTTGGTAATAAAAGACCAATAATCAGGATCTCAGGTCTACATTCCTTACTATTGAAGTAAACAGGACCAGTACAGAACAGTTCATCAGACAGGAAGTCACTAATAGTTACTCAAGTACAGTAATGAAGTACATTTACTCAAACACTTTACATCACTGCATTTAACTTGCACTTTGCAGTGAGGAACCAATACACACACACACACACACACACACACACACACACACACACACACACACGTGGCCTACACCAACGTTTCAGTTGATAAAATTGTGTACAGATGTTTAAGTGAATCAGGTTCTACCCCACATTGAATTTAAAAAAAGCACTAAAGCTGCAAGAAAATACCTCAACTTCAGTTTTTGTCAAATTCCTTTTCTTTGAGGAACATCAAACATCACTGAATCTATCAAACATCATTGAAGTGGATTTCAGGAAAGAAAATTAAGTGATTGAATGCTCTCTGTGATGAAGAGACATTAGACATAATTGGAATTTATAATCTTTATTTCTTTAAATTAAATTTGTTTAAATTAGGATTTATTATAAATAAAAGATGGTGAAACAACATGCACACTAAAGTACATGAAAGGTTAGAATTTCACCATCTTCCTCTATTCCTGAATCATTGTCCATCTGTTCAAGTTGCTTAAACAGATCCTCGAAGCTGTCGACATCAAAGACTGGTACAGAATCCAGGATCTCTGTGCTGTTGTGGGGGTCTTTAGTATGATTCTGGGTTAAAAAAAAGCCATATTCCTTATTTAAAATGGAGATGTCGTTTTTCAGCAAAGTGATTTCATCCTCGTCCTCGAGCTGAACCTCACTGCTTGTACAGTCAGACCCATAGCAGGTGCTGTAAACAGAAGTGCACAATTTTAGCTGCATATTAAAGTAAATGAGTGGCGATTATGGCGATTATTTAAGATGCAGAGTAAAACTTCATTTGCATGTCATTCTTCTGAAACTGTTCCAATGCAGTTTACTAACTCACTTGGTCTGGCAGAAAGTCGATTTAGAAACAGAAGCGAAAAGAGGAGGATCAAAGCAGAAGTCTTTAGGAGACAGCAGTTCTTGGTGGCTAAGGCCGGGGAACTGATCACTAACTTCAGGCACGAGGTCATGGACTGGTACTTCTTCTGGCTCAGGTCTCCTCTGTGAGTCACTACTCTGCAAACTGCCTACAAATATACACAAATATAGACATGTTCTGACTCCCTCCCTATGTGAAGAGGCTCCATATGATTGTAATAGGACAAGCAGGAAAAATAATCAAATCTATTAGCATTTTTAATGATTAATTATATTTCCTATGGTGGACACTGACTAGAATAAAGTGTTTACTAAAGATGAATGGATTAAAGTGTTAAATGATCTTAACTGCAAGACAATTGAAAGACAAATTGTAAGCACTAATAAAGCAATATCACAAGCATGAGTGCTGTTATAGAGCATCTGTGTTGGCATGACGACACACAGACTATCCTAATGCCCATAGAATATGTAGTAACGGTTTTAATATAATGAACTATTGCTAGAATAAGTGTGTTATGTAGCAAACACACACAAATAATGTGTGCTTTACTGTCTGGGTGTGCGAGTAGGTGCATAAATAAGCTTCAGTTAGTTCAGAATGCAGCAGCAAGAGTCCTCACTAGATCTAGGAAATATGACCACATCACCCCTGTATTAATCAGTCTACACTGGCTCCCAATCAAATCTCGCATTGATTATAAAATTTTACTACTGACATATAAAGCACTTAATGGTCTCGCACCACCGTATCTGAGTGAACTTCTGTACCAGTATGATCCTCCACGCCTACTTAGATCAAAAGGTGCAGGCTATCTGTTGGTTCCTCCAATAATGAAGATTACAGCAGGGGGCAGATCTTTCTCTTATAAAGCCCCGCAGTTATGGAACAGCCTTCCTATCAGTGTTCGGGACTCAGACACAGTCTCAGTGTTCAAGTCGAGGTTGAAAACATATTTATTCAGTCAAGCCTTTAATCAGTAGATTTTTTCTCAGGTAAAGGCTCAGATCTGGAGGGAACATTGATATAGAGTGTTTGGTGAACTGGGATATTTGTACGCTGTCGTCCCCTCACATTCACGTGTTCACTCAGGTTTGTTGATGGTGGTGTGGTGGGCCGTCTCTTATCCCAGAGATCCCTCATGTCTGTGTTGCCTTCTGGTTCTCCCTTTTAGTTATGCTGCCATAGCGAGTCTTGCCGGAGTCCAAACTGCACAGTGACTTTAACTCTCATGCAACAATAGGTACACTTAATAATCCATATCCTTCTCTTCCTGTCACCCTCTTCTCTCTCTCTCTCTCTCTCTCTCTCTCTCTCTCTCTCTCTCTCTCTCTCGGTCGAGTTAAACATGCTCCTGAGGCTCCAGTGACCACTGTTCCTGCCCCTCTCCCCCCCGTGGATCTTCCCACTTCATCCAGGCCTGCCTGGATTGGATGTCAACAGTCTCCTACACTGATGTCAACAGTCTCCTACACTGACTCAGAAATACACTTCGCTTTTGATCATCATCACTGCACCCCGCAACATTGTATACCCGCCACAAATGGACATTCGGTGTAACCCAGATGAGGATGGGTTCCCTCTTGAGTCTGGTTCCTCTCAAGGTTTCTTCCTTATGCCATCTCGGGGAGTTTTTCCTTGCCACAGTCGCCAGTCGCCACCGGCTTGCTCATCAGGGACAAACTTACTCATAAAGAACATATTCATTTTTAATCACCGCATTATCTGTGTAAAGCTGCTTTGAGACAACGTCCTGAGGTGCCACTTTTTGGCTGCGTCTCCTTCCCTTCTTTGGAATCGGTTTATAAACCCAATGTACATGATAGAAAAGAAGAATTTAAAGAGTAAGAAGCAACATAAAAACAATAAAAAGTGTCAGAATTGATGCATTTGTTTTGTTATTTTGACATTTGTCTATAAAGAATGTTCACCTACCAGGAAACAACTGTTCATGTTCCTGTTTAAGCCTCCATGATTCAGTGTAGTAGGGTTTCTTCTGTTCTTCACTCAGTTTGTTCCACTGGATCCCAAGCTGCATGCTGATCTCTGCAGAGCTGCTATTTGGATTGGCCTTGGAAAAGATGGGCCGCTGTTTCCTCGCCCAAACCATGTAGGCATTCATTGGCCTTCTGATGTTGCCTTTTTTATCTCTGCACTTGGCAATGTTAAATTTATCTACAAAATAAAAAACAAAGTTTAAGTTAAACAGAAATCATTATAAACTTCTAGTTAAAACAGTGAACAGAACAGAGTCATGCAATACTGCACCAGTCTTAAACACACACAATGTTGTAGTACAAATGTTTTATAAGTGCTGCATTACTCAGTCAGTACAAAATCATTTTATATTTCCTGCATGACAGACTCATATTTAATGTGGTTTTAGGAACTAAATGATAACTATATTTCATTGTCTCTGTACTTGTTCTCTGTACAATGACAATAAAGTTGAATAAAGTTGACAGCAGGAGAAGCAGCTGTAGCTGTTACCCGTCTTATTATCTGTCATTATTTCTCCTTCTTTCTTCTGAAAGTTGCTCTTTCTGGCGTCTTGGAGAGTGGATTGTTCAAAACCATGACGAATAAAAAACATTTCTGTTTGTTTGCGCTCCATTGCTCGATTCAATTTACAATTCATTTACTCAACGATTCAAGCGCAGACGCGAAAGTGAAAAACGGGTGGTGTTAAGACAAGAGAAGTGGTGTGTGTTTGTAAACCCTTCGAGTTCCTGTAGCGCGCCTCTGTTTAGACACAGTAGGGTATTAAAATATTTAGAATTGTATATTTTAATAGAAAACACGTGTTTGCATGTTGGAATGCGATTTTGATAGAAATGTGGGGTTTAATTTGGGGTGTAATTAGTTTGTACTGCATGTGGTGACCTGTTGTTGTTATACTTAAAGTGACCATTAGGGGGAGTAGAGGTGCATTAAAAATAGAGAATGAGAGAACACGTGATTAGCGCGTGTCAGAAGTGTGTTATGAGTTATTAGAAAATAAATCATTCATTCATGCTACCTGGCCTCACTTACTTCTGTTTCCTGACAACACTGCACTTTTAAAAAAATACTTTATTTTATATCCCTTAGATTATTCATTAAACTTACTTTTTCTGAACACAAACAGATTTTTTTACTTAAACACATGGTAGTATTTATAGTCTGTCATCCTTTAATCATAATCATCTACTTATCAAGACGTTTGTAAGCAAGAAATTATTATAAAAAATAATGGTAAGTTAATCACAAGGTAAATTAACTGTAATATAGTTTTTATTGAATAAAATCAAGTCCAAAAATGTATTTGAAAAAGAAAAAACATTAATGAAAGATGTGATTGATTTTGATCTGCCGCCAGTCTTTTTACAAGCACTTAGTGTTTTCTCAACTGGTCCAAGGGAGGGAAATATCAAGGTCCGTGACGTGGGGCTGCCTTCCCATGGGCTCACCACCTGCAGGAGGGACCGTAAGGGATGGTGCTGTGAGGATTGGGCAGCAGTCGAAGGCGGGGGCCTGCTTAGACTGCTGCCCCTGCGACCCGAATTATGGATAAGCGGGAGAAAATGAATGAATGTTACACATGATTACACATGACACAGATTTCTAACACCACTTCCACCAGTACACAATAAACACACAAATACAATGTGCTTAAAAATAGTAAATTTACTCTAAAAACAAACAATTTGTTTTGATTTATTGTTCTAATTTCCACCTTTTGACGATGGTAAGTTGTAACCACATACTTAAAACAACTGATTTAATGCTCAGTGGGTAAAGTTTCCTTTAATGTTTTTGAGGCACAAAATCCCCGTTCATGATGATTTAGCGTAACATGCCAGCTGTTGTAGCTCATGTGAAAAGTTTCATGTTTGGCTTTTAAGCAGTTCCCAGACTTTAAAAGAACTCAAAGTGTCTTTCAGTGAATCCAGAGCCGAGTCTCTTAAACCAACTCTGTTTCTTTGTTTACGATCTGTTTCAAGAATATTCATCTGCTCCTGAGAATCGTTGTGTGGTGATTCTCTCAATTTCCTGCTGCTTTTGCACAGAAGCCAAAGAAGTGTGTTTGTACCATCTGTACCAGAATGTTGTTCACTGCTTTTTCTTTTGTTATCTGCTCCATCATAAGATCAAGAAATGCACCCAACGCTGTTGCTACTTTCTCCATCTCCTTCTGTTCAAATTTCTTTCCTCTCCTGTTTTGAAACATTTCTCTAAACCCCCTAAAGAACTTCATTTTTTAGTATATTTACTCCCAGATACTAACCTCGGTAATGAGAAACAGATGCAGATATAAAGACGTCTTACTGTGACGTCACACAAAGACGACCCGCCCTCCAGTCACCCCGTCGTCTCGCTCTCTTTCTCTCTCACACTCACTCTGCGCATGCGCAGATTACAGAGAGAAAGCACAAAAAAAAGTTATGGCGTCTTCACAACTTTTCTCTGTTGTTCCTGAGAGAAGAGCGATATTACAGTCATAAATAAGATAAAAACTGCTGTAAACTGTGTATAAAGCGAGTGAAGGTCAGCGGGACTCCATGCTCTCTGAGGACGGACCGGGGCTAGCTTAGCATGCTTAGAGCTATCCGATAGTAAGGTGATAGTGATAGTGAGGTGAACCACTAAAACTAACCCAGGAACAGAGTAGGAACATTCTGATCACCTGTTTTTTTTTTGAGATACTGCTGAAAGGAAATTTGTGGAACTATCTATGGATTCAGACTTGGTTGAGCTGAACTGGTGAAACGACTCTCCTGAACCTCATTGTTTTGAATAGAAGTGATCGAACTGAACTCTCTTGAACCGAGTTACTTGAACTGAATCTAAGGAGTCAAAAACACCTAAACAAATCTTTTCAAACTGAATTGACCAAACTATATGGACTGATTTATTAAAATGAATCTATTAAATTAAATTATTTTGTAATGAATTGAATGCAAAATAGTTATTTCTGATGTTTTTCTACTAAATGCGGTTGTCAAAAGTTATTAATATATACTTGAACTATGATGGTTTGAGGCTGCATTTGAACTAAACTTTATAGTATTGTGTGCATCAGATGAACCCATGAAGAACTCATGTATTGTAAACTGATTTAATCTCTGTGTTATTGTGATTTAATATTTAAACTGATACTGTGAATACTGTTCAATAACTGTTTATTTTATTTTCTATTAAAAATGTAATTTATTTTTAATACAGATTTATTTCCTATAAAACTAAAGCTGTGTAATTATCACCTCCTGAGCCGAACCTACTGCCCAAAAGATATTCATTTGTCAGTGGCTGTCAGTCGCAGTTTTATATTAGACTTTTTGCAGCAATCGATAGTTTTGATCAGTTTAACTTCTGTTCATGTAAAATTGGGTTTAAACAAAACCTTTATTTTATCATCATTTACATTTGTCCCGTTTCTCCAACATTTTATCATGTGGATTCAAATTCTTAGTTAAACTTAAATGATGTCCAACACTTTAATAATAGAAACAAAACACACATTATATTTATGATATTTATTTATTTTGAAGGAAGAAAAAATATTCAGTTACAATAATCACTGATATTTTTGTACTTTATTATATGTAGGACATGTCCAGCTGGATCTCCTCTTTTTCTTTCTCTTTTTTTTCTCTTGTGCTGAAGTCATATTGCTGAACAGCTGTACAGCTTCCTCCAGTCACTCTCTGGTTTCCATCCTCATTTCTCTTCCCTCGCCTAAGAATCTTTGTTTCCTCAGAGATTTTCTGCGACTTTTTGGGCTTGTAGAGGTTCAGCTTTCTGTTCCTGTTCTTGATTTCCAGATTCGTCTTATCTCGCTGCTGTTTCTCATAGTCAGAACTGAAAGTGCCCTCAGCTGAGCTACTTGTTTCTCCAATTGCTCTTGGTTTCTCAGAATTATCTTTCTCAAGCTCTTCAGTCTTCTTTTGTGTCTTACAGTAATTCATATGTATATACACAAAACAGACAATGAATGAATCTCATTTAAAATGCTTTCAGTGATTCTACATTCTGTTTATATGAAGTGTTTCCACAGTGTGCATGTTAATTGGCTGGATGGAGCTTTTATTCATTATTTATTTATCCAGTTTGTTCTGTTTGTATCTGTTAACCTGTTATTTTAACAAAACCAGATTTTCTCCTGGTAACCAAGTTAAAGAGAATGCTACAAGTATTGGTATCCAGATCTAACAGTAGAAAGCGCTGCCTCGTCTCCTGTAGCAGTTAACACCTGCTCTTATCATCCACAATGTAAATGGGAGACACACCCATGAGAAAAACACAGGCCTGACCCAAGAGAGGTGGATTCCTAAATGACCTGAAATAGAAGCCAAGGTGAATAAGTATCTCACCTGGGACACTGAAATGCTGCAGCTCAGTTAACAGCACAGCATGCATGCTTAACAGCAACTTTTCTTTTTTGCAGTAAAGAATCACTTACGCTCTGCATAAATCAATTTCTTAATGTGTGAGAGATCAGTGGAATTTACTCCCATTTCATGTTTGCTGTACTTTAGAATGTAATACTTTATTACAGTGGGGTGCTTTAGTACCTAAAAGTCTTATTTTATTTTTATTGTTAAATGAGGTTGGAATGAACATAGAAGTGAAGTCGAAGTAGATTCTAAGTAAAACTCACAAACATGCATGAGATTGTTCACCATTCATGGTGAGATGTTCAGCTCTGCATAGATCACTTTCTAAATGAGAGATCAGTGGAACGATTTTGGGCCCTGGATAAAAGAATGTAAGGAAACAACATGCTGGAAACCGAACCTCAGACCCCACTGTAATGTAGAACACAGACACACTGTATGACATTAAATCAGTTCACATTTATTAACAACATCCCGACTTCCCAAGCCATGGCATAATGACACCAGACTCTTTCTCCAAATAATTATAGAGGATCCTCACATACACTAAGCTTCTGTGTCTAAACTGCAATTTGTACAACAGGTAAAATTCTTGGGGCATCTGATATCAGAACAATGTAAAACTTAAAAAATATTTTAAAAAAGCAGACGCAGGCAAATATCCCTGTGCCCAAGACCAAGGAACAGCTCATGTATTTTCTAGGAATGTGGTTGCAGGAATTTTCAAGACTGGAAACTTTCCAAGGGGAATTATCAGGAATATTTAGGTATTAATGTATTAAAAGGTATTAAAGTTGGAATTTACAAAATTGCAAGTTATCCTATAACAGGAAACTTTAATGGAGTTAAAAAAAATAACTTGCTTAATAATCAACCAGATTGAATGCAGTTTCATTTGAATTTCTACCTGCACATTCATCAATCACATGCACACAGCACACTTACTGCAGGGCTCCTGAGGCCGTACCCCTACATGCACTGTGTTTTCTTCATGTAAACAATGAGTCATGCCTCGAAAAAGGTTTAAAAGCACTGCCTTTTTGGTAATAAAAGACCAATAATCAGGATCTCAGGTCTACATTCCTTACTATTGAAGTAAACAGGACCAGTACAGAACAGTTCATCAGACAGGAAGTCACTAATAGTTACTCAAGTACAGTAATGAAGTACATTTACTCAAACACTTTACATCACTGCATTTAACTTGCACTTTGCAGTGAGGAACCAATACACACACACACACACACACACACACACACACACACACACACGTGGCCTACACCAACGTTTCAGTTGATAAAATTGTGTACAGATGTTTAAGTGAATCAGGTTCTACCCCACATTGAATTTAAAAAAAGCACTAAAGCTGCAAGAAAATACCTCAACTTCAGTTTTTGTCAAATTCCTTTTCTTTGAGGAACATCAAACATCACTGAATCTATCAAACATCATTGAAGTGGATTTCAGGAAAGAAAATTAAGTGATTGAATGCTCTCTGTGATGAAGAGACATTAGACATAATTGGAATTTATAATCTTTATTTCTTTAAATTAAATTTGTTTAAATTAGGATTTATTATAAATAAAAGATGGTGAAACAACATGCACACTAAAGTACATGAAAGGTTAGAATTTCACCATCTTCCTCTATTCCTGAATCATTGTCCATCTGTTCAAGTTGCTTAAACAGATCCTCGAAGCTGTCGACATCAAAGACTGGTACAGAATCCAGGATCTCTGTGCTGTTGTGGGGGTCTTTAGTATGATTCTGGGTTAAAAAAAAGCCATATTCCTTATTTAAAATGGAGATGTCGTTTTTCAGCAAAGTGATTTCATCCTCGTCCTCGAGCTGAACCTCACTGCTTGTACAGTCAGACCCATAGCAGGTGCTGTAAACAGAAGTGCACAATTTTAGCTGCATATTAAAGTAAATGAGTGGCGATTATGGCGATTATTTAAGATGCAGAGTAAAACTTCATTTGCATGTCATTCTTCTGAAACTGTTCCAATGCAGTTTACTAACTCACTTGGTCTGGCAGAAAGTCGATTTAGAAACAGAAGCGAAAAGAGGAGGATCAAAGCAGAAGTCTTTAGGAGACAGCAGTTCTTGGTGGCTAAGGCCGGGGAACTGATCACTAACTTCAGGCACGAGGTCATGGACTGGTACTTCTTCTGGCTCAGGTCTCCTCTGTGAGTCACTACTCTGCAAACTGCCTACAAATATACACAAATATAGACATGTTCTGACTCCCTCCCTATGTGAAGAGGCTCCATATGATTGTAATAGGACAAGCAGGAAAAATAATCAAATCTATTAGCATTTTTAATGATTAATTATATTTCCTATGGTGGACACTGACTAGAATAAAGTGTTTACTAAAGATGAATGGATTAAAGTGTTAAATGATCTTAACTGCAAGACAATTGAAAGACAAATTGTAAGCACTAATAAAGCAATATCACAAGCATGAGTGCTGTTATAGAGCATCTGTGTTGGCATGACGACACACAGACTATCCTAATGCCCATAGAATATGTAGTAACGGTTTTAATATAATGAACTATTGCTAGAATAAGTGTGTTATGTAGCAAACACACACAAATAATGTGTGCTTTACTGTCTGGGTGTGCGAGTAGGTGCATAAATAAGCTTCAGTTAGTTCAGAATGCAGCAGCAAGAGTCCTCACTAGATCTAGGAAATATGACCACATCACCCCTGTATTAATCAGTCTACACTGGCTCCCAATCAAATCTCGCATTGATTATAAAATTTTACTACTGACATATAAAGCACTTAATGGTCTCGCACCACCGTATCTGAGTGAACTTCTGTACCAGTATGATCCTCCACGCCTACTTAGATCAAAAGGTGCAGGCTATCTGTTGGTTCCTCCAATAATGAAGATTACAGCAGGGGGCAGATCTTTCTCTTATAAAGCCCCGCAGTTATGGAACAGCCTTCCTATCAGTGTTCGGGACTCAGACACAGTCTCAGTGTTCAAGTCGAGGTTGAAAACATATTTATTCAGTCAAGCCTTTAATCAGTAGATTTTTTCTCAGGTAAAGGCTCAGATCTGGAGGGAACATTGATATAGAGTGTTTGGTGAACTGGGATATTTGTACGCTGTCGTCCCCTCACATTCACGTGTTCACTCAGGTTTGTTGATGGTGGTGTGGTGGGCCGTCTCTTATCCCAGAGATCCCTCATGTCTGTGTTGCCTTCTGGTTCTCCCTTTTAGTTATGCTGCCATAGCGAGTCTTGCCGGAGTCCAAACTGCACAGTGACTTTAACTCTCATGCAACAATAGGTACACTTAATAATCCATATCCTTCTCTTCCTGTCACCCTCTTCTCTCTCTCTCTCTCTCTCTCTCTCTCTCTCTCTCTCTCTCTCTCTCTCTCGGTCGAGTTAAACATGCTCCTGAGGCTCCAGTGACCACTGTTCCTGCCCCTCTCCCCCCCGTGGATCTTCCCACTTCATCCAGGCCTGCCTGGATTGGATGTCAACAGTCTCCTACACTGATGTCAACAGTCTCCTACACTGACTCAGAAATACACTTCGCTTTTGATCATCATCACTGCACCCCGCAACATTGTATACCCGCCACAAATGGACATTCGGTGTAACCCAGATGAGGATGGGTTCCCTCTTGAGTCTGGTTCCTCTCAAGGTTTCTTCCTTATGCCATCTCGGGGAGTTTTTCCTTGCCACAGTCGCCAGTCGCCACCGGCTTGCTCATCAGGGACAAACTTACTCATAAAGAACATATTCATTTTTAATCACCGCATTATCTGTGTAAAGCTGCTTTGAGACAACGTCCTGAGGTGCCACTTTTTGGCTGCGTCTCCTTCCCTTCTTTGGAATCGGTTTATAAACCCAATCTACATGATAGAAAAGAAGAATTTAAAGAGTAAGAAGCAACATAAAAACAATAAAAAGTGTCAGAATTGATGCGTTTGTTTTGTTATTTTGACATTTGTCTATAAAGAATGTTCACCTACCAGGAAACAACTGTTCATGTTCCTGTTTAAGCCTCCATGATTCAGTGTAGTAGGGTTTCTTCTGTTCTTCACTCAGTTTGTTCCACTGGATCCCAAGCTGCATGCTGATCTCTGCAGAGCTGCTATTTGGATTGGCCTTGGAAAAGATGGGCCGCTGTTTCCTCGCCCAAACCATGTAGGCATTCATTGGCCTTCTGATGTTGCCTTTTTTATCTCTGCACTTGGCAATGTTAAATTTATCTACAAAATAAAAAACAAAGTTTAAGTTAAACAGAAATCATTATAAACTTCTAGTTAAAACAGTGAACAGAACAGAGTCATGCAATACTGCACCAGTCTTAAACACACACAATGTTGTAGTACAAATGTTTTATAAGTGCTGCATTACTCAGTCAGAACAAAATCATTTTATATTTCCTGCATGACAGACACATATTTAATGTGGTTTTAGGAACTAAATGATAACTATATTTCATTGTCTCTGTACTTGTTCTCTGTACAATGACAATAAAGTTGAATAAAGTTGACAGCAGGAGAAGCAGCTGTAGCTGTTACCCGTCTTATTATCTGTCATTATTTCTCCTTCTTTCTTCTGAAAGTTGCTCTTTCTGGCGTCTTGGAGAGTGGATTGTTCAAAACCATGACGAATAAAAAACATTTCTGTTTGTTTGCGCTCCATTGCTCGATTCAATTTACAATTCATTTACTCAACGATTCAAGCGCAGACGCAAAAGTGAAAAACGGGTGGTGTTAAGACAAGAGAAGTGGTGTGTGTTTGTAAACCCTTCGAGTTCCTGTAGCGCTCCTCTGTTTAGACACAGTAGGGTATTAAAATATTTAGAATTGTATATTTTAATAGAAAACACGTGTTTGCATGTTGGAATGCGATTTTGATAGAAATGTGGGGTTTAATTTGGGGTGTAATTAGTTTGTACTGCATGTGGTGACCTGTTGTTGTTATACTTAAAGTGACCATTAGGGGGAGTAGAAGTGCATTAAAAATAGAGAATGAGAGAACACGTGATTAGCACGTGTCAGAAGTGTGTTATGAGTTATTAGAAAATAAATCATTCATTCATGCTACCTGGCCTCACTTACTTCTGTTTCCTGACAACACTGCACTTTTAAAAAAATACTTTATTTTATATTCCTTAGATTATTCATTAAACTTACTTTTTCTGAACACAAACAGATTTTTTTACTTAAACACATGGTAGTATTTATAGTCTGTCATCCTTTAATCATAATCATCTACTTATCAAGACGTTTGTAAGCAAGAAATTATTATAAAAAATAATGGTAAGTTAATCACAAGGTAAATTAACTGTAATATAGTTTTTATTGAATAAAATCAAGTCCAAAAATGTATTTGAAAAAGAAAAAACATTAATGAAAGATGTGATTGATTTTGATCTGCCGCCAGTCTTTTTACAAGCACTTAGTGTTTTCTCAACTGGTCCAAGGGAGGGAAATATCAAGGTCCGTGACGTGGGGCTGCCTTCCCATGGGCTCACCACCTGCAGGAGGGACCGTAAGGGATGGTGCTGTGAGGATTGGGCAGCAGTCGAAGGCGGGGGCCTGCTTAGACTGCTGCCCCTGCGACCCGAATTATGGATAAGCGGGAGAAAATGAATGAATGTTACACATGATTACACATGACACAGATTTCTAACACCACTTCCACCAGTACACAATAAACACACAAATACAATGTGCTTAAAAATAGTAAATTTACTCTAAAAACAAACAATTTGTTTTGATTTATTGTTCTAATTTCCACCTTTTGACGATGGTAAGTTGTAACCACATACTTAAAACAACTGATTTAATGCTCAGTGGGTAAAGTTTCCTTTTATGTTTTTGGGGCACAAAATCCCCGTTCATGATGATTTAGCGTAACATGCCAGCTGTTGTAGCTCATGTGAAAAGTTTCATGTTTGGCTTTTAAGCAGTTCCCAGACTTTAAAAGAACTCAAAGTGTCTTTCAGTGAATCCAGAGCCGAGTCTCTTAAACCAACTCTGTTTCTTTGTTTACGATCTGTTTCAAGAATATTCATCTGCTCCTGAGAATCGTTGTGTGGTGATTCTCTCAATTTCCTGCTGCTTTTGCACAGAAGCCAAAGAGGTGTGTTTGTACCATCTGTACTAGAATGTTGTTCACTGCTTTTTCTTTTGTTATCTGCTCCATCATAAGATCAAGAAATGCACCTAACGCTGTTGCTACTTTCTCCATCTCCTTCTGTTCAAATTTCTTTCCTCTCCTGTTTTGAAACATTTCTCTAAACCCCCTAAAGAACTTCATTTTTTAGTATATTTACTCCCAGATACTAACCTCGGTAATGAGAAACAGATGCAGATATAAAGACGTCTTACTGTGACGTCACACAAAGACGACCCGCCCTCCAGTCACCCCGTCGTCTCGCTCTCTTTCTCTCTCACACTCACTCTGCGCATGCGCAGATTACAGAGAGAAAGCACAAAAAAAAGTTATGGCGTCTTCACAACTTTTCTCTGTTGTTCCTGAGAGAAGAGCGATATTACAGTCATAAATAAGATAAAAACTGCTGTAAACTGTGTATAAAGCGAGTGAAGGTCAGCGGGACTCCATGCTCTCTGAGGACGGACCGGGGCTAGCTTAGCATGCTTAGAGCTATCCGATAGTAAGGTGATAGTGATAGTGAGGTGAACCACTAAAACTAACCCAGGAACAGAGTAGGAACATTCTGATCACCTGTTTTTTTTTGAGATACTGCTGAAAGGAAATTTGTGGAACTATCTATGGATTCAGACTTGGTTGAGCTGAACTGGTGAAACGACTCTCCTGAACCTCATTGTTTTGAATAGAAGTGATCGAACTGAACTCTCTTGAACCGAGTTACTTGAACTGAATTTAAGGAGTCAAAAACACCTAAACAAATCTTTTCAAACTGAATTGACCAAACTATATGGACTGATTTATTAAAATGAATCTATTAAATTAAATTATTTTGTAATGAATTGAATGCAAAATAGTTATTTCTGATGTTTTTCTACTAAATGCGGTTGTCAAAAGTTATTAATATATACTTGAACTATGATGGTTTGAGGCTGCATTTGAACTAAACTTTATAGTATTGTGTGCATCAGATGAACCCATGAAGAACTCATGTATTGTAAACTGATTTAATCTCTGTGTTATTGTGATTTAATATTTAAACTGATACTGTGAATACTGTTCAATAACTGTTTATTTTATTTTCTATTAAAAATGTAATTTATTTTTAATACAGATTTATTTCCTATAAAACTAAAGCTGTGTAATTATCACCTCCTGAGCCGAACCTACTGCCCAAAAGATATTCATTTGTCAGTGGCTGTCAGTCGCAGTTTTATATTAGACTTTTTGCAGCAATCGATAGTTTTGATCAGTTTAACTTCTGTTCATGTAAAATTGGGTTTAAACAAAACCTTTATTTTATCATCATTTACATTTGTCCCGTTTCTCCAACATTTTATCATGTGGATTCAAATTCTTAGTTAAACTTAAATGATGTCCAACACTTTAATAATAGAAACAAAACACACATTATATTTATGATATTTATTTATTTTGAAGGAAGAAAAAATATTCAGTTACAATAATCACTGATATTTTTGTACTTTATTATATGTAGGACATGTCCAGCTGGATCTCCTCTTTTTCTTTCTCTTTTTTTTCTCTTGTGCTGAAGTCATATTGCTGAACAGCTGTACAGCTTCCTCCAGTCACTCTCTGGTTTCCATCCTCATTTCTCTTCCCTCGCCTAAGAATCTTTGTTTCCTCAGAGATTTTCTGCGACTTTTTGGGCTTGTAGAGGTTCAGCTTTCTGTTCCTGTTCTTGATTTCCAGATTCGTCTTATCTCGCTGCTGTTTCTCATAGTCAGAACTGAAAGTGCCCTCAGCTGAGCTACTTGTTTCTCCAATTGCTCTTGGTTTCTCAGAATTATCTTTCTTAAGCTCTTCAGTCTTCTTTTGTGTCTTACAGTAATTCATATGTATATACACAAAACAGACAATGAATGAATCTCATTTAAAATGCTTTCAGTGATTCTACATTCTGTTTATATGAAGTGTTTCCACAGTGTGCATGTTAATTGGCTGGATGGAGCTTTTATTCATTATTTATTTATCCAGTTTGTTCTGTTTGTATCTGTTAATCTGTTATTTTAACAAAACCAGATTTTCTCCTGGTAACCAAGTTAAAGAGAATGCTACAAGTATTGGTATCCAGATCTAACAGTAGAAAGCGCTGCCTCGTCTCCTGTAGCAGTTCACACCTGCTCTTATCATCCACAATGTAAATGGGAGACACACCCATGAGAAAAACACAGGCCTGACCCAAGAGAGGTGGATTCCTAAATGACCTGAAATAGAAGCCAAGGTGAATAAGTATCTCACCTGGGACACTGAAATGCTGCAGCTCAGTTAACAGCACAGCATGCATGCTTAACAGCAACTTTTCTTTTTTGCAGTAAAGAATCACTTACGCTCTGCATAAATCACTTTCTTAATGTGTGAGAGATCAGTGGAATTTACTCCCATTTCATGTTTGCTGTACTTTAGAATGTAATACTTTATTACAGTGGGGTGCTTTAGTACCTAAAAGTCTATATTTAAATATTAATTATTTTATTTTTATTGTTAAATGAGGTTGGAATGAACATAGAAGTGAAGTCGAAGTAGATTCTAAGTAAAACTCACAAACATGCATGAGATTGTTCACCATTCATGGTGAGATGTTCAGCTCTGCATAGATCACTTTCTAAATGAGAGATCAGTGGAACGATTTTGGGCCCTGGATAAAAGAATGTAAGGAAACAACATGCTGGAAACCGAACCTCAGACCCCACTGTAATGTAGAACACAGACACACTGTATGACATTAAATCAGTTCACATTTATTAACAACATCCCGACCTTCCAAGCCATGGCATAATGACACCAGACTCTTTCTCCAAATAATTATAGAGGATCCTCACATACACTAAGCTTCTGTGTCTAAACTGCAATTTGTACAACAGGTAAAATTCTTGGGGCATCTGATATCAGAACAATGTAAAACTTAAAAAATATTTTAAAAAAGCAGACGCAGGCAAATATCCCTGTGCCCAAGACCAAGGAACAGCTCATGTATTTTCTAGGAATGTGGTTGCAGGAACTTTCAAGACTGGAAACTTTCCAAGGGGAATTATCAGGAATATTTAGGTATTAATGTATTAAAAGGTATTAAAGTTGGAATTTACAAAAGTGCAAGTTATCCTATAACAGGAAACTTTAATGGAGTTAAAAAAAATAACTTGCTTAATAATCAACCAGATTGAATGCAGTTTCAGTTGAATTTCTACCTGCACATTCATCAATCACATGCACACAGCACACTTACTGCAGGGCTCCTGAGGCCGTACCCCTACATGCACTGTGTTTTCTTCATGTAAACAATGAGTCATGCCTCGAAAAAGGTTTAAAAGCACTGCCTTTTTGGTAATAAAAGACCAATAATCAGGATCTCAGGTCTACATTCCTTACTATTGAAGTAAACAGGACCAGTACAGAACAGTTCATCAGACAGGAAGTCACTAATAGTTACTCAAGTACAGTAATGAAGTACATTTACTCAAACACTTTACATCACTGCATTTAACTTGCACTTTGCAGTGAGGAACCAATACACACACACACACACACACACACACACACACACACACACACACACACACACACACACGTGGCCTACACCAACGTTTCAGTTGATAAAATTGTGTACAGATGTTTAAGTGAATCAGGTTCTACCCCACATTGAATTTAAAAAAAGCACTAAAGCTGCAAGAAAATACCTCAACTTCAGTTTTTGTCAAATTCCTTTTCTTTGAGGAACATCAAACATCACTGAATCTATCAAACATCATTGAAGTGGATTTCAGGAAAGAAAATTAAGTGATTGAATGCTCTCTGTGATGAAGAGACATTAGACATAATTGGAATTTATAATCTTTATTTCTTTAAATTAAATTAGTTTAAATTAGGATTTATTATAAATAAAAGATGGTGAAACAACATGCACACTAAAGTACATGAAAGGTTAGAATTTCACCATCTTCCTCTATTCCTGAATCATTGTCCATCTGTTCAAGTTGCTTAAACAGATCCTCGAAGCTGTCGACATCAAAGACTGGTACAGAATCCAGGATCTCTGTGCTGTTGTGGGGGTCTTTAGTATGATTCTGGGTTAAAAAAAAGCCATATTCCTTATTTAAAATGGAGATGTCGTTTTTCAGCAAAGTGATTTCATCCTCGTCCTCGAGCTGAACCTCACTGCTTGTACAGTCAGACCCATAGCAGGTGCTGTAAACAGAAGTGCACAATTTTAGCTGCATATTAAAGTAAATGAGTGGCGATTATGGCGATTATTTAAGATGCAGAGTAAAACTTCATTTGCATGTCATTCTTCTGAAACTGTTCCAATGCAGTTTACTAACTCACTTGGTCTGGCAGAAAGTCGATTTAGAAACAGAAGCGAAAAGAGGAGGATCAAAGCAGAAGTCTTTAGGAGACAGCAGTTCTTGGTGGCTAAGGCCGGGGAACTGATCACTAACTTCAGGCACGAGGTCATGGACTGGTACTTCTTCTGGCTCAGGTCTCCTCTGTGAGTCACTACTCTGCAAACTGCCTACAAATATACACAAATATAGACATGTTCTGACTCCCTCCCTATGTGAAGAGGCTCCATATGATTGTAATAGGACAAGCAGGAAAAATAATCAAATCTATTAGCATTTTTAATGATTAATTATATTTCCTATGGTGGACACTGACTAGAATAAAGTGTTTACTAAAGATGAATGGATTAAAGTGTTAAATGATCTTAACTGCAAGACAATTGAAAGACAAATTGTAAGCACTAATAAAGCAATATCACAAGCATGAGTGCTGTTATAGAGCATCTGTGTTGGCATGACGACACACAGACTATCCTAATGCCCATAGAATATGTAGTAACGGTTTTAATATAATGAACTATTGCTAGAATAAGTGTGTTATGTAGCAAACACACACAAATAATGTGTGATAATACTAACAATGAAATGTACCAGTGTCGTCCTGAGGTGCCACTTTTTGGCTGCGTCTCCTTCCCTTCTTTGGAATCGGTTTATAAACCCAATCTACATGATAGAAAAGAAGAATTTAAAGAGTAAGAAGCAACATAAAAACAATAAAAAGTGTCAGAATTGATGCGTTTGTTTTGTTATTTTGACATTTGTCTATAAAGAATGTTCACCTACCAGGAAACAACTGTTCATGTTCCTGTTGAAGCCTCCATGATTCAGTGTAGTAGGGTTTCTTCTGTTCTTCACTCAGTTTGTTCCACTGGATCCCAAGCTGCATGCTGATCTCTGCAGAGCTGCTATTTGGATTGGCCTTGGAAAAGATGGGCCGCTGTTTCCTCGCCCAAACCATGTAGGCATTCATTGGCCTTCTGATGTTGCCTTTTTTATCTCTGCACTTGGCAATGTTAAATTTATCTACAAAATAAAAAACAAAGTTTAAGTTAAACAGAAATCATTATAAACTTCTAGTTAAAACAGTGAACAGAACAGAGTCATGCAATACTGCACCAGTCTTAAACACACACAATGTTGTAGTACAAATGTTTTATAAGTGCTGCATTACTCAGTCAGTACAAAATCATTTTATATTTCCTGCATGACAGACTCATATTTAATGTGGTTTTAGGAACTAAATGATAACTATATTTCATTGTCTCTGTACTTGTTCTCTGTACAATGACAATAAAGTTGAATAAAGTTGACAGCAGGAGAAGCAGCTGTAGCTGTTACCCGTCTTATTATCTGTCATTATTTCTCCTTCTTTCTTCTGAAAGTTGCTCTTTCTGGCGTCTTGGAGAGTGGATTGTTCAAAACCATGACGAATAAAAAACATTTCTGTTTGTTTGCGCTCCATTGCTCGATTCAATTTACAATTCATTTACTCAACGATTCAAGCGCAGACGCAAAAGTGAAAAACGGGTGGTGTTAAGACAAGAGAAGTGGTGTGTGTTTGTAAACCCTTCGAGTTCCTGTAGCGCTCCTCTGTTTAGACACAGTAGGGTATTAAAATATTTAGAATTGTATATTTTAATAGAAAACACGTGTTTGCATGTTGGAATGCGATTTTGATAGAAATGTGGGGTTTAATTTGGGGTGTAATTAGTTTGTACTGCATGTGGTGACCTGTTGTTGTTATACTTAAAGTGACCATTAGGGGGAGTAGAAGTGCATTAAAAATAGAGAATGAGAGAACACGTGATTAGCGCGTGTCAGAAGTGTGTTATGAGTTATTAGAAAATAAATCATTCATTCATGCTACCTGGCCTCACTTACTTCTGTTTCCTGACAACACTGCACTTTTAAAAAAATACTTTATTTTATATCCCTTAGATTATTCATTAAACTTACTTTTTCTGAACACAAACAGATTTTTTTACTTAAACACATGGTAGTATTTATAGTCTGTCATCCTTTAATCATAATCATCTACTTATCAAGACGTTTGTAAGCAAGAAATTATTATAAAAAATAATGGTAAGTTAATCACAAGGTAAATTAACTGTAATATAGTTTTTATTGAATAAAATCAAGTCCAAAAATGTATTTGAAAAAGAAAAAACATTAATGAAAGATGTGATTGATTTTGATCTGCCGCCAGTCTTTTTACAAGCACTTAGTGTTTTCTCAACTGGTCCAAGGGAGGGAAATATCAAGGTCCGTGACGTGGGGCTGCCTTCCCATGGGCTCACCACCTGCAGGAGGGACCGTAAGGGATGGTGCTGTAAAGATTGGGCAGCAGTCGAAGGCGGGGGCCTGCTTAGACTGCTGCCCCTGCGACCCGAATTATGGATAAGCGGGAGAAAATGAATGAATGTTACACATGATTACACATGACACAGATTTCTAACACCACTTCCACCAGTACACAATAAACACACAAATACAATGTGCTTAAAAATAGTAAATTTACTCTAAAAACAAACAATTTGTTTTGATTTATTGTTCTAATTTCCACCTTTTGACGATGGTAAGTTGTAACCACATACTTAAAACAACTGATTTAATGCTCAGTGGGTAAAGTTTCCTTTTATGTTTTTGGGGCACAAAATCCTCGTTCATGATGATTTAGCGTAACATGCCAGCTGTTGTAGCTCATGTGAAAAGTTTCATGTTTGGCTTTTAAGCAGTTCCCAGACTTTAAAAGAACTCAAAGTGTCTTTCAGTGAATCCAGAGCCGAGTCTCTTAAACCAACTCTGTTTCTTTGTTTACGATCTGTTTCAAGAATATTCATCTGCTCCTGAGAATCGTTGTGTGGTGATTCTCTCAATTTCCTGCTGCTTTTGCACAGAAGCCAAAGAAGTGTGTTTGTACCATCTGTACCAGAATGTTGTTCACTGCTTTTTCTTTTGTTATCTGCTCCATCATAAGATCAAGAAATGCACCTAACGCTGTTGCTACTTTCTCCATCTCCTTCTGTTCAGATTTCTTTCCTCTCCTGTTTTGAAACATTTCTCTAAACCCCCTAAAGAACTTCATTTTTTAGTATATTTACTCCCAGATACTAACCTCGGTAATGAGAAACAGATGCAGATATAAAGACGTCTTACTGTGACGTCACACAAAGACGACCCGCCCTCCAGTCACCCCGTCGTCTCGCTCTCTTTCTCTCTCACACTCACTCTGCGCATGCGCAGATTACAGAGAGAAAGCACAAAAAAAAGTTATGGCGTCTTCACAACTTTTCTCTGTTGTTCCTGAGAGAAGAGCGATATTACAGTCATAAATAAGATAAAAACTGCTGTAAACTGTGTATAAAGCGAGTGAAGGTCAGCGGGACTCCATGCTCTCTGAGGACGGACCGGGGCTAGCTTAGCATGCTTAGAGCTATCCGATAGTAAGGTGATAGTGATAGTGAGGTGAACCACTAAAACTAACCCAGGAACAGAGTAGGAACATTCTGATCACCTGTTTTTTTTTTTAGGGACTGCTGAAAGGAAATTTGTGGAACTATCTATGGATTCAGACTTGGTTGAGCTGAACTGGTGAAACGACTCTCCTGAACCTCATTGTTTTGAATAGAAGTGATCGAACTGAACTCTCTTGAACCGAGTTACTTGAACTGAATCTAAGGAGTCAAAAACACCTAAACAAATCTTTTCAAACTGAATTGACCAAACTATATGGACTGATTTATTAAAATGAATCTATTAAATTAAATTATTTTGTAATGAATTGAATGCAAAATAGTTATTTCTGATGTTTTTCTACTAAATGCGGTTGTCAAAAGTTATTAATATATACTTGAACTATGATGGTTTGAGGCTGCATTTGAACTAAACTTTATAGTATTGTGTGCATCAGATGAACCCATGAAGAACTCATGTATTGTAAACTGATTTAATCTCTGTGTTATTGTGATTTAATATTTAAACTGATACTGTGAATACTGTTCAATAACTGTTTATTTTATTTTCTATTAAAAATGTAATTTATTTTTAATACAGATTTATTTCCTATAAAACTAAAGCTGTGTAATTATCACCTCCTGAGCCGAACCTACTGCCCAAAAGATATTCATTTGTCAGTGGCTGTCAGTCGCAGTTTTATATTAGACTTTTTGCAGCAATCGATAGTTTTGATCAGTTTAACTTCTGTTCATGTAAAATTGGGTTTATACAAAACCTTTATTTTATCATCATTTACATTTGTCCCGTTTCTCCAACATTTTATCATGTGGATTCAAATTCTTAGTTAAACTTAAATGATGTCCAACACTTTAATAATAGAAACAAAACACACATTATATTTATGATATTTATTTATTTTGAAGGAAGAAAAAATATTCAGTTACAATAATCACTGATATTTTTGTACTTTATTATATGTAGGACATGTCCAGCTGGATCTCCTCTTTTTCTTTCTCTTTTTTTTCTCTTGTGCTGAAGTCATATTGCTGAACAGCTGTACAGCTTCCTCCAGTCACTCTCTGGTTTCCATCCTCATTTCTCTTCCCTCGCCTAAGAATCTTTGTTTCCTCAGAGATTTTCTGCGACTTTTCGGGCTTGTAGAGGTTCAGCTTTCTGTTCCTGTTCTTGATTTCCAGATTCGTCTTATCTCGCTGCTGTTTCTCATAGTCAGAACTGAAAGTGCCCTCAGCTGAGCTACTTGTTTCTCCAATTGCTCTTGGTTTCTCAGAATTATCTTTCTCAAGCTCTTCAGTCTTCTTTTGTGTCTTACAGTAATTCATATGTATATACACAAAACAGACAATGAATGAATCTCATTTAAAATGCTTTCAGTGATTCTACATTCTGTTTATATGAAGTGTTTCCACAGTGTGCATGTTAATTGGCTGGATGGAGCTTTTATTCATTATTTATTTATCCAGTTTGTTCTGTTTGTATCTGTTAACCTGTTATTTTAACAAAACCAGATTTTCTCCTGGTAACCAAGTTAAAGAGAATGCTACAAGTATTGGTATCCAGATCTAACAGTAGAAAGCGCTGCCTCGTCTCCTGTAGCAGTTCACACCTGCTCTTATCATCCACAATGTAAATGGGAGACACACCCATGAGAAAAACACAGGCCTGACCCAAGAGAGGTGGATTCCTAAATGACCTGAAATAGAAGCCAAGGTGAATAAGTATCTCACCTGGGACACTGAAATGCTGCAGCTCAGTTAACAGCACAGCATGCATGCTTAACAGCAACTTTTCTTTTTTGCAGTAAAGAATCACTTACGCTCTGCATAAATCACTTTCTTAATGTGTGAGAGATCAGTGGAATTTACTCCCATTTCATGTTTGCTGTACTTTAGAATGTAATACTTTATTACAGTGGGGTGCTTTAGTACCTAAAAGTCTATATTTAAATATTAATTATTTTATTTTTATTGTTAAATGAGGTTGGAATGAACATAGAAGTGAAGTCGAAGTAGATTCTAAGTAAAACTCACAAACATGCATGAGATTGTTCACCATTCATGGTGAGATGTTCAGCTCTGCATAGATCACTTTCTAAATGAGAGATCAGTGGAACGATTTTGGGCCCTGGATAAAAGAATGTAAGGAAACAACATGCTGGAAACCGAACCTCAGACCCCACTGTAATGTAGAACACAGACACACTGTATGACATTAAATCAGTTCACATTTATTAACAACATCCCGACCTTCCAAGCCATGGCATAATGACACCAGACTCTTTCTCCAAATAATTATAGAGGATCCTCACATACACTAAGCTTCTGTGTATTCTGTGTAAACTGCAATTTGTACAACAGGTAAAATTCTTGGGGCATCTGATATCAGAACAATGTAAAACTTAAAAAATATTTTAAAAAAGCAGACGCAGGCAAATATCCCTGTGCCCAAGACCAAGGAACAGCTCATGTATTTTCTAGGAATGTGGTTGCAGGAACTTTCAAGACTGGAAACTTTCCAAGGGGAATTATCAGGAATATTTAGGTATTAATGTATTAAAAGGTATTAAAGTTGGAATTTACAAAAGTGCAAGTTATCCTATAACAGGAAACTTTAATGGAGTTAAAAAAAATAACTTGCTTAATAATCAACCAGATTGAATGCAGTTTCAGTTGAATTTCTACCTGCACATTCATCAATCACATGCACACAGCACACTTACTGCAGGGCTCCTGAGGCCGTACCCCTACATGCACTGTGTTTTCTTCATGTAAACAATGAGTCATGCCTCGAAAAAGGTTTAAAAGCACTGCCTTTTTGGTAATAAAAGACCAATAATCAGGATCTCAGGTCTACATTCCTTACTATTGAAGTAAACAGGACCAGTACAGAACAGTTCATCAGACAGGAAGTCACTAATAGTTACTCAAGTACAGTAATGAAGTACATTTACTCAAACACTTTACATCACTGCATTTAACTTGCACTTTGCAGTGAGGAACCAATACACACACACACACACACACACACACACACACACACACACACACACACACACACACACACACACGTGGCCTACACCAACGTTTCAGTTGATAAAATTGTGTACAGATGTTTAAGTGAATCAGGTTCTACCCCACATTGAATTTAAAAAAAGCACTAAAGCTGCAAGAAAATACCTCAACTTCAGTTTTTGTCAAATTCCTTTTCTTTGAGGAACATCAAACATCACTGAATCTATCAAACATCATTGAAGTGGATTTCAGGAAAGAAAATTAAGTGATTGAATGCTCTCTGTGATGAAGAGACATTAGACATAATTGGAATTTATAATCTTTATTTCTTTAAATTAAATTAGTTTAAATTAGGATTTATTATAAATAAAAGATGGTGAAACAACATGCACACTAAAGTACATGAAAGGTTAGAATTTCACCATCTTCCTCTATTCCTGAATCATTGTCCATCTGTTCAAGTTGCTTAAACAGATCCTCGAAGCTGTCGACATCAAAGACTGGTACAGAATCCAGGATCTCTGTGCTGTTGTGGGGGTCTTTAGTATGATTCTGGGTTAAAAAAAAGCCATATTCCTTATTTAAAATGGAGATGTCGTTTTTCAGCAAAGTGATTTCATCCTCGTCCTCGAGCTGAACCTCACTGCTTGTACAGTCAGACCCATAGCAGGTGCTGTAAACAGAAGTGCACAATTTTAGCTGCATATTAAAGTAAATGAGTGGCGATTATGGCGATTATTTAAGATGCAGAGTAAAACTTCATTTGCATGTCATTCTTCTGAAACTGTTCCAATGCAGTTTACTAACTCACTTGGTCTGGCAGAAAGTCGATTTAGAAACAGAAGCGAAAAGAGGAGGATCAAAGCAGAAGTCTTTAGGAGACAGCAGTTCTTGGTGGCTAAGGCCGGGGAACTGATCACTAACTTCAGGCACGAGGTCATGGACTGGTACTTCTTCTGGCTCAGGTCTCCTCTGTGAGTCACTACTCTGCAAACTGCCTACAAATATACACAAATATAGACATGTTCTGACTCCCTCCCTATGTGAAGAGGCTCCATATGATTGTAATAGGACAAGCAGGAAAAATAATCAAATCTATTAGCATTTTTAATGATTAATTATATTTCCTATGGTGGACACTGACTAGAATAAAGTGTTTACTAAAGATGAATGGATTAAAGTGTTAAATGATCTTAACTGCAAGACAATTGAAAGACAAATTGTAAGCACTAATAAAGCAATATCACAAGCATGAGTGCTGTTATAGAGCATCTGTGTTGGCATGACGACACACAGACTATCCTAATGCCCATAGAATATGTAGTAACGGTTTTAATATAATGAACTATTGCTAGAATAAGTGTGTTATGTAGCAAACACACACAAATAATGTGTGATAATACTAACAATGAAATGTACCAGTGTCGTCCTGAGGTGCCACTTTTTGGCTGCGTCTCCTTCCCTTCTTTGGAATCGGTTTATAAACCCAATCTACATGATAGAAAAGAAGAATTTAAAGAGTAAGAAGCAACATAAAAACAATAAAAAGTGTCAGAATTGATGCGTTTGTTTTGTTATTTTGACATTTGTCTATAAAGAATGTTCACCTACCAGGAAACAACTGTTCATGTTCCTGTTTAAGCCTCCATGATTCAGTGTAGTAGGGTTTCTTCTGTTCTTCACTCAGTTTGTTCCACTGGATCCCAAGCTGCATGCTGATCTCTGCAGAGCTGCTATTTGGATTGGCCTTGGAAAAGATGGGCCGCTGTTTCCTCGCCCAAACCATGTAGGCATTCATTGGCCTTCTGATGTTGCCTTTTTTTATCTCTGCACTTGGCAATGTTAAATTTATCTACAAAATAAAAAACAAAGTTTAAGTTAAACAGAAATCATTATAAACTTCTAGTTAAAACAGTGAACAGAACAGAGTCATGCAATACTGCACCAGTCTTAAACACACACAATGTTGTAGTACAAATGTTTTATAAGTGCTGCATTACTCAGTCAGTACAAAATCATTTTATATTTCCTGCATGACAGACTCATATTTAATGTGGTTTTAGGAACTAAATGATAACTATATTTCATTGTCTCTGTACTTGTTCTCTGTACAATGACAATAAAGTTGAATAAAGTTGACAGCAGGAGAAGCAGCTGTAGCTGTTACCCGTCTTATTATCTGTCATTATTTCTCCTTCTTTCTTCTGAAAGTTGCTCTTTCTGGCGTCTTGGAGAGTGGATTGTTCAAAACCATGACGAATAAAAAACATTTCTGTTTGTTTGCGCTCCATTGCTCGATTCAATTTACAATTCATTTACTCAACGATTCAAGCGCAGACGCAAAGGTGAAAAACGGGTGGTGTTAAGACAAGAGAAGTGGTGTGTGTTTGTAAACCCTTCGAGTTCCTGTAGCGCTCCTCTGTTTAGACACAGTAGGGTATTAAAATATTTAGAATTGTATATTTTAATAGAAAACACGTGTTTGCATGTTGGAATGCGATTTTGATAGAAATGTGGGGTTTAATTTGGGGTGTAATTAGTTTGTACTGCATGTGGTGACCTGTTGTTGTTATACTTAAAGTGACCATTAGGGGGAGTAGAAGTGCATTAAAAATAGAGAATGAGAGAACACGTGATTAGCGCGTGTCAGAAGTGTGTTATGAGTTATTAGAAAATAAATCATTCATTCATGCTACCTGGCCTCACTTACTTCTGTTTCCTGACAACACTGCACTTTTAAAAAAATACTTTATTTTATATCCCTTAGATTATTCATTAAACTTACTTTTTCTGAACACAAACAGATTTTTTTACTTAAACACATGGTAGTATTTATAGTCTGTCATCCTTTAATCATAATCATCTACTTATCAAGACGTTTGTAAGCAAGAAATTATTATAAAAAATAATGGTAAGTTAATCACAAGGTAAATTAACTGTAATATAGTTTTTATTGAATAAAATCAAGTCCAAAAATGTATTTGAAAAAGAAAAAACATTAATGAAAGATGTGATTGATTTTGATCTGCCGCCAGTCTTTTTACAAGCACTTAGTGTTTTCTCAACTGGTCCAAGGGAGGGAAATATCAAGGTCCGTGACGTGGGGCTGCCTTCCCATGGGCTCACCACCTGCAGGAGGGACCGTAAGGGATGGTGCTGTAAAGATTGGGCAGCAGTCGAAGGCGGGGGCCTGCTTAGACTGCTGCCCCTGCGACCCGAATTATGGATAAGCGGGAGAAAATTAATGAATGTTACACATGATTACACATGACACAGATTTCTAACACCACTTCCACCAGTACACAATAAACACACAAATACAATGTGCTTAAAAATAGTAAATTTACTCTAAAAACAAACAATTTGTTTTGATTTATTGTTCTAATTTCCACCTTTTGACGATGGTAAGTTGTAACCACATACTTAAAACAACTGATTTAATGCTCAGTGGGTAAAGTTTCCTTTAATGTTTTTGGGGCACAAAATCCCCGTTCATGATGATTTAGCGTAACATGCCAGCTGTTGTAGCTCATGTGAAAAGTTTCATGTTTGGCTTTTAAGCAGTTCCCAGACTTTAAAAGAACTCAAAGTGTCTTTCAGTGAATCCAGAGCCGAGTCTCTTAAACCAACTCTGTTTCTTTGTTTACGATCTGTTTCAAGAATATTCATCTGCTCCTGAGAATCGTTGTGTGGTGATTCTCTCAATTTCCTGCTGCTTTTGCACAGAAGCCAAAGAAGTGTGTTTGTACCATCTGTACCAGAATGTTGTTCACTGCTTTTTCTTTTGTTATCTGCTCCATCATAAGATCAAGAAATGCACCCAACGCTGTTGCTACTTTCTCCATCTCCTTCTGTTCAAATTTCTTTCCTCTCCTGTTTTGAAACATTTCTCTAAACCCCCTAAAGAACTTCATTTTTTAGTATATTTACTCCCAGATACTAACCTCGGTAATGAGAAACAGATGCAGATATAAAGACGTCTTACTGTGACGTCACACAAAGACGACCCGCCCTCCAGTCACCCCGTCGTCTCGCTCTCTTTCTCTCTCACACTCACTCTGCGCATGCGCAGATTACAGAGAGAAAGCACAAAAAAAGTTATGGCGTTTCTGTTGTTCCTGAGAGAAGAGCAATATTACAGTCATAAATAAGATAAAAACTGCTGTAAACTGTGTATAAAGCGAGTGAAGGTCAGCGGGACTCCATGCTCTCTGAGGACGGACCGGGGCTAGCTTAGCATGCTTAGAGCTATCCGATAGTAAGGTGATAGTGATAGTGAGGTGAACCACTAAAACTAACCCAGGAACAGAGTAGGAACATTCTGATCACCTGTTTTTTTTTTTAGGGACTGCTGAAAGGAAATTTGTGGAACTATCTATGGATTCAGACTTGGTTGAGCTGAACTGGTGAAACGACTCTCCTGAACCTCATTGTTTTGAATAGAAGTGATCGAACTGAACTCTCTTGAACCGAGTTACTTGAACTGAATCTAAGGAGTCAAAAACACCTAAACAAATCTTTTCAAACTGAATTGACCAAACTATATGGACTGATTTATTAAAATGAATCTATTAAATTAAATTATTTTGTAATGAATTGAATGCAAAATAGTTATTTCTGATGTTTTTCTACTAAATGCGGTTGTCAAAAGTTATTAATATATACTTGAACTATGATGGTTTGAGGCTGCATTTGAACTAAACTTTATAGTATTGTGTGCATCAGATGAACCCATGAAGAACTCATGTATTGTAAACTGATTTAATCTCTGTGTTATTGTGATTTAATATTTAAACTGATACTGTGAATACTGTTCAATAACTGTTTATTTTATTTTCTATTAAAAATGTAATTTATTTTTAATACAGATTTATTTCCTATAAAACTAAAGCTGTGTAATTATCACCTCCTGAGCCGAACCTACTGCCCAAAAGATATTCATTTGTCAGTGGCTGTCAGTCGCAGTTTTATATTAGACTTTTTGCAGCAATCGATAGTTTTGATCAGTTTAACTTCTGTTCATGTAAAATTGGGTTTATACAAAACCTTTATTTTATCATCATTTACATTTGTCCCGTTTCTCCAACATTTTATCATGTGGATTCAAATTCTTAGTTAAACTTAAATGATGTCCAACACTTTAATAATAGAAACAAAACACACATTATATTTATGATATTTATTTATTTTGAAGGAAGAAAAAATATTCAGTTACAATAATCACTGATATTTTTGTACTTTATTATATGTAGGACATGTCCAGCTGGATCTCCTCTTTTTCTTTCTCTTTTTTTTCTCTTGTGCTGAAGTCATATTGCTGAACAGCTGTACAGCTTCCTCCAGTCACTCTCTGGTTTCCATCCTCATTTCTCTTCCCTCGCCTAAGAATCTTTGTTTCCTCAGAGATTTTCTGCGACTTTTCGGGCTTGTAGAGGTTCAGCTTTCTGTTCCTGTTCTTGATTTCCAGATTCGTCTTATCTCGCTGCTGTTTCTCATAGTCAGAACTGAAAGTGCCCTCAGCTGAGCTACTTGTTTCTCCAATTGCTCTTGGTTTCTCAGAATTATCTTTCTCAAGCTCTTCAGTCTTCTTTTGTGTCTTACAGTAATTCATATGTATATACACAAAACAGACAATGAATGAATCTCATTTAAAATGCTTTCAGTGATTCTACATTCTGTTTATATGAAGTGTTTCCACAGTGTGCATGTTAATTGGCTGGATGGAGCTTTTATTCATTATTTATTTATCCAGTTTGTTCTGTTTGTATCTGTTAACCTGTTATTTTAACAAAACCAGATTTTCTCCTGGTAACCAAGTTAAAGAGAATGCTACAAGTATTGGTATCCAGATCTAACAGTAGAAAGCGCTGCCTCGTCTCCTGTAGCAGTTCACACCTGCTCTTATCATCCACAATGTAAATGGGAGACACACCCATGAGAAAAACACAGGCCTGACCCAAGAGAGGTGGATTCCTAAATGACCTGAAATAGAAGCCAAGGTGAATAAGTATCTCACCTGGGACACTGAAATGCTGCAGCTCAGTTAACAGCACAGCATGCATGCTTAACAGCAACTTTTCTTTTTTGCAGTAAAGAATCACTTACGCTCTGCATAAATCACTTTCTTAATGTGTGAGAGATCAGTGGAATTTACTCCCATTTCATGTTTGCTGTACTTTAGAATGTAATACTTTATTACAGTGGGGTGCTTTAGTACCTAAAAGTCTATATTTAAATATTAATTATTTTATTTTTATTGTTAAATGAGGTTGGAATGAACATAGAAGTGAAGTCGAAGTAGATTCTAAGTAAAACTCACAAACATGCATGAGATTGTTCACCATTCATGGTGAGATGTTCAGCTCTGCATAGATCACTTTCTAAATGAGAGATCAGTGGAACGATTTTGGGCCCTGGATAAAAGAATGTAAGGAAACAACATGCTGGAAACCGAACCTCAGACCCCACTGTAATGTAGAACACAGACACACTGTATGACATTAAATCAGTTCACATTTATTAACAACATCCCGACCTTCCAAGCCATGGCATAATGACACCAGACTCTTTCTCCAAATAATTATAGAGGATCCTCACATACACTAAGCTTCTGTGTATTCTGTGTAAACTGCAATTTGTACAACAGGTAAAATTCTTGGGGCATCTGATATCAGAACAATGTAAAACTTAAAAAATATTTTAAAAAAGCAGACGCAGGCAAATATCCCTGTGCCCAAGACCAAGGAACAGCTCATGTATTTTCTAGGAATGTGGTTGCAGGAACTTTCAAGACTGGAAACTTTCCAAGGGGAATTATCAGGAATATTTAGGTATTAATGTATTAAAAGGTATTAAAGTTGGAATTTACAAAAGTGCAAGTTATCCTATAACAGGAAACTTTAATGGAGTTAAAAAAAATAACTTGCTTAATAATCAACCAGATTGAATGCAGTTTCAGTTGAATTTCTACCTGCACATTCATCAATCACATGCACACAGCACACTTACTGCAGGGCTCCTGAGGCCGTACCCCTACATGCACTGTGTTTTCTTCATGTAAACAATGAGTCATGCCTCGAAAAAGGTTTAAAAGCACTGCCTTTTTGGTAATAAAAGACCAATAATCAGGATCTCAGGTCTACATTCCTTACTATTGAAGTAAACAGGACCAGTACAGAACAGTTCATCAGACAGGAAGTCACTAATAGTTACTCAAGTACAGTAATGAAGTACATTTACTCAAACACTTTACATCACTGCATTTAACTTGCACTTTGCAGTGAGGAACCAATACACACACACACACACACACACACACACACACACACACACACACACACACGTGGCCTACACCAACGTTTCAGTTGATAAAATTGTGTACAGATGTTTAAGTGAATCAGGTTCTACCCCACATTGAATTTAAAAAAAGCACTAAAGCTGCAAGAAAATACCTCAACTTCAGTTTTTGTCAAATTCCTTTTCTTTGAGGAACATCAAACATCACTGAATCTATCAAACATCATTGAAGTGGATTTCAGGAAAGAAAATTAAGTGATTGAATGCTCTCTGTGATGAAGAGACATTAGACATAATTGGAATTTATAATCTTTATTTCTTTAAATTAAATTAGTTTAAATTAGGATTTATTATAAATAAAAGATGGTGAAACAACATGCACACTAAAGTACATGAAAGGTTAGAATTTCACCATCTTCCTCTATTCCTGAATCATTGTCCATCTGTTCAAGTTGCTTAAACAGATCCTCGAAGCTGTCGACATCAAAGACTGGTACAGAATCCAGGATCTCTGTGCTGTTGTGGGGGTCTTTAGTATGATTCTGGGTTAAAAAAAAGCCATATTCCTTATTTAAAATGGAGATGTCGTTTTTCAGCAAAGTGATTTCATCCTCGTCCTCGAGCTGAACCTCACTGCTTGTACAGTCAGACCCATAGCAGGTGCTGTAAACAGAAGTGCACAATTTTAGCTGCATATTAAAGTAAATGAGTGGCGATTATGGCGATTATTTAAGATGCAGAGTAAAACTTCATTTGCATGTCATTCTTCTGAAACTGTTCCAATGCAGTTTACTAACTCACTTGGTCTGGCAGAAAGTCGATTTAGAAACAGAAGCGAAAAGAGGAGGATCAAAGCAGAAGTCTTTAGGAGACAGCAGTTCTTGGTGGCTAAGGCCGGGGAACTGATCACTAACTTCAGGCACGAGGTCATGGACTGGTACTTCTTCTGGCTCAGGTCTCCTCTGTGAGTCACTACTCTGCAAACTGCCTACAAATATACACAAATATAGACATGTTCTGACTCCCTCCCTATGTGAAGAGGCTCCATATGATTGTAATAGGACAAGCAGGAAAAATAATCAAATCTATTAGCATTTTTAATGATTAATTATATTTCCTATGGTGGACACTGACTAGAATAAAGTGTTTACTAAAGATGAATGGATTAAAGTGTTAAATGATCTTAACTGCAAGACAATTGAAAGACAAATTGTAAGCACTAATAAAGCAATATCACAAGCATAAGTGCTGTTATAGAGCATCTGTGTTGGCATGACGACACACAGACTATCCTAATGCCCATAGAATATGTAGTAACGGTTTTAATATAATGAACTATTGCTAGAATAAGTGTGTTATGTAGCAAACACACACAAATAATGTGTGATAATACTAACAATGAAATGTACCAGTGTCGTCCTGAGGTGCCACTTTTTGGCTGCGTCTCCTTCCCTTCTTTGGAATCGGTTTATAAACCCAATCTACATGATAGAAAAGAAGAATTTAAAGAGTAAGAAGCAACATAAAAACAATAAAAAGTGTCAGAATTGATGCGTTTGTTTTGTTATTTTGACATTTGTCTATAAAGAATGTTCACCTACCAGGAAACAACTGTTCATGTTCCTGTTTAAGCCTCCATGATTCAGTGTAGTAGGGTTTCTTCTGTTCTTCACTCAGTTTGTTCCACTGGATCCCAAGCTGCATGCTGATCTCTGCAGAGCTGCTATTTGGATTGGCCTTGGAAAAGATGGGCCGCTGTTTCCTCGCCCAAACCATGTAGGCATTCATTGGCCTTCTGATGTTGCCTTTTTTATCTCTGCACTTGGCAATGTTAAATTTATCTACAAAATAAAAAACAAAGTTTAAGTTAAACAGAAATCATTATAAACTTCTAGTTAAAACAGTGAACAGAACAGAGTCATGCAATACTGCACCAGTCTTAAACACACACAATGTTGTAGTACAAATGTTTTATAAGTGCTGCATTACTCAGTCAGTACAAAATCATTTTATATTTCCTGCATGACAGACTCATATTTAATGTGGTTTTAGGAACTAAATGATAACTATATTTCATTGTCTCTGTACTTGTTCTCTGTACAATGACAATAAAGTTGAATAAAGTTGACAGCAGGAGAAGCAGCTGTAGCTGTTACCCGTCTTATTATCTGTCATTATTTCTCCTTCTTTCTTCTGAAAGTTGCTCTTTCTGGCGTCTTGGAGAGTGGATTGTTCAAAACCATGACGAATAAAAAACATTTCTGTTTGTTTGCGCTCCATTGCTCGATTCAATTTACAATTCATTTACTCAACGATTCAAGCGCAGACGCAAAAGTGAAAAACGGGTGGTGTTAAGACAAGAGAAGTGGTGTGTGTTTGTAAACCCTTCGAGTTCCTGTAGCGCTCCTCTGTTTAGACACAGTAGGGTATTAAAATATTTAGAATTGTATATTTTAATAGAAAACACGTGTTTGCATGTTGGAATGCGATTTTGATAGAAATGTGGGGTTTAATTTGGGGTGTAATTAGTTTGTACTGCATGTGGTGACCTGTTGTTGTTATACTTAAAGTGACCATTAGGGGGAGTAGAAGTGCATTAAAAATAGAGAATGAGAGAACACGTGATTAGCGCGTGTCAGAAGTGTGTTATGAGTTATTAGAAAATAAATCATTCATTCATGCTACCTGGCCTCACTTACTTCTGTTTCCTGACAACACTGCACTTTTAAAAAAATACTTTATTTTATATCCCTTAGATTATTCATTAAACTTACTTTTTCTGAACACAAACAGATTTTTTTACTTAAACACATGGTAGTATTTATAGTCTGTCATCCTTTAATCATAATCATCTACTTATCAAGACGTTTGTAAGCAAGAAATTATTATAAAAAATAATGGTAAGTTAATCACAAGGTAAATTAACTGTAATATAGTTTTTATTGAATAAAATCAAGTCCAAAAATGTATTTGAAAAAGAAAAAACATTAATGAAAGATGTGATTGATTTTGATCTGCCGCCAGTCTTTTTACAAGCACTTAGTGTTTTCTCAACTGGTCCAAGGGAGGGAAATATCAAGGTCCGTGACGTGGGGCTGCCTTCCCATGGGCTCACCACCTGCAGGAGGGACCGTAAGGGATGGTGCTGTAAAGATTGGGCAGCAGTCGAAGGCGGGGGCCTGCTTAGACTGCTGCCCCTGCGACCCGAATTATGGATAAGCGGGAGAAAATGAATGAATGTTACACATGATTACACATGACACAGATTTCTAACACCACTTCCACCAGTACACAATAAACACACAAATACAATGTGCTTAAAAATAGTAAATTTACTCTAAAAACAAACAATTTGTTTTGATTTATTGTTCTAATTTCCACCTTTTGACGATGGTAAGTTGTAACCACATACTTAAAACAACTGATTTAATGCTCAGTGGGTAAAGTTTCCTTTAATGTTTTTGGGGCACAAAATCCCCGTTCATGATGATTTAGCGTAACATGCCAGCTGTTGTAGCTCATGTGAAAAGTTTCATGTTTGGCTTTTAAGCAGTTCCCAGACTTTAAAAGAACTCAAAGTGTCTTTCAGTGAATCCAGAGCCGAGTCTCTTAAACCAACTCTGTTTCTTTGTTTACGATCTGTTTCAAGAATATTCATCTGCTCCTGAGAATCGTTGTGTGGTGATTCTCTCAATTTCCTGCTGCTTTTGCACAGAAGCCAAAGAAGTGTGTTTGTACCATCTGTACCAGAATGTTGTTCACTGCTTTTTCTTTTGTTATCTGCTCCATCATAAGATCAAGAAATGCACCCAACGCTGTTGCTACTTTCTCCATCTCCTTCTGTTCAAATTTCTTTCCTCTCCTGTTTTGAAACATTTCTCTAAACCCCCTAAAGAACTTCATTTTTTAGTATATTTACTCCCAGATACTAACCTCGGTAATGAGAAACAGATGCAGATATAAAGACGTCTTACTGTGACGTCACACAAAGACGACCCGCCCTCCAGTCACCCCGTCGTCTCGCTCTCTTTCTCTCTCACACTCACTCTGCGCATGCGCAGATTACAGAGAGAAAGCACAAAAAAAGTTATGGCGTTTCTGTTGTTCCTGAGAGAAGAGCAATATTACAGTCATAAATAAGATAAAAACTGCTGTAAACTGTGTATAAAGCGAGTGAAGGTCAGCGGGACTCCATGCTCTCTGAGGACGGACCGGGGCTAGCTTAGCATGCTAACTTCAGTAGACATTTCTGTTACATAACACATAGAGGTTTTTAAAGTCCAAACTGTCATTGATTCACATTCTGTTGATAATTGTATTTAATTGATGATAGCAGTTAGTACGCGGTATTTAACAGTAAACTGGGTCCGATTTAAGAACCGGAAGTTGACCGGAGTGACTCAATGAATGTTGCAGAATCATAAATGACCAGTAGGTGGCAGTGTGATTTGTATAAGAGCTCACTGTCACAGCAGGCAATTAGAAGTAGTGGAGCTCTAATGACGTCATTAATAGCGAGGACAAGACACACAGCAGTTTGGGATTCTTTTATTGACTTTATTGATTAATTGATTTGGAGTATGATTCTGTTTCTGATCAAAGTAAGTTCATGTGTTTGGAGTAAAAACAACCTGTACATTTCTCACTTCCAGACAGTATTATGAGATGTTCATCTGTTGCATGTTTTATAGGATTTATGAGCTGGAATAAATGTTTCAATATCGGTTTGTTTTGAACGACTGGTGCATAGCTACTTTTTCCCCTCAAATGAAAGGAGGCAGAAGTTGGAAAACTTTTTTTGTCATGTAGTTTAATTTGGGCCTGTATATAAGTATTTTAGGCAAAATGCTGTTTATTGTTTTTATTGTAAAACTATATGCCTCAGATGAGTTTTATAAAAAATATTTTTACTTATAAAATAATAAAACGTAATTCTCAGTGAAGCCAACTGTTTATGAAATGCATTATTCACTAAAAAAACATCAACGGAACTGGATGATTTGTTTTTATTGAATGTAAAAATATTAATTTGAGGATGCTGAAGTTCCCTAGAAAAAAAGGTGTACATCATAAATTATAATTTTTTTTATTATACAAATACATGAATTCGGTCCTGAAACAATCCAGAATAGTGACAGGTTAAAAGTCACATGTCCAATGAGTTTATATTTCAACTTTCAAGAAAATACAATAAAAACGAGATTCCTATAAACATTATTCTGAGACTGTGTGCAGTCTTTATGTCCCTCCGTCTGTTTGAGGAAACGCACAATAACCAAATGTACCGAAGGGTTTTTACAAACTATTGTCGTCATTATAAAAACCACTTAATTGTTTATCAGTTATCAAATAATAAACAGAATCTTAGACATCATATAAGTGATTTATTTGAGCACTTAAAATACCAAAAGAATAATAATTGAGTAGAAACATTTAATAACACAATATGCATAAAAATGGTATTTGAACATTAGAAAAACAGAGTAATAATAAAGTAATGAAAATAAAAGTGGTGGTCAGTGCTGGTGATGCCAAACAGAGAAGCAGTTACACTTTGACTGAAATCACAGCGCCACTAAACAAGTCAAAGGCAAAGGTGTTTATGATGGTGTAGAAGAAGCTCTGGTACCACTTTCTTGTCTTGTGTGAGACTATATAATAGCTGTTTGATATCTACTCCAGTCATGCACCCAAAATTAAATCAAAGTGATCAGATTTTAGAATAAAAAAGGCAGAAATATACTTGTTTCAATATATATGAAATATCAATTTCAAGCTGAATTTACATGACTGAATAATTTGTATGAACCTGTTGTAGTCTAGAACACAGTCTGGAACAGGTACATCCAAGTTTCTCCACTGTCCATTTTAACCTTTCACCTTCCTCTGCACAATGCTTCCTCTGTGAATGGTGGAGCACATCTGGTCCTTCCTTTTATACTTCCTACTCTAATTAAATACTGCACACAACCGTGTTCCCTCATCACTGTATACTATGCAATGCGCACGTGACACAATAACAAATGTTGACGTCCTTGTGACACAGTGTGCTGCTTTCGGCCACGTGCTTAAAAGCCGGAACACCCAGCAGCAGCCCGCAGACTAAACACAACCTATAGAGCAGTACATTTCTCTATCACGCAACCAACCACGATCCATTTCAAAAGAAACACACTAGTGTTACTCTACAAGTATAAGTTACTCTACAAGTTCATGTTCACAAACCTGTTCTTCAGTTTCACTGATTTCATTCATCGCTAGTCACATGTTCACACAGAACCTCCGGGAAGCACGCTCTAGCTAGCATAGAAGGATCTAGAAGCAGAAGGATCCTCCAGTGAATAAACGCGTACCATCAGCATTCATAAAGACCAAACCGGCAAAAACCCAACAGCCCTCATGAGCAGAGCTGTGTGCGCCACACAACCAACCCACGCCCCCTCCATAACACCTCGCCCCCTGCTACACAAATCGTCTTTATCTTTCTGATTAAGTTACCTTGCGGATAATCTGCAAAAAAAAGGAGAAAATACGCTGTAGAAACACTGATCGTTCAGATATTGTTATGAGAAATGAAAATACTTTATTGAAGGATTTGTAATTAAAGCTGTTTTCCATTTCTCCAGATTCAGCAAACTCTCTAGAATTAAAGACTAGAAATGACCTACAGAAATGGAGAACGCAAGCATAAGCCAATCGAAGCTTCAGGCCACGAAGACTCTGAAGATGCAGAATACCAAAACTGACAAGTAATTTTAAAACACATCATTTTGATAGTAACAATGCACACAATTACTTGCATGATGGAAGGAGTAGCACAGTGGTTAAGATGTTGGAATTATGATTAAAAGTTCATGAGTTTAAATCCCATCCCCACTAAGCTGCCATCATGGGCCCTCAACTGCTCAGTTGTATTAATGAGATATTCGTTGCTCTAGATAAGGGATTTATATATATATATATATATATATATAATTATTGTTACTAACACATTATTAGATATTACTATTATTGTTAGAAACTTTTATAGAAACAATTATAACTAAATGAACAATTCCAAAATTATATATATATACAGTACAGACCAAAAGTTTGGACACACCTTCTCATTCAAAGAGTTTTCTTTATTTTCATGACTATGAAAATTGTAGATTCACACTGAAGGCATCAAAACTATAAATTAACACATGTGGAATTATATATGGAATTATATACATAACAAAAAAGTGTGAAACAACTGAAAAATGTCATATTCTAGGTTCTTCAAAGTAGCCACCTTTTGCTTTGATTACTGCTTTGCACACTCTTGGCATTCTCTTGATGAGCTTCAAGAGGTAGTCACCTGAAATGGTCTTCCAACAGTCTTGAAGGAGTTCCCAGAGAGATGCTTGGCACTTGTTGGCCCTTTTGCCTTCACTCTGCGGTCCAGCTCACCCCTAAACCATCTCGATTGGGTTCAGGTCCGGTGTCTGTGGAGGCCTGGTCATCTGGCGCAGCACCCCCTTACTCTCCTTCTTAATCAAATAGCCCTTGATGCCTTCAGTGTGAATCTACAATTTTCATAGTCATGAAAATAAAAAAAAAACTCTTTGAATGAGAAGGTGTGTCCAAACTTTTGGTCTGTACTGTATATATATATATATATATATATATATATAATTTTGGAATTGTTCATTTAGTTATAATTGTTCCTATAAAAGTTTCTAACAATAATAGTAATATCTAATAATGTGTTAGTAACAATAATTATAATAATACATCTGATAGAAATGTTAGCAACAGTTTAACAATAACGCACAAAAATATTTTGTGGCAATCTTTATTGGAATAAAAAAAAAAATTGTAGTTTTAATGTCATATTGTCAGGAAACCACCTGCCATGCCCCCTTTGGTGGCTCTCTATATCCCTCCGCTCTCCCTAGAACTGCAGGCTTAACCACGCACACCTGGGGCTCATTATCAATCATGTCTCCACTCTCTCTGGAGCTCCAGGATTAATCACGCTCACCTGGGGCTCATCATCACTCCACCCCGCTTCTATATAAGATCCTCACTCACACTCACTCCCTTGTTTGTTATTGTATGTGTTTATCGTTTCATGCAGGACTCTATGTGTTCCGTTTCTTCCGGACTTCAATATCCTGCACCGGCTGCGCGTTTCCTTTCAGCGCATCTTGGATCAGCTACGCTTCTCCCAAGCGGACCTCGGACTCTCTTAACCCAAAGACTGCCGTGTGTGCTTGTGTGTATCTCTCTCCCTCAGTCTAGTCATTGAAACCCGAGCGAGGCTTACTTTGGCTTCCGCCTCCGTTTCATTCGCACCGTGACACATATAATAATATAATATATAATGTTCTATCTGAATTTTTATTTTCCACAGTAATGCCAGTGTTAAAAAACAGCTTCTGGCACTTAAAAGTGTGTAAAGTTTTGATATTTCTGCGTTCAGTGTGTAAGAAAGTACAAGTTCGTTATTACTGCATGATTCAGTTCTATTTAATGAGCATATAATGTGATTAGTGTGCTCTGAGCACCTTTTCATTTCATTTTGTAAATTATTTTACAGAAGTAAACACCAGACAAAATCTGGAAATCCGAAGCCTGGACAGGAGTACACAATCAGTAGCTTTGAGAAAAGCATCTGTTTATTCGAGGTACTTTCTTGTGATTACAAACGCAGACGTCATTGAACTGAAGTGAGAATTGTGACTAAATAAAACTAAATGTTGTTTTTGTTTTTAAACCTCAACAGGAAAAAACTATTCAAACAGGGAAATGAGTTGAACAAATGTAACACTGAAATCTCTCTGAGTTTCTGTAGATGTTGATGTTGAAGCTATTTGCTTTTACTCCGTAATAAATTGGTTATTGTCATTACAGAGAAAACGTGCTCCTCCACGCACAATGAGAACGAGCAGGAAGCTGACAAAGGGATTTAGATGTGGTAAACTATTTTCTAGAGGAGATACAGATTTATATAAACATGTGCTAAACCTATTTGTACATTTCCCTCAAATGATCAGATTGAAAGTGATATTCATCAGGCAGAAATCAAACACACAGCTTTGTTTTATTGTTTATTTTATTGTACATGTTTTATTTTATATTCATACATGCCCAAACCCCACAGCAAAGAGAACTGGATCAGCCATGTCACCACCCAGGAAAGCTCAAAAGCCTTGACTTTATGCTGCTTCACCAGATCCTACAAATACAAGACACACAACACAATCTCTCATCTAAAGTGCATTAGAAACACTACTAAGTCGTGTTCTGATGTTTTACCTACATACAGGATTCATGCACTTCTCACAGGAACAAGTGAACTTCCTGTTCTGAGAGATGAAGGGAAAGCAGTCATTTCTGAGTTTTGTGTAAATGAGGTCAGTTCTTATCTTCTGTTTTATTTAGTGTGCATGCGATTTAAACACTTTATTCTTTAGCTGTGGATTTATATATTTTAATTTTTTTAAGTTGATCTATAATTCACTGGTCCTGGCAAATTTTGACTCTAGGTTTTGGTTTATACAATATCTAGTAGTTTTCCTAGTCTAGTTGTATATATCAAATAATAATTTTCTTCCGTCTTTTTTAGTCCTTAGCAGAGACGTTTCTGTCTGTGATTTTGGAGAAGATCAAGGTGGAGAGAGGGTTTATGGGACTTGATCTCCTGCAGTTTCTCTGTAGGGTTTATGTAGGCATGTGGCAACAGAGAGGAGACTCTCACAAAGCACATGCTCTCGCCTACAGACTCCTTAAAGAAGGTGAGATTATACTGATATTTCATTACTTATCTACTAAAAATTATCTAGACACTTATACAGAGAAGAAAAATTGTGTAATCTAACAAATCTTTAATGTGATCTAACAACAAACAAAAAACAAATCTACACTTGGGAATTTTATCCCACTCTTCTTTGCAAAAAAAAAGTTCCTTCAAATTGCAAGGTGCTCTCCTGTGTACAGCTCGAATTGAGGTCTGGGCTCTGGTTGGAACAAATCAGAACTTTGATTATCCTTTCCTAAAGCCATGTCTTTGTTTAATTTGATGTGTGCTTTAGGGCATTTGGGGCAGCTTTCTTTCAGCGTTTTTGACCAGCAGCCCCAAAGCATTATGTTAAACCCACTATGCTTCACTGTCAGTATGGTGTTTTTCCACATGGTTTTGGTTACTGACTAAATCACTGGCTTGCATATTTATATTTGTTATTTCCATCCTATATTTAAAAAAACCTGCAATTTCATAAGGGTGTGTTGACTTTATCTATCCAATGGATTTCTTTTTATACAGTGTATTTACATCCTATTGTTTTGTTGCTTTGCAGACTTTTTTAACACCCCAAAGTGATTACGGTCATGGTGACAGCATGGCCAAGTATTTTGTTCCATAAAAGTTCTTTATGCCAAACAATTCACATAGTGAGCAACCTGAAAGCAAAGGAAAAGATATTTTACTTGCTCAGCACTTATCTGTGCTGGGATGAGGTAAGTTGTTGATCTTTAGTGTTCCTCTCAGTGTCAATGTTTTTTACTGGCAGGCCAGAACTGTCAAGCATCTTTTTTCAACTGGACTTTTTATGTATTTTACTGCCATCTTAATCTACTTTTAATTCCCAAGTATTAGTGTAATCTAGTGGGACAAATTCTTTGTACATTTATTTTGAACTATGCTGTCAGTTAAACAGTGTTTTATTGCACTGTGTATTAAATAATGATGTATTTTCTGCCAGGCGCCTCCGGGAAACATCTACAATATGATCACCAGCACCCTGAAGTCTTTTCTGGAAGACAGCAGACTGAGGTTCGTGAAGAACAGCTGGTATGGTTATGATCTCTGCCCTGCTACCTGGAACTACATCTTCAGCCTGGATCTTGTGTGCACAACTGGGCTGGACTTGGACCAATATTATACGGTACTGAATGCAAAACATCTTCAACATATTGTAAAGTTGAAATGTAGGTGGCATTTTTATATCTAATCTTTAATACAATAAGATCTCACAGGGAAAAATTGGGTAATTGTTGATATAGTGGTATTTCTGTGAGGAAATAAAAAAATGTATAAATGAAATTTCCAGGATCAGTGCTCAGACAGTCAGAGAGAATTCTGTAACTTTAGCTGTAAGTATTTCACCATGGGAGGGTCTTTTTTTTAAAGTGGTAGCTCAGTGGTGAAGGCTCTGGATTACTGATTGGAAGGTCGGGGGTTCAAGCCCCAGGATCACCACATCACAAGTTCCACTCTTGGGCCCTTGAACAAGACTCTTCACTCTCTGTTCTCCAGGGGTGCTGTAGTCATGGCTGACCCAGTGCTCTGCCCCCGGCTTACTCAGTGGTGTAAAGTACTTTTCCATTAAGGGTCAAAGTTCTAGTGGTTGTTTGAAAAGTTCTCATTCTTGTATAAACTCATAATTCTTCATAAAACCACAATAGCTGCTCCATAACCACCACAAAGACTCTCAACATATCCATTTCTCCTCTTTTTATTTACCAGGAAGGACCTTCGGCTGATACTGAACACTTGGCTGATGCAAGCAAGAACAGAGCAAACACCGTTCCGAGACGTCTGTGTAGCAGCGGTTTTCAGGCTACTTGGTAAGTTTACTGTAAATCCTGTTTCGGAGCAAGATCTCACATTAATTCTGGATTCTTCAGCTTTTCACTCATGGTCTTTGTCCTTAAACAGGGCGAATTGGTCAGCTAGGACTTAAGGAGAACCTGCCAATGTCATATTTTAAATTCTGGCAAAAAGCATAAATCAGTTTGTAACCCAACAACTCTCAAAAGGTATTTCTAAAGCATTAAATAAATGTTTTTATCGATCTTTATCTTTATTCTGAGACTTTTAGTTTTGTGCTTTAGCAAGTCCTAATTTTGTATTGGATGTTGTGTGCTGATATGCCATGGGAAGTGCAGCTCTCAGTCATCTATGCCACTCGTGATCTGGCACCCAGCAACCCTGAAGCAGCTCTGAAGACTTTGGAATCATGGAGAAAAAACAACACACAGCACGTTCCCCCAGCCGTCATTAAATGCATTACGCAAATCGACTTCCTTTGCCGTCAGATTAAGCCACAATTATCACAATGGTGATTTATCTCTAAAACTTTGTACATTAATAAATCAGATTTCTATTTATGTATAGATATTTTTAGATAAATAAAATGTTTATTTATTTATGATTTGTACAGCATTATCAGTTTATTATAGTTTACATCTATGTATTAAGTCTGTATGTCTGACTTCCTGACAGGACACTTCAGTTAGTTTGCATCTCCAAACCCACCACAGTGAGCACTAAGGCCCCCCAGGGCTGAAACCTCATTTGGCTGTACGATGATATCTTTTCTATTTGAAATGAGGAATATGACTTTTTTAACCAGCCTGAATGCCCAGAATCATACTGAAGACCAGTGTTGTGCGAGTTACTAAAAAATAGTAACTAGTTAGTTACTCGTTACTTCATTCAAAAAGTAACTCAATTACTTTGATGATTACTTACACCAAAAAGTAATGCGTTACTGTTAAAAGTAACTATTTAGTTACTTTTTAAAAAAAACTTTCTTTATTGTTCCCATCAATGCCCTTTTAGGCGTTATGGTCTATACAAACACAAAACTGACTTGAACACTATTTTTAAACACTATTTTATTGAAGTCAGACCAGCACAAACTGAATATATCACAAGGATTTCTGACAATAAATAACAATACAAGCTGAATAATATATTCAGAATTAAAAACTAAAGTGGCTTCTGCATCATAAAAGCTGTTGTGTTGAGCTCTTAAAAATGTTCCTTTCTATCAACAATGTACAACAGAACACCGGGTTAGCTTTTAGCTGCATCAAGGCATGGAGTTTCTGGAGGAGCTTCGACAGATTGGAGTTGCTGTTAATCGCAGTAGAAAGGACAATCGAACCAGAAAGACACAGCTTACATTTGACTAAAAAGTTTTTGTGTTAATGCTCAACTAAAGTGAAATAATAAGCATATTTCCACTTTGAGAAACTCATCTTGATCTCTAAACTCGCCTACAATACTGATGTCCTCTTACACTTTTTGCTTCAACTATGAAGAAAATAACTAATTAATTGTTGATTTAGTTCATGAATTTATAAGGAATTTGTTCCACTAGATTACACTGATGCTCGGAAATTAAAAGTAGATTAAGAAGGCAGTAAAATACATGAAATGTCCTGTTGAAAAAAAGATGTTTGATGACTGTTCTGGTCTGCCAGCAATAAACAATGACATTGAGATAAACAGTGAGATTCATTTACTTACCTCATCCCAGTGTAGATACTTGCTTAGCAAATCTAATGTTTCCCTGTGCTTTCAGTTTGCTGACTATGTGAATGGCTCGGCATAAAGAGCCGTCATGGGACAAAACACTTGGCCATGCTGTTGTAGTACCCTCACCGCCTGATGAGGGGAGATAAATGTTAATAAAACAAGTGACACGGAGCAGCTGCTGTTTCACTGTCAGTGTTTTTTTTATTTATAACCAATCAAAACAGTATTTTCCAATATTCAAATGAGTAAAATCACTTTAAGAGATTTCAACATATAATGATTACTTCTATACAGTTATATACTTCAGTGTATACAAATAGAGATATAATATAATACAATTCTCTATAATGTAATATATACAACTATAACATGCTACACGACAAGGATAACCTTTTGCTGTATCTCACACTTCACGTCAGCACAAATTATTCTTTTTTATATATATATATATATATATATATATATATATATATATATATATATATATATATATATATATATACATGTCAGTACAAACACATTACTTGTTTTGTGAATCTTTGTGACATCTTTTAAACCCCAGTCAATTACAAGTTATAACTGTTGCATTATTTAAAAAACATTATACTTAGAAATTACCTCGTATTATGCTATTTGTGGGACCGCATGGTCTCCATGACTAGCATGAGAATTGTAACTAGCACATACAATACCAAGATGAACTTTTACACTGCTAATAACAAGAACCTAAACATTTTAAACTGTATCATTTACACTTTTTAAAATAAATACAACATGTAAAAACATATTTTTAACTTTATTAATGTTTTCCGTCCCTGCTAAAGGGGAGATAAATGTTAATAAAACAAGTGACACGGAGATGATGATGATGATGCTTCACTGTCAGTGTATTGTTTGAGCAGCGCGCCCCGTCCCCACTCAGGTGAGCGCTTCAGCCAAGACAAGAGCAATCGAATGATCGATTGTCAGACAACATTAATACAATCATTTATTATTCATCCACTATTAAATTATTTATTTATTGTTATTTCTTTTAGCTACCACACTGTCACCATCACCATAATCAGTTTGGGGGCATCAGGAAAGTCTGCAAAAAAAAACGTTACCACAGACTGAAAATACACTGTTTAGATAAAATACATCCCCAAAAACAAGACACAATTGTCTTCTCTCTCTGTATGTTTCTTACTTCAGTGTAGAAAACTCTTAGTGAGGAACATCTCTTTTACTCCATCACAGGTCTGCACATGCAACAACTGCACTGTAACTTCATCACTTCTACAGGAGTTCTTCTACAGCTTACCGGTAAGTGTGCCATTACTGCCACCTAGAGGATAACTTACAAATACATTTTGCAATACACATCATGACAGGTAGATTCACACATTTTTGTTTTGTTTTGTTTTGTTTTGTTTTGTTTTGTTTTGTTTTGTTTTGTTTTGTTTTGTTTTGTTTTGTTTTGTTTTGTATGCTCAAAGAAAAACTGAAACAAATAGAAGATAGGGAAAAAGAAAATTATGCATGAGGTTGTTCACCATTTATGGTGAGATGTTCAGCTCTGCATAGATCACTTTCTAAATGAGAGATCAGTGGAAAGATTTTGGGACCTGGATAAAAAAATGTAAGAAAACAACAAGCTGGGAACCGCACTTCAGACCCCACAGTAATATACAACACAGACACACTGTTTGACATTAAATTAGATCACATTTACTAACAACATCCCGACTTCCCAAGCCATGGCATAATGACACCAGACTCTTTCTCCAAATAATTATAGAGGATCCTCACATACACAAAGCTTCTGTGTCTAAACTGCAATTTGTACAACAGGTAAAATTAATGGAAATAAAATTGGAATTTACAAAATTGCAAGTTATCCTATAACAGGAAACTTAAATGTAGTTTAAAAATAACTTGCTTGATAATCAACCAGATTACATGCAGTTTCAGTTGAATTTCTACCTGCACATTCATCAGTCACATGCACACAGCACACTTACTGCAGGGCTCCTGAGGCCGTACCCCTACATACACTGTGTTTTCTTGAGTCATGTCTCAAAAAAGTTGAAAACCACTGCCTTATGGGTAATAAAAGACCAATAATAAGGATCTCAGGTCTACATTCCTTACTATTGAAGTAAACAGGACCAGTACAGAACAGTTCATCAGACAGGAAGTCACTTATAGTTACTCAAGTACAGTAATGAAGTACATTTACTCAAACACTTTACATCACTGCATTTAACTTGCACTTTGCAGTGAGGAACCAATACACACACACACACTCTTGTGACCTACACCAACGTTTCAGATGATTTATTCAGAACACTGATACACACATGAGGACACAGTATTAAACTTTGGTTTTCAGTGGACTACTGTGGATTGAAATTCAAAACTTAATTTTTTTGAATAAAACTTTAAATTAGAATTTATTATAAATAAAAGATGGTGAAACAACATGCACAATAAAGTACATGAAACGTTCAAATTTCACCATCTTCCTTTATTCCGGAATCATTGTCCATCTGTTCAAGTTGCTTAAACAGATCCTCGAAGCTGTCGACGTCAAAAACTGGTACAGAATCCAGGATCTCTGTGCTGTTGTGGGGGTCTCCAGTATGATTCTGGTCTCCAGACTGGTTAAAAAAGCCATATTCCTCATTTAAAATGGAGAAGATGTCGTTGTTGAGCAAAGTGATTTCATCCTCGTCCTCAAACTGAACCTCAATGCTTGTACAGTCAGACCCATAGCAGGTGCTGTAAACAGAAGTGCACAATTTTAGCTGCATATTAAAGTAAATGAGTGGCGATTATGGCAATTATTTAAGCTTATTTAAACTTCATTTGCATGTCATTCTTCTGAAACTGTTCCAATGCAGTTTACTAACTCACTTGGTCTGGCAGAAAGTCGACTCAGAAACAGAAGCGAAAAGAGGAGGATCAAAGCAGAAGTCTTTAGGAGACAGCAGTTCTTGGTGGCTAAGGCCGGGGAACTGATCACTAACTTCAGGCACGAGGTCATGGACTGGTACTTCTTTTGGCATGTTCATGACTATATGGTGGTTTGGTTGATGATCAGGTCTCCTCTGTGAGTCACTACTCTGCAAACTGCCTTTTCTCCTTCCCTTCTTTGGAAGAGGTTTATAAACCCAATCTACATGATAGAAAATAAGAATTTAAAGAGTAAGAAGCAACATAAAAACAATAAAAGTGTCAGAATTGATGCGTTTGTTTTGTTATTTTGCCATTTGTCTATAAAGAATGTTCACCTACCAGGAAACAACTGTTCATGTTCCTGTTTAAGCCTCCATGATTCAGTGTAGTAGGGTTTCTTCTGTTCTTCACTCAGTTTGTTCCACTCGAATCCAAGCTGCATGCTGATCTCTGCAGAGCTGCTATTTGGATTGGCCTTGGAAAAGATGGGCCGCTGTTTCCTCGCCCAAACCATGTAGGCATTCATTGGCCTTCTGATGTTGCCTTTTTTATCTCTGCACTTGGCAATGTTAAATTTATCTACAAAATAAAAAACCAACATTAAGTTAAACAGAAATCATTATAAACTTCTAGTTAAAACAGTGAACAGAACAGAGTCATGCAATACTGCACCAGTCTTAAGCAGAGGTGGAAAGTAACGCAGTACAAATATAGTGGAACCCACTTATCTCGACCTCGGTTAACTCAACAACCCTATTAAGTCGATGTTTTTGACGTCGCTTTGTCTAAGATTTTTTTTTTATCAGTTATGTCGTTATGTCGCCCAACCCTAATATCTCGAGCACAAGGGGGAAAAAAATTAGCAATTTAACGTCAGTTATCTCGATCGGCACTGTGCAGCCGCAGAAGAACTCGCGAAAGTGGCGGAAAAATCAAGCCTTACAGATGCTACAGGTGTTGTATTGTATACTGGTGAATCTCTGCTGTTAGTTAGTGCACACATGCCTTTTGTTGTTAAATGTTATGCGATGAACGGAAGGAGAAAGCCGCGCTTGGTAGTAGCGCGGCGCGAAACGTGGGATGAGCAGCAAAAGCATAGAATTAACAAAGCATAGAGTGCCGGTGGGAAGGCACGTACCGGGATACGCATGAGCGATAACAACGACCGCCATGAACCAACATATACCAACAATAATGGACAGTGAGAGTGTGGAAGTTTAAATAGGAGCTGGTGATGATGCTAAACGAGCACCATCTGTGCGCGATTAAAGCCGGGAGCTTCAGAGAAAGCGGCCGAGAAAACACCTGCCACGCCGAAGGGGGCCGAAGGGGGCTTGGCAGGTGGATTCCTGACATTTAACAAACATGTATGTACATTTTTATAGCATGCCTTCATCAAACAAATCGCAGCAACGCTGTTGTGTAAAAAACCCTCCAAAAACACGTGCATGTACATTCTCATTTATTAACGCACATCATGTACATAAAGAAATTTCAAGCATGTTAATATATTGCCGCCATATTGATTTTCGTTTATCTCGATCATCGGTTATCTCGATGCTTTTTGCCGTCCCCTAGGACATCGACATAACCGGGTTCCACTGTACTTCGTTACTGTACTGTTTTGGTATCAGTACTTTACTCCACTATTTATTTTTCAGACTTTTTACATTTACTCATTAAATTTTTACACAAATATCTGTACTTTTTACTTCTTATATTTTCAAAACCGGCTCGTTACTTTAGTTTTAATCCATTGATTTGGTGAAATATATATTTTTTTATTTTCACTGCGCGCCGATTTCAGCCGAACAACCGATTTCCTGTTACTGCGCGTCTTTTTCAATCCGCTGGTGTATAAAGTCCTGACTCTCACTCTTTACGAAGCTGAGAATGAGCAGGCAGAAGGCAGTAAGAAGTTTGGGGTTAACGTGGATGAGACAGAGGGAGTCGGTGATGTAAACATGACTGAGAACAGACACATTCATGATGATCATCATCTTTTCTCTTCTTGTGTTCTATATGCGGATGTTCCGCCTGGATACATTCATTCGGTAACAATATTTTTTATTTGTTTTGTATTAATATATATATATATATATATATATATATATATATATATATATATATATATATATATTTATATTTGGCTGTCAAAATTAAAATGATTGTAAACGGCACTAAATGTTATTAACGCGCCATCAATTCAGCATTTCTGTTTTTACCATTTTTATAAAAAATGTAAAAACATTAATAAATATCTAAATATAAAAGAGGCGAAATTAAAACCTATTCACAACATACTTTCTTTACTTAGATATAAAATAAATAAATAAACTCCGGATAAAAATATTTTTAATCAGTAATCTTTTGTTTTATTTATGCGCCAAGTCTCAAATCAAACACCATATCCGCCATGTTTTACACAATTAACCCACTAGGTGGCGTTTTGTGGGTTTTTCCCTCATAATTGCGACACAAACTACTTTTTCAACTTTTACCCGAGTATTTTAAAACATGAGTATTTGTACTTCTACTTAAGTAAAGGATGTGTGTACTTTTGCCACCTTTGGTCTTAAGCACTCACAACGTTGTTAGTACAAATATTTTATAAGTGCTGCATTACTCAGTCAGTACAAGATCTTTTTATATTTCCTACATGACAGCTTCATATTTAATGTGGTTTAAGGAACTAAATGATAACTATATTTCATTGTCTTTGTACTTGTTTTCTGTACAGTGACAAAGTTGAATAAAGTTGACAGCAGGAGAAGCAGCTGTAGCTGTTACCCGTCTTATTATCTGTCATTATTTCTCCTTCTTTCTTCTGAAAGTTGCTCTTTCTGGCTGAAAAATCCTTGCTGACGTCTTGGAGAGCGGATTGTTCAAAACCTTGACGAATAAAAAACATTTCAGTTTTTTGTTTGTGCTTCATTGCTGTGGTCAGTAAATGTGAGTGTTGAACAGCAGCACAACAAAGTTGTCATGACATTAAAAGCGCGTCCAGGGCGCTGTTCCATTGGTGCGTTTACCGAGAAATATGACCAATCAGGGATGCCGAGGTCACAAAAGAGGCGGGGCTTCAATGATTCAAACGCAGACGCTGAAGACGTGTGTGATTGTAAACCATACACAAGTTATTGTAGCGCGCCTCTGTTTAGACACAGTAGGGTATTAAAATATTCAGAATTATATTATTTAATATAAAACACGGGTTTGCAGTTTGGAATGTGATTTTGATAAAAAAGAATGTGGGGTTTAATTTGGGGTGTAATTAGTTTGTACTGCATGTGGTGTCCTGTTGTTGTTATACTTGAAGTGACCATTAGGGGGAGTAGAAGAGCATTGAAAATAGAGAATGAGAGAACACGTGATTAGCAGGTGTCAGATGTGTGTTATGAGCTATTAGAAAATAAATCATTCATTCATGCTACCTGGCCTCACTTCCTTCTGTTTCCTGACAACACTGCACTTTTAACAAAGACTTTATTTTATATCCCCTAGATTATTCATTATACTTACCTTCTCTGAACTCTGAACACAGATTTTTTTACTTAAACACATGGTAGTATTTATAGTCTCTTATCATCCTTCAGTTATAATCATCTACTTATTAAGACGTTTGTAAGCAAGAAATTATCACAAGAATAAAATAATCTGGTAAATTAATCACAAGGTAAATTAACTGTAATGCATATTTTTTATTGAATAAAATGAAGTCCAAAAATGTATTTAAAAAAGAAAAAACATTAATGAAAGATGTGATTGATTTTGATCTGCCGCCAGTCTTTTTACAAGCACTTAGTGTTTTCTCAACTGGTCCACGACTACACTATAATATGTATGGGATTTTTATATTGGAATTAAAATAAGAAACAAAACTCCGATAAAATCATCTCAGCAGTAATAAAATCAAGATTTGGTAATCTTTGTAAAAAGCTTGGTGTGGAATGGACGTCTCTGTTCACCTGTGTACAGCAGCACATGGGGAGGACAAAAAAAAAAAATGACAAGAAACAAAAAAGTGACAAACTTCATTTAGATTTGACTTTTCCTTCATCACCCTTATAGCTGACATGCCATCATTATACACACACAATGAATGTAACACTGATTTGAGGTGATCCATGAAAAAAAAAACACTTTCTATCAGTCAGTTCTATAAATGTTAGTTTTAAGACTAACGAGGCATAAAAACAATTGAAATGGTTACACGTGAGATTCGTAACACCACTTCCACAAAGTGCCCTAGTGTAAAATTTGATCAATTCACAGCAAAAACAACTTCCTCCTTTCTTCAAAATCTTGATATTCAAATCCTTGTTTGGTCAATTATTCCCTGGTTCTCCTACAGCTGATGTTCTACTGTATACACAACACATCATCTACAGGAATCTTTGATATCCCCAGGCCTGAGGTGAGATACTGAACAGGAACGAGTGAGATGAGACTTTAAACTGTTGCTCAGAGACGAGTCCATAACATCATCTTTTCATCTTCTTCCTATTGATCTGTTCATCTTTTTCCTTCTCCTCCTGATCCCCTGGTGTTGGACAGAAATCCCTCTGTAACCTATAACATAATGCTGTTCAAACACTATGTGCTCTATATTCATCTCTATGTGAGGCTCATGACTGGTAGGAGACGAGCTGCTTGGAGGAGACCGAGTCCTCGCAGGGGACGAGCTGCTTGGAGGAGACCGAGTCCTCGCAGGGGACGAGCTGCTTGGAGGAGACCGAGTCCTCGCAGGGGACGAGCTGCTTGGAGGAGACCGAGTCCTCGCAGGGGACGAGCTGCTTGGAGGAGACCGAGTCCTCGCAGGGGACGAGCTGCTTGGAGGAGACCGAGTCCTCACAGGGGACGAGCTGCTTGGAGGAGACAGAGTCCTCGCAGGGGACGAGCTGCTTGGAGGAGACTGATGCAGAGTCCTGTCTCCATCTTCCTGTGTCTGAAGAGACAAACACACAGTGAGACGCATCTCGTAAAAGGAATCTATAATCATTATAACCTTCACCACCAGCTTGTGTGTTTAAACCTGAATAAATCCACTATTAAACCATTAAAAACATTTTAACAAGTTATCAAAATTTATATTTGAGTAAATATTTAAAAACTTTGTCTTTTCCTAACACTGTTTATCAGTTCATTTCTGCTGAACTGAACCCATTTTTCTTTCCTGAGGAACAACTCAGTCATACACTAGGACTCATTTCACTACCACATTTATACCTGTTTTTACATATTTATTATTTCCTAGAGTGTCCATTCACTGTATAAATGTAGATAAAAATACAGAAAAAACATGAAAAGCAAAATACATTTATTTAGCAACATTAGCTAGGCTAACTAGTCAGCTAGCTATTTTTTTTAGCTTTAATAGTTTTCTTCCTCAGTCTAAATATCAGATTTATACTTAAACTTATGTACTCATGTAACTTATGTAATCTTATTAACTTAAATATAGTTTTATTCATCTTTTAGTAAAAAAGTAGACGTTTCTAATAAACTAACAAACACAAAAGCAGCGCTAGCAAACCCGGCTAGCATGAGGTTAATGATGATGTCTCCTACACCATTAGCCGAAAGGTTCATTTCTGCTCACTGCAACATTTATGGAAATATAATCACTATTTATTATCATTCTTTATTTTTATTAGTTAAATGTATCCACTTTTTCCTGCAATTCTGTGATCTTTATGCTAATGATCAGGAGTAACCACAAAATGAGGAACATCGCTTTTCCCCTCTTCACTCTGGTACCGATGGTTAATAATAATATTTATAATTATAATAAATGATAAACTGTGTTTCAAAGAGAATAAAATTCACAAAGCTCGGAAACTCACCATTTCAGGGGTCGTACAGTTCTCTTCATCCAAGTGTTACAACAGAATCTGTAACCATCGTATATTGTGACCATAGAGGGCGCTGTTTCTAAAATGCAGCTTAAAATAGATCGTCTAGAGCAGGGGTCATCAACCTTTTTGAAACTGAGAGCTTCTTCTTGGGTCCCGAATAATGTGAAGGGCTACCAGTTTGATACTCACAGTTTTCAGTTTGATCTGAAATACCAAATTTGCTCAATTTACCTTTTATTATATGTTATTATTAATAATTAATGATATTCATCTATGTGAAGACACTGATCATGTTAATATCTCATAATAATTATTACCAATGATTTAACAAAGTAGGAAACAGCGAGAATGCGCCTAGCGCCGTGCACGTTACCTTGAACGTGCGTACAGCAGTGCCGTCGTGCTGCAAAGAAACAGTTGCATGCGCCACGAACTAAAGACTCATTCACAGTATGAGTCAGTATTTTCAAACTAAAAACAACCCTGAATGTTATTTATTAATTAAAGCTAATAAAATGTATTGAGATGCGGATGCTTTAGACTGTTAATTGTATATATATATATATATATATATATATATATATATATATATATATATATATATATATATATATATATATATATATATACTGTATATATACATATTATATTATGTCAACATTGTAAATGAAAGTGTTTGTGTGTGTGTGTGTGTGTGTGTGTGTGTGTGTGTGTGTGTGTGAGGCATATATATATATATATATATATATATATATATATATATATATATATATATATATATATATATATATATATATATATATATATGATTAGATTATTATTATAGAATTATTGTTATTCGATAATAAAGTGCTGAATAAAATACTGAAATTTGTTATTGTTCTCTATATTTATTCTAGTGATGCCGAACCCTCTGTAGCGAATTTAGCTCGCAAACAAAGGTAAATATTTATAAGTAATTATAAATATTTAAGTTAAATTGAATTGACGGTAATGGAATTAACATTACACTTATTTGTCTGTTCGTCCAGCAAACAGACAGTATAATTTTATATTAATTCTATAAAAGAGGTATCTCCCTGGCCAAGAAAGACGTAACCCCCTTTTACTTTATACCGTAAATTAAATTAAAAGAGCATGTAGTTCAGACCGGATGTTGCAGGAACTTTGCATCTTTGGAACATACTCAGAGACATCACTTGTGAAAAATATGGCGTTTAATAAATGAGACAAACACACATAAAACTAGCTACACAAACAAACAAAAGAAATAAAGAAACTAAAAATTAAAATAAAATAAACGAAAGTTAAAATTAGGAAAGGAGGAAAAGAAAGGAAAAAAAAGAAAGCGAGAAAGAAAAGAGGAGGGATGGAAATGCTTAAGCTTTAAAATTAAGCACACCCTAACTGGGAGATCGTCACAGGAATTTCAATTCACCTTAAGATTCAATAAGACTTAAAATACGCATCTTAATTCATTGGTAAAGGAAACAGTTACTTGCATTGGCTTGTTGCACAAGAGTCCGGATGCGATAAAGAAATCTTTGGAGAGCCAGATAGGGTGGGGTCAGATGTTCTTCCAGGTTCTCCTGAAGATCAGAGCAGTGGTTGTTCTTGGAAGTGAAGCTTGCCGGAAGATCTTGAAGGAAGAGGGAGTCGTTTCCAAGCTGTTTCGTACATCTGACCAACGATTGGTGGTGTTTGTGACATTTTAAAGGTCTCGAACTCCACCCATCTTTAGGGGAACGGCCAATACTAAGGGTTGAGATTTTGGAGGGAAAAACTCCCCTTTGTTTCATGTGTTTGTGGGCATGGTTTGGACTATAGAACTTTAAAGTTTTATCTGAAGTGTATTAAGACGGTATGGTGACTTTCGTGATCCAATAAAATGTACCATTGTTTGAAAAGTAAGTTACAGATAATTTTGTGGTCATTTGGATACTAAACACGAGAGGATTGACGGCATAACGGCAGCGGTACATTACATACATAAATCAGTAGTCAAAGTGTAACTAATGTTACTACGACATTATGTTCTGATAAAAAAAATTAAAACACAAAACAAAATGCACTTTCATTAGGAAAGTAAAGAGCAGATAATGTTGTATAAATTCTGACATCAGGCTTTAAAAGGACATACAGCATTAGAATAGGTATACATTAACGTGCTGGGACCAGTAATTAACGTATAACGGATGTTAGTACAATGTCGTATTCTGATCAAATGAAATGCACCCTTGTCAGGAAAGTAAAAAACGGATAATTTTAAGTCAATTAAGCCTTAATAGAAGAGACACATTAATAGAGTTACATTAATAGGATCTTTAGCGTACAACTATAAACAATAAAGGAGATACATACAAGTGTAGGTCAATGTCGTGGGATGTGGAGCATCTTATTCATTTTGTTTAATTAGAAAAAGGAATGCTTTATTGTATCAGTGTGTGTGTGTGTGTGTGTGTGTGTGTGTGTGTGTGTGTGTGCATGTGTATGTGTGGGTGTTTTATGGTCGAGGTCTCTATGCGGTCAAACCGAGAACCTGCATGGGGTTATCTCGTCTTGTGGTAGGATCCAGACCTTCTGGAGCCAGTTGTGTGTGGGTGTGTGTTTTAGGATTAGAGGATTCGTGTCTTTGGAAGGGGGAGTGGGACACTTTACGGATATATCACCCCCAATAAAAGTTTCAACTTTTGATTGAGGTGAAGATGTCATAGGGTAAAAGGAATGCCTGGGACATGAAATCTAAATGATCTGTGCCAGACGCTACACCTCTCTCTCTCTCTTATATCCTGAAAAGTGAACTGTAACAAACTTACAGCAGGGTCACCAAATATGATAAGGCACTATTACAGGTTATCAAAATCCGTTTCCTCCCTCTATTTTACATGCTATGACTTGAATGTTCTCCACAAAGCTATAATAATAATAATAATAATACCATACTGTTTTGTGGTTGATAATGTCTAACACACCAGTATAATTGTTTAAATCTGATTGTCTCCTCAAGTGACTCATTAATGTAACCACTAATTTTAACCACAAATGTAAAACATACATCCCATTTAAAACTCTTGTATAGTGTGTACTCTGTGTACTTTAATACTCGTGTATAGTGTGTACTCTGTGTACTTTAAAACTCTTGTATAGTGTGTACTCTGTGTACTTTAATACTCGTGTATAGTGTGTACTCTGTGTACTTTAATACTCGTGTATAGTGTGTACTCTGTGTACTTTAAAACTCTTGTATAGTGTGTACTTTGTGTACTTTAATACTCTTGTATAGTGTGTACTCTGTGTACTTTAATACTCGTGTATAGTGTGTACTCTGTGTACTTTAATACTCGTGTATAGTGTGTACTCTGTGTACTTTAAAACTCTTGTATAGTGTGTACTCTGTGTACTTTAATACTCTTGTATAGTGTGTACTCTGTGTACTTTAATACTCGTGTATAGTGTGTACTCTGTGTACTTTAATACTCTTGTATAGTGTGTACTCTGTGTACTTTAATACTCTTGTATAGTGTGTACTCTGTGTACTTTAATACTCTTGTGCTAAAAATGTTAATCATAACAATAAAAAATTTTTACAACTTATTTGTTTTAATGGTAACTTTAATACTAAAATATTAATAGCAAATAATAACAGGGAAAGGGAGGAGAATCTTAAAATGTGCATGCTGCACAGCTGTAGGTCTTGATGGGATCGGGCTCCTGAACACACTGCGTATGAAACCACCAGTCACACACGTCACACTGAATCTGTAACAACAAAGGAAAAATTTCAAGGTAAATATCTGAAACATCTGAGCTGGGATCCACATACACCATATTCTATTTTAAGACAGATGCTATGTACAAGGGGTTAAAAATGGTCAGAACACTGTCATGAACTGCCTTATTTTAACAGCATTTTACCCAAGTAGATGATAGCGGTTGTTCATTTTTTTCTTGTTGTGTCTTTTTTTGCCCATTGCTCTTCTCTCCACAGTTGTGGCACAGCTCAGTTAGGTTATCTGGTCACCATTAAAAACAATACAACTTGTCAATAATTGCATGCATGTGTTAATCATTTAAATAATTTATTACATACGTTAAAACCATAAAATTAAAGAAAAGTAACAGTCTCATTTAGCAGGGTCATTGCAATCTGTCTTTAATACAGATTTACTGCTTCAGTGTTGCTAGCAAATGTCAGAGGCTACTCTGACAGTAGTTTCTCCGCATACTAATATGGCAAATTTATAACTGATTTATCAGTGTTTAGAAGATATTTAAAATATAGACCACCAAACTGTTAATACAATAGAAACCAAAGAATGTGTGACATCAAAACATTGTTTAAATAATAATACAGTAGACATAGAATGACTGACATGACAAACGAAATGACAAAAACATAAACTTACTTTCAGGACAAATATCCCACATGAGATGGCATCTTCCTGACAACAGTGTGCATCTGTGCTGGATGCCCACCTGTATACATGGTAGCCTTGTTTTCTGATGAAGGCCCAAAAGGTATAAGAAATAAAAAATATGCCAATTACATGTTTACACATATTGGTCCCCCTTTTGCTGCTAAAACAGCCGTAAACCGTCAAGCATAAACAGCATAAACGTCTTTAGCAATTTGAGCTACAGTAGCTCGTCTGTTGGATCGGACCACACAGGCCAGTCTTTAATTAAGCAGCCAACAAGTTCACCACTGTTCCTTCGTTGGACCACTTTTGATAGATACTGACCACTGCAGACTAGGAAACCCCACAAGAGCTGTAGTTTTGGAGATGCTGTGGCCGCTTCTAACACAACAGCTTTGTGGACAAAATGTCTAATTGCTGCCTAATAAAGTATATCCCACCCACAAACAAGTACCATGATGAAGAGCTATTCAGTGCAGTTCACCTGTGACAATGTTACAATGTCATTGCTATGTCTGGTTTGTGGAAATTCAGTGGTTACCTTGTGGACTGCAAACACTGTTGAAGTTTTTTTTAATTTATTTCCCAGGGGATCCAATATAAGGCTTCTTCTTTCAGAAGGAAAGATTGCCTATAGAAATTGTTATTACTCATATATTTTTTCACATCTATTGGATATATTCAAAATCTTATCAAAGGTTAGCAAAAAAAAAAGAGCAGTCATCTTACAGTCAATGTCCAGTTCCCGGGCTCATGGACAGCTCCCAAAATAATATTGTATTTTGTTGGATCACAATAAAAAAAATAAAATTACAAAATGAATTAAATACAATACACTTAAAAAAGCTTTACAAGAGAAATAACCATTCCTACCTATAATTTTTAGCCCCTTCCCTCCCATATACGTGTCATTTCGAATGAATCGATGTGAAGTGCTTTTTTTTCTCGTCTCTGATTGTTGGTTTTTACAGTGTGGGCCATGTAGGCATTGATCACCTGAGGCAGGAAAATTATGAGTACATAAATGGTAATAAGTTAAGGATAGCATAACCTTAGTATTCATGGGCGTAAATTTCATTTAACAGCACGTGTACTGCTCGCGTGCTGTCTGACAATAATACACACACACACACACACACACACACACACACACACACACACACACACACGAACTGTTTATTGTTTATTTAAAACAAACTGTCCGAAAGAACTGATTCACAAAAAAAATCGGACCATACTCATGACCAGGTATCTAGAAACTTTTGGCAATATAGTGTATAAAACCTGCATATCAAATCTGTTTCCATTTGAAACGAAATGTAAAAAAATTTTTGAGAAAAAAAAATGTTTATATTAAGAAAACCAAATATTAAAAACAATAAAGTTAAATAATAAAAAAAATTAAAATGTAATATTAACAAAAAAAATAATGTAATTAAAAAACAATAAAGAGACAAAAAAGGGCAAGCTTTATGTGTGAAATGGGGGTGGGGGTTACCCAAATATATTTCAGACACTTTCACACACTATATATATATACACTGGCGATCAAAATTAGAGAACAATTTATAACAATTTATAACAACATAAAAATATTAAAATTTATAACAACAGATTACAACAAAATTTTCTGAAGGTTACAACAGGCAGCAATTAGTAGGAAGTGTACAGGCCTTTGCTCTGAATGACTTCAGCACATCTGCTGCCACAGGACAGCACTAGTCTCTCACACTGCTCTGGTGTGATTTTGCTCCACTCTTCTTCCAGTCTTCTCCACAGTTGGGTGACTGTAGTGGGTGTCTTGGCCATAACTTTGTCACCAAGGATTTTCCAGATTTTGGGTTGAGATCAGGACCCTGGGCAGGCCATGTCATTATTTAAATGTTTTCAGTTTCGAGGAACTGCTTTACCTGTTTTGCTGTGTGACATGGAGCGTTGTCCTGCATGAACACTGCGGGCTGATTGGGTGATGAACGCAGGGAAGGAACCATATGTTGTTGAAGAAGGTTCTGATAAACATTTGCATTAACTCTGCCATGTAGCTGTATAAGAGGCCCAGCTCCTGCTGCAGAAAACATTCCCCAAACCATGACACTTTTTACTGACTTCTTTACACACTTTGGGTTCAGTCTTTCTCCAGTTTGTCGCCGAACATAATGTTTCCCATCGGACCCAAATAAATTAAACTTGCTTTCATCACTGAAGTGAACTTTGGACCAGTTCCCCTCTGTCCACACAACATGCTTAGTCTAGCCTTTTGATTCTTTCTGCTAATGAGGGGTTTGGTCACTGCAGAGTGGGCTTTCAGTCCAAATGATCTTAAACGTCGAGACACTGTATGACGGGGCAGATCCTTACCCTGTTCAGCGCTGTCCTCTCTTGTATTTGTCTTCCGTGGACGACCAGCCTTCTTGAATGAGTTTGTGATGTTGTAGGATTCAAAATTCTTGAAATCACAGATTTGGAACGACCAACTTGTCTTGCTATGGCTGATAGGGTCGTCCATTTGGCCTTCATCTGGACAACCTGCTGCCGGAGGCTTTCAGTCACTTTAGAACGGCCCACCATCTTGCAGAGTCAGTGAAACTGGAAGTTAGGCTGCCAGTTAAATAGGGGTTGACAGATAATCAAGGAAATTAGCACCAGGTACCAGATTACCACCAATAACTGGGAGGTATCTGAAAGTGTTCTTGAATTTTGATCAGTGTGTTTTCTGCAAAATAACGTTTTTTTTTTTTTTTTTTAAATGCCTTAGTAATTTTGTGGAAAGGGTGTTCTGGTAGCATGGTATAGACAGGACAAAAACTCCTTCAACTGTTGAGCAGTAAAGATGACATTATTTCAGAATTGTTCAATTGTTTATAAATTGTTCTCTAATTTTGATTGCCAGTGTGTATATATATATATATATATATATATATATATATATATATATATATATATATATATATATATATATATATATATATATATACAGTGAGGAAAATAAGTATTTGAACACCCTGCTATTTTGCAAGTTCTCCCACTTAGAAATCATGGAGGGGTCTGAAATTGTCATCGTAGGTGCATGTCCACTGTGAGAGACATAATCAAAAAAAAAAATCCAGAAATCACAATATATGATTTTTTTAACTATTTATTTGTATGATACAGCTGCAAATAAATATTTGAACACCTGTCTATTAGCTAGAATTCTGACCCTCAAAGACCTGTTAGTCTGCCTTTAAAATGTCCACCTCCACTACATTTATTATCCTAAATTAGATGCACCTGTTTGAAGTCATTAGCTGCATAAAGACACCTGTCCACTCCATACAATCAGTAAGAATCCAACTACTAACATGGCCAAGACCAAAGAGCTGTCCAAAGACACTAGAGACAAAATTGTACACCTCCACAAGGCTGGAAAGGGCTACAGGGAAATTGCCAAGCAGCTTGGTGAAAAAAGGTCCACTGTTGGAGCAATCATTAAAAAATGAAAGAGGCTAAACATGACTGTCAATCTCCCTCGGACTGGGGCTCCATGCAAGATCTCACCTCGTGGGGTCTCAATGATCCTAAGGAAGGTGAGAAATCAGCCCAGAACTACACGGGAGGAGCTGGTCAATGACCTGAAAAGAGCTGGGACCACCGTTTCTAAGGTTACTGCTGGTAATACACTAAGACGTCATGGTTTGTAATCATGCATGGCACGTAAGGTTCCCCTGCTTAAACCAGCACATGTTCAGGCATGTCTTAAGTTTGCCAATGACCATTTGGATAATCCAGAGGAGTCATGGGAGAAAGTCATGTGGTCAGATGAGACCAAAATAGAACTTTTGGGTCATAATTCCACTAAACGTGTTTGGAGGAAGAAGAATGATGACTACCATCCCAAGAACACCATCCCTACTGTGAAGCATGGGGGTGGTAGCATCATGCTTTGGATGTGTTTTTCTGCACATGGGACAGGGCGACTACACTGTATTAAGGAGAGGATGACCGGGGGCATGTATTGCGAGATTTTGGGGAACAACCGCCTTCCCTCAGTTAGAGCATTGAAGATGGGTCGAGGCTGGGTCTTCCAACATGACAATGACCCGAAGCACACAGCCAGGATAACCAAGGAGTGGCTCTGTAAGAAGCATATCAAGGTTCTGGCATGGCCTAGCCAGTCTCCAGACCTAAACCCAATAGAGAATCTTTGGAGGGAGCTCAAACTCCGTGTTTCTCAGCGACAGGCCAGAAACCTGACTGATCTAGAGAAGATCTGTGTGGAGGAGTGGGCCAAAATCCCTCCTGCAGTGTGTGCAAACCTGGTGAAAAACTACAGGAAACATTTGACCTCTGTAATTGCAAACAAAGGCTACTGTACCAAATATTAACATTGACTTTCTCAGGTGTTCAAATACTTATTTGCAGCTGTATCATACAAATAAATAGTTAAAAAATCATACATTGTGATTTCTGGATTTATTTTTAGATTATGTCTCTCACAGTGGACATGCACCTACGATGACAATTTCAGACCCCTCCATGATTTCTAAGTGGGAGAACTTGCAAAATAGCCGGGTGTTCAAATACTTATTTTCCTCACTGTATATATATATACAATTAACATTTTAAAGCATCCAGATCTCAATACATTTTATTTATTTACTTTTATTATTTTCTTAATGTTAATTTATAAATAACATTAAGGGTTGTTTTTTAAAATATTAAAAGCGTTGAATAGCTTAGTTTTTTAAGTACTGTACTTTAGTACTCTAGTACAGTTAAGTACTGTCTTTAGTTCTTGGCACATGCAACTGTTTCTTTGCAGCACGATGGCACTGTGCTGCACGCGCGTTCAAGCTAACGTGCACGGCGCCAGGCGCATTCTTGCAACAACATTTAATGACCAGTAGACGCAGATGTTTACATTTACGCTGTTTGCGTAGTGAACTTCTATAGACAATCTATTTTAAGCTGCATTTTAGCAACAGCGCCTTCTATGGCCACAACATACGATGGTCACAGATTCTGGTGTAACACCGGCAGAGGGTCTTTGAAAAAAAGATTTGTTTCGGTAAGTTCGACTCCTTAGATTCAGTTCAAGTAACTCGGTTAAAGAGAGTTCGGTTCGATCACTTCTATTCAAAACAATGAGCTTCTGAAGAGTCGGTTCCCCGTTTCAGCTCGACCGAGCGTGTGGGCGTCTGGGTGTGACATCACAGTAGGACATGTGTGTATAAGTCAAATGATGCTTTTGTTTTTCACTCTTACTCATTGTAAGTAAAGATACACTAAAATCAAGCTCTTTAGAAGATTAAGAGATTTTTTTCAACGAAGGACACAGAATCAGTTTGCTGAAAAGGAGGAGAAGCTGAAACACATGCAGAAAGTAGCAACAGATTTGGAAGCTTTTATTAATCTGATGATAGAGAAGAGCATAATAGAACAAAAAGAGAACAACTTTCTGATAAAGATGGTGCAAGAGCAGAGGCTACTTTGGCTTCTGAGTGTTGTGTATTTCGTCGTCTTGATGGAGTGTAGCTGTCGGTTGGAAGGAATCTCCGTAGACGCAGTTATTTTGTGTAAATAATGATTTTTATTCAGCACAGAAATATAGCATCTTTACAGGCCTTCCGGTCAAGCCTGGAGTCAGCACGCTCTGATTCAAAGTCTGACTCCCGATCCATGGCTGCACACTCATTATATATTCTGATCATTCTCTGGGTCCGCCTCTTAATGTATAACAGATGTATATGAGCCTACTGTGCCATAATGTTTATCTTAAAGAGAAACCTGTCTTTGTCCAGATTTATTATATCTCAAATGTACCAGCGCTCACTTTCCCAGACCATTCATCTTAACATACAGTGAGAACGGGTCAGAGGTCTTTTCCCAAGAGGACATGCATCCTGGATCATATTCTATACTTCGGCTTATACTGATTTAAGGACGACCACCCGTCTCATTTTCCCAGTCACGGCTCATAAGATAAGCACTATGGGCCTTTCATACATTTGGCTTAAAGGAAAACATCTGGCCAGACGGTTCAGTAATTAACTTTGGCCTTTCCAGGACTGTCACCATTTGTAGAATTATATGAGTTAAGGCTTTTAGATATTACACATTTAAGATACAATACGTTTAAGACACTACATAAGCGAAAGCAGCGGTACCGAGACATAAATGAGAGAAATGGCACACACCTCCAGAGCAGGGGGACAGAACAAAAACAACTAGAGATACATGTTACTCAGCTAAAGTTCAATTTGGAACTGACCACCATGAAACTCCAGTATTCTCTGAAAATCCATGATAAACTGCAGAAAACTGAAAGAATGTGAGAGAGAGTTGCGCAAGAGAACAAAAGAAAGTGGAGGAACATGTTGCTCAGCTTGAGGCCACTTTGGATCAGACTACCATGGAGCTCCAGGATACTCTGAATCACTGTGAAAAAGTGAAATATAGTGCAGAGCATGAGAGAGATCATTTGATAAGAGACAGAGAGCAGGAAGGAACATGTTCCTCACCTGGAGACCACTTTGAAAAATGAGAAAAAGAAATGGGAGGATGAAAGAGTGAAGGCCAAACTAGACATGGATGAGAACATCTTACAGCTCCAAGTCACTAGAGCTGCTGGAGAAACATGTGGCTCAGTTGGAGGCCACTTTGTTAAATGAGACAAAGAAATAGGAGGACGAAAGAAAGAAGGCCATGATACTTCTAGAAACGCTCAAGTGCTCACTGACGCCCCCTGCAGCTACACCGAGACACAATAAACGCTATTAACATAATTTCAGATGATCTTTAGCAGATGGGAGAAGTGATGCAAGAAATTGAACCTAGAGACCTGCGCAGGATGTTTTTTTCAGTCCCACTCCCTCAAAATATATGATAATTTCGCCAGAAAAGCTTCACAAAAGCTTGACTGCTTCTTCCCGCTACTCTGCTTTATTTTTTTTACACTTGCTTCCTGTTTGAATAAAATAATAAAAAAAAAAAAGAAATGGAAAATAAACAGACGTTTTGTTTTATTTAAATTTTGACTTTTTGTGTAAATAATGAAAATAGACATGAATAAAGAACTTTTCAGAACCTGGAACATCAACTAAATATAAAATATTTAGTAATGTTGTGTAATGTTGTGATAATGTTGTGATAAAAAGGAATATGATGTTCTTTATGTGTAAGTTTGTCCCTGATGAACAAGCCGGTGGCGACTGTGGCAAGGATAAACTTCCCGAGACGGGTTTCACTGAATGTCCATTCATTGCAGATATACGATTTTGCGTGGTACAGTAATGGTGATGGTAATGGTGAGGAAGTCAGGTGTGTCAAAGAAGTATGTGGGGGTGGTGCAGGACATGTATGAGGACAGTGTGACGGCAGTGAAGTGTGCAGTAGGTATGACAGACTGGTTCAGGGTGAAGGTTGGACTGCATCAAGGATCGGCCCTGAGCCCTTTCCTGTTTGGCATTAGGTAAAAGACAGGAGGTGAAGCTGGAGGTAGCAGAGCTGAAGATGTTAGGGTTTTCGTTGGGAGTGACGAGGATGGACAAGATTAGAAATGAGTTTATTAGAGGGACAGCGCATGTAGAATGTTTTGGTGACAAGGTGAGGGAGGCGAGATTGAGATGGTTTGGACATGTGCAGAGGATGGACATGAATTATATTGGTAGGAGAATGCTGAGGATGGAGCCACCAGGTAGGAGGAAAAGAGGAAGGCCAAGGAGGAGGTTCATGGATGTGGTGAGGGAAGACATGCAGGTAGTTGGTGTAAAAGAAGCAGATGTAGAGGACAGGGTGGTATGGAGACGGATGATCCACTGTGGCGACCCCTAATGGGAGCAGCCGAAAAAAAAAGAAGAAGAAGAAGTTTAACAAGTTTCTGGAAGGTGGAAGGATGCCTGAGGAATGGAGAAGGAGTGTGCTGGTACCGATCTTTAAGCATAAGGTAGTTATAAAGACCTGCAGTAACTACAGGGAAATTAGGTTGATCAGTCACACCATGAAGTTATGGGAAAGAGTAGTGGAAGCCAGGCTGAGTGAAGAGGTGACCATCTGTGAGCAACAATATGGTTTCATGCCAAGGAAGAGCACCACAGATGCCTTATTTGCTTTGAGAATGTTGATGGAAAAGTATAGAGAAGGTCAGAAGGAGTTGCATTGTGTTTTTGTGGATTTAGAGAAAGTGTATGATAAAGTGCCAAGAGAGGAGTTGTGGTATTGTCTGAGGAAGTCCGGTGTGCCAGAGAAGTATGTGAGGGTGGTGCAGGACATGTATGCGGACTGTGTGACAGCAGTGAAGTGTGCAGTAGGAACGACAGACTGGTTCAGGGTGAAGGTTGGACTGCATCAAGGATCGGCCCTGAGCCCTTTCCTGTTTGCAGTGGTGATGGACAGGTTGACGGACGAGGTCAGACAGGAGTCTCCCTGGACTATGATGTTTGCGTATGATATTGTGATTTGTGGTGAGAGTAGTGAGCAGGTTGAGAAGAGCCTGGAGAGGTGGAGATATGCGCTGGAGAGGAGAGGAATAAAAGTCAGTAGGAGTAAGACAGAGTAAATGTGTGTAAATGAGAGGGAGGGCAGTGGAGTGGTGCGGTTGCAGGGAGAAAAGGTGGAGAAGGTGGAGGAGTTCAGGTACCTGGGGTCAACAGTGCAAAGTAATGGAGAGTGTGTTGGAGAAGTGAAGAAAAGAGTGCAGGCAGGGTGGGGTGGGTGGAGAAGAGTGACAGGAGTGATTTGTGATAGAAGGGTATCTGCAAGAATGAAAGGGAAAGTTTATAGGACTGTGGTGAGACCTGCAATGTTGTATGGATTAGAGACAGTGGCATTGAGTAAAAGACAGGAAGTGGAGCTGGAGGTAGCAGAGCTGAAGATGTTACGAGGATGGACAGGATTAGAAATGAGTTTTGGTGACAAGATGAGGGAGGCTAGATTGAGATGGTTTGGACATGTGCAGAGGAGGGACATGAATTATATTGGTAGGAGAATGCTGAGGATGGAGCCACCAGGTAGGAGGAAAACAGGAAGGCCAATGAGGAGGTTTATGGATGTGGTGAGGGAAGACATGCAGGTAGTTGGTGTGAAAGAGGCAGATGTAGAGGACAGGGTGGTATGGAGACAGATGATCCGCTGTGGCGACCCCTAATGGGAGCAGCCGAAAGAAGAAGAAGAAGAAGAAGAAGAAGTAATGGTGATCAGAAGCAAACTGTAGTCCTGAGTCAGTGTAGCAGACTGTTCACATAAACTACAGTCCAAATCTCAACCCTCAATGCTCCTGTTTTTACTCTGTTTTGTTTCTGTGTGGACTATTTTAGCCGGTGTTCGTGAGTTTTCGGACACTTTGTTTTTTGTGTTTTTTCCTACGAGGACATTGTATTTTGCCTGATAGTAGTAGGGCACATGTTTGATCTAAAATAATGAATGAATTTTTTGTACAAATAATCTAAAAATAAAAAAAAAATCATAAAAAAAAGCAACACACACACACACACACACATACACACACTGTATATGAATATATGTAGTCCTAATAAAGTGTTTGCAATATGTGAACACAATTAGTATCATTGTACATACAGTAACATGGTCATTTTTTTAAAACATATGCACAGAGTCGTTAAAGATTCCTAATATAAATAATACAAAATTACCTTAACATATAAATATCGAAAAATGGCCCTGTATGTACTGTAGATGTTTTGTTTGAAGTATTGTGATCATGAAGATGAAAACCTGCAGGTTATTTGGGTTTGTACTGAGTGATAGTTGGTTCATAAACACCTTCTTATAAAAATACAACTTAAATCTTAAATAAAAATTCATTTCTAATATGTAATCAGCGGCATCTCACCATCACATTCCACTATGGGAGAGCAGGAGGAGGAGATGCCCGACTGCATGGAATACAGGATAACATCACATCCCCTACCATTAGATAACTGCAGAACAAAGTGTAAATAACTACATATTTTCCTTCAATAAGTCTGGAAATGCAGCCATTACGCTCTCACACAGTCGTTACTCTCTTTATGTCCTCGTTTTCAGTCCTAACTATAAAGATGTTCATGACAAAACTGGCATGAAGAAACGTGTTCACGCTTTACATTTTTATCTTCAAATTGTATCTCGGGTGGTGATGCCACTAATTCATGCTGTGATTTTGCCAAGGTGTTAATGATCAGTGTAATTACTGTAAACATATAAATGCTGTGGTGACCCCCGTGTGTAATGCTGCATGATGGCACTGCTGGAGGATTATGCCAATGGAAGATTAAGGAGAGAAAGAGTCTCCAGGGACCATGATGATTTCTTGGCCCATGATGATGACTGGCTAATAAGCTGATTTAGATTCCTACAGCTGTGCTCCTGGATCTATGTGCTGAATTGGCTCCAGTACTAGAGAGGGAAACACACCGGAACCATGCCATCCTTGTCCAAATACAGGTTTTCACCACTCTGGTGTTAATTTAATATTTAATCAATATTATATATAATCAACTTTTTCATAAAGTCCTTCTTTGGATATAATATAAATCTATTAAATCTCATGCTATAGGTCTGGTATCTGCCCCTAAGTGCCATAATGCCTGTCATTTTGGATGTTATTATTAAGGTGGGTAGTCGATACATCAGGTTTCCCTTCATTGTGGCACACTGACCTGCTTCAGCACATGATTCCTTTATCCTGACACATAGCAGTGTAGGGAACAGACTACAGGCAGCTGCAGGACGTGATGACTGGCTTCTTGGTGAGTTTAACAACGTAGAAATTGTAAACATTGTCCTGATGTAGTCTATAATATGACAGGTGACAGAGGCTTCACCCCTCAGATGCCCCTCACCTCCTGAAATGCAGATGTGGAGCTCTGGATGTCTCAGGTGGAAGACTTTTATACCACCCGGAAAATGTGTAAGATTATCAGGGTGTGTGGTGTTTTGCACAATGTGGCACTAAGGACCAGTTTCCCTCTCCCTCCTGACCTCCCTCCCCCTCAGCATTATAACCCCGAGCCACAGCCCCCTGCCCCACAAGAGGGATATCGACAAGATGCAAGACTCCATGAGGAGGTCATACGGCGTTTGTAAGGAAGACAAAAATTATAGTTTAACTACATCTTTTAATAATTATGCAATTTCTTGCATCACTTCTCTCATGTGCAGAAGCTCATGAAAAATTATCAAAAGAAGAGACAATCTACAAGATACAATATCTTTACACTCAGCTTTATACTATTGACTATAAGTGTAAAACTACCATAAATAGCCATAAGAGAAACAGAAAGAGGAAAAGGGCATGTTTAGGCACTCTGTTTCTCTTGTCTTCTTTTTTTTCTATTTCTTGTTTTCTTGTCTCAGCTGAGCAACACTTTCCTCCCATCGCTCTCAGACTCTCATATAACGATCTGTTTTATTCTCAGAAGTCTTCTTTTCTTCCTCACATAGAGTCTGGGTATCCTGGCGCCCCCTGTTGGTCTGAAGCTGTAAGTTGTTCCTCTCCTCTATGTCAAGTTTAGTTTTCTCGCTTTCGTCCTCTTGTTTTTCTTTCAAATCCAACATGGATTTAAACTGAGCAACACGTTCCTCCAGTCGCTCTTTCTCTCTGATTAAATGATCGCTCTCCTGCTCTGCACTATTTTTTACTTTCCCACAGTGATTCTGGGTATCCTGGAGCTTCATGGTGGTCTGTTCCAAAGTGACCTCGAGCTGAGCAACATGTTCCTTCAGTTGTTTTTGTTCTCTCGTCCAGCTCTCACTCTCACATTCTACAGTTTTCTTCAGTTCCTCATGGATTTCCAGGAAAGACTGGAGCTTCATGGTGGTCTGTTCCAAAGTTACCTCGAGCTGAGCAACATGTTCCTCCACTTTCATTTGTTCTCTCGTCCAGCTCTCTCTCTCAGATTCTACAGTTTTCTCCAGTTCCTCATGGATTTTCAGGGAAGACTAAAGCTCCATGGTGGTCTGCTCCAAAGTAACCTCAAGCTGAGCAACATGTTCCTCTAGTTGTTTTTGTTCTCTCGCCCAGCTCTCGCTCTCACATTATAAAGTTTTCCCCAGTTCCTCGTGGATTTTCAGGGAAGACTGGAGCTTTATGGTGGTTTGATCCAAAATAAACTCAAGCTGAGCAACACGTTCCTCCACTTTCATTTGTTTTCTTGTCCAGCTCTCTCTCTCACATTCTACAGTTTTCTTTAGTTCCTCATGGATTTCCAGGGAATACTGAAGCTCCATGGTGGTCTGTTCCAAAGTGACCTTGAGCTGAGCAACATGTTCCTTCAGTTGATTTTGTTCTCTCGTCCAGCTCTCTCTCTCACATTCTACAGTTTTCTTCAGTTCCTCATGGATTTCCAGGAAAGACTGCAGCTTCATGGTGGTCTGTTCCAAAGTGACCTCGAGCTGAGCAACATGTTCCTCCACTTTCATTTGTTCTCTAGTCCAGCTCTCTCTCTCAGATTCTACAGTTTTCTCCAGATCCTCATGGATTTTCAGGGAAGACTGGAGCGTCATTGTGGTCTGATCCAGAATAAACTCAAGCTGAGCAACCCGTTCCTTCAGTTGTTTTTGTTCTCTCGCCCAGCTCTGGCTTCTCTCAGTTATGTCCTGTTCCCGCTGCTTTCGCTCAGAAGCCAAAGTAGCCTCCAGCTTTTGCTCCATCTGTAGCAGAATAGCTTTCTCTTTTTTCTCTTCTGTTATCTTCTCTATCATCAAATGATTAAATGCATCTAAGTCTACTTTTACTACTTTCTCCATGTGTTCCAGCTTCTTCTTCTTTTCAGCAATCTGCTTTGTTTTCTTCGTTCTTCTGCTTTGAAAAATCTCTCTAAACCTTCTAAGGAGCCCCATGTTTACGTCTCTACTTACATCCGCACAAACCTCGGAAATGAGAGAAACAGAGATGCATTCTGATTTACGTAGAAGGTGCTCTACTGTGACGTCACACCGAGATGCTCCGCCCTACGCCCCCCCCCCCCCGCCTCTCTCTCTCTCTCTCTCTCTCTCTCTCTCTCTCTCTCACTCTCACACGCGCACACTCACTATGCTCGCGCGTGCATCACAGCGGGAAAGAGCGGACAAAATATCATGTCTTCACAACTTTTTTCTGTTGTTCCTGAGAGAAGAGCGATATTACAGTCATAAATAAGATAAAAACGGCTGTAAACTGTGTATAAAGCGAATGAAGGTCAGCGGGACTCCATGCTTTTTGAGGACGGACCGGGGCTAGCTTAGCATGCTAACTTCAGTAGATATCTCTGTTACATAATACATAGAGGTTTTTAAACTCCAAACTGTCTTTTATTCACATTCTGTTGATAATTGTATTTGATTGATGAGTGTTTCGACTACACTTATTACATAGAGCTCCATAGAGAAAGCAGTTAGTACGCGGTATTTGATAACCGGAAGTTGACCGGAGTGACTCCATGAATGTTGCAGAATCATATGATGTGTATTAGGGCTCACTGTCACAGCACGCAATTAGAAGTAGTGGAGCTCTAATGACGTCATTAATAGCGAGGACAAGACACACAGCAGTTTGGCTTTTACTGTATATTAGAGATTAGGAATTAAACAGATATTAAAATGAAATACAAACAGTCTGAATTTACTGAAACAAAACTTATAACACCAAAAACATAAAAGCGAAGAAAAAAAAGAGGCAGTTAAATACAGTGCAGTATTACAGCCTGATTATTTTCATATATTTCTAAAGAATTTTATAAAAGTAGAGACCAGATCTCAGGTTTTACAGTTTATTAAACGAGAAACAGTGAATGTTGTATATTGCACTCTAAACCTGATACGTAAGTTCAACTCAAACAATTTGAGTAAATGGATTGCTTTAAATTATTTAAGTTAAATAACTTAATAATTTACATATAAACAATCACTATATTTGATTACAAATAACTAGGTATATATACTTTCTTATAACTTAATTAATTGAAGTTAGAAGTATTAAATGCAATAGGTTAAATAAAATTGAATCTATTAAGTAATATACATCTATTTGTGGTTTTATGTTAAGTAAATTAAGATGTGTTAAAGTATTGTTTTTATTAAGTAAGAAACATGAATGAATTTTCTTCATAACAATGTTACCACTTAAGTTGAATGTACTCATTACTTTCCACTTCGAACAATTATTACATTCTAGTTGCAACAAAATATTCCTTTGGTGTTTCAACTCAATTCATTTGAGAAAATGGTTTGCTTTAAACCATATAAGTGCTAGTAACACAATATAAAACACCAACAACCTGAAACAACCCCAACAGTTTATTTGGTTGAAATCTGAACAATACAAGACATTTCAATGTCAAAAGCTCGAAAAACAGTTTTCTACTATTTACTTACGTTCAACCTGAAATAAAACATGGATGTAATCGCAAGTTTTCTTGGGATGAAAATGTGGTACATTTTTTACTTAAATTATTTAACTTACAACATCTTGAAGTGCTTCTATGTGTGCCGCTCAGGGCAACGCATGGCTCTGCTTTCTGCGCATCGCTTGAGAGTCTCATTCGTACTTTCCCACGAAAAAATGCCCATAGAGCAAAAAAAGTTTTGCTCGCAGACCGATGCAACACTCGTAACCCAATACAAAATGTATTAAAAATGTATTCTCGGATTCCAATTTGCTTGTATTTAAAGTTACTCTACTGTATGTAAAACTAATATTTTTATATTATACCATCCATGGTTTTAAATAGAATAATATCAAAAAGATAATTTTTAGAGATACATTTCTGAATCATATTGTTATGACTGGCATTCTGCAATTTAGTATTTTTAACATTTTAAATAAATATAAGAGAATTTTGGGATGTATTATTGCTCTTTGTTTTTCTGTATAATGGGGTGCAATTGTAGTCTAAATGTTTTTACCACTGTTAATAGCAATGTTTACCTCAGAATATTTAATATGGTAATTGGACTTGCAGATGGTCCCTGGTGGTCTAGTGGTTAGGATGCGGCACTCTCACCGTTGCGGCCCGGGTTCGATCCCCGGTCAGGGAACCATCCCCAGCCACTCTTAGTGCCGGTTAGTGCTTAGGAAGGGCATCCAGCGTAAAAACATGCCAAATCAAACATGCAGATGACCCCTAATGGTGGTGTGACCCCTGTGGTGACCCCTAATAGGAGAAGCTGAAAGAAAGAATTGTACTTGCAGATATGTAAAAAGACAATAAAAAAACCTTGCAAATGTTGAAGATCTGTGATGAATCATCCTTTAAGTAAAGTGAAAGGCCTGCCAGGGCTGCTGTCCTGGATACATTGATGTCATTCTTGTCCTTTTGCAGAAACACAAATACATTGCACAAAGATCTCAGGGTTGAGTGTTCACATTTATTATTATGTAATGCAATGCACTCAAAATATATTTACATGTTCTTCATATGCCATCAGAAGTCTTCCATCTTCTCACCAAAATATTCTATTTTCCTCTTTTTGTACAGTTTCAGAAATTGAGATGTATATTTGTCAAGAGCAGCATAGACAGAAAATGGCAGATTTTGATTTGTTATCCTGTGAAATCCGCTGTAAAGTTGCATTGGGAACAAAAGGACAGACAAATAAACAATCCATATTAAACTAAGACTTTTTCTTTTACTTACTTGAGCTTCACAAAAGTGTGCAGGCCATCTATCTATGTGTTGCATATGCTGATTATTGAGAGTCATGTCGCCTCCTTCTACAGCCTTCTTGAACTGGTCCACCATCTCAAGCCTCTTGGTTTCCAAAGTGTCCTTAGTCTGTCCACAGGGATAATCGGAAAGGAAATTAATTTCCCCTCTTCTGGGTCATTTAATGTTGGCCCTAGACGCTAAACCTTCTGGATTTGTCCTGCTTCACTTTCCTACATTCTCAGCCACACCCTTTATGTCAGCCCTGGTCAGTTTGTTCCTGTAGTTGTCCATTTTAAAGCATAGGCTGTTCTTCCAACCCTTATAACTTGTTGTGGAACCTTTTTCTTTAAGAAAACCTTTTTAGGTGCTTGAATACTAGAGTTTCTGCAGCCTTGCCAATCTGTTTGGAACTAGGATAGGCTTTATGCTTATATATTTCCATCTAGTATGTTGTGTTTTTGATCCCTTGTCAGTTTGAAAGTTTTCCCTCTGTCAAAAATGCAGCGTTGCCTTCTCTTAGAATGTACTCCACCTTGTATGAGAATGGGAGAACAACAAAGACCTCTGGACAACGGCTAAGGTGCTCTGGTGAATCTACTAATCTATCAGACAGTAGCATTGTGTTGTCTAAACTGGAAGACCAAGTTTAGATGACAGGGCGGAGCATCTCGGTGTGACGTCACAGTAGAGCACCTTCTATGTAAATCAGAATGCATCTCTGTTTCTCTCATTTCCGAGGTTTGTGCATGTGAATGGATCCAAGATGGCGGCATGGCATTAGCTTGCAGCGGCCGCTCCGGACCCAAAATGGTGCTAACTTTATTTTGTAGCCCGCCTTACACAACACATGGACATCGGAGCAACCGGTGTGCCTGTGTACAACCGCAAAACACTGAAAGAACTCAGAAACAACCCAAACAACACCATAAATGATGACCTGCGGCAGAAACTACGCGACCTCGGCGTGCTCCGAGAACCAGGCCTCCAGACCTCGGCATCGCCTGCGGAGGACGGACGGAGGAGGGGGAATCGGAAGCGCTGCGCGAGGAAGCAGAAACGCGGAAAGCGAGCGGGTGCTAATGCTAGGCTAAAAGCTAACCCTAGCCGGCCCGCTCTACCATCACTACTGCTGGCAAATGTCTGCTCCCTGGACAATAAATTAGACTACATCAGACTCCAACAAGCTACTCGGCGTGAGTACAGACACTGTTGCGTTTTTGTGTTTACGGAGACGTGGCTGAGCGACAGAGTTCCGGACGCCGCCATCCAGCTGGACGGGCTAGCCGCGTTTCGTGCCGACAGAAATGCAGCTCTGTGCGGTAAGACTCGCGGCGGCGGTCTGTGTGTTTACATCAACACGGAATGGTGTAAGAACTCTGTGCTTGTTTCTACCTACTGCTCATCGCTGCTGGAGTTTATTGTTGTGAGATGTAGACCTTTTTATTTACCCCGGGAATTCACCACCGCTATTGTGCTCGGAGTGTACATACCACCTAGCGCTAATGCTAAGGAAGCGCTCAGTGTGCTTTACGGGACCATTAGCGGACTTTAAAACTCACACCCTGACGGATTGTTTATTGTCGCCGGAGATTTTAATCACGCAAATCTCAGGACTGTGCTTCCCAAATTCTATCAGAATGTGGACTTTGCAACCAGAGGAGAAAACACGCTGGATGTTGTTTACACAAACATCCGCGGCGCATACCGGGCAAAGCCCCGCCCCCACCTCGGGTACTCAGACCACATCTCTGTTATGCTGATCCCAGCATACAGACCACTCAGCAGGCGTTCAAGACCAGCTCAAAAACAAGTGAGAACCTGGCCAGCAGGATCCATGTCTGCTCTCCAGGACTGTTTTGAATGCACTGACTGGGTCATGTTCAGGGAAGCTGCAACCAATGGCGATTTCATCAACTTGGAGGAATACACGTCAACAGTGACCAGCTACATCGGCAAGTGCATTGATGACGTGACTATTTCCAAGACCATCACTACACGCTCCAACCAGAAGCCGTGGATGACCGCCAAGGTGCATGCGCTGCTAAAAACAAGAGACTCTGCCTTCAGAGCGGGGGACAAGACGGCCTTAAAAACAACAAGGGCCAAACTGTCCCGTGCCATCAGAGAGGCGAAGCGCGCACACGCCAAGAGAATCCATGGCCACTTCCAGGACAGCGGAGACACCCGGCGCATGTGGCAGGGCATCCAGGCGATCACGAATTACAAGACCACATCACCTGCTTGTGACCGTGACCCCTCCCTCTCAGATGCGCTGAATGACTTCTACGCCCGGTTCGAGGTGCAGAACAACGTGGTGGCGAGGAAGACCATCCCTCCTTCCAGTGACCAGGTGCTCTGTCTAACCACAGCTGAAGTGAGGAAAACTCTATGCAGAGTTAACCCACGGAAGTCTGCTGGACCTGACAACATTCCTGGCAGAGTGCTCAGGGAATGTGCAGAACAACTAGCAGATGTATTCCCACATCTGTTCCCACGTGCCTCAAGACGACGACCATCATTCCTGTGCCGAAGAAGCTGTCTTCTCAATGACTATCGTCCCGTTGCACTCACACCCATCATGATGAAGTGCTTCGAGAGGCTCGTCATGAGGCACATAAAGACCCAGCTCCCACCCGCACTGGACCCCATGCAGTTTGCGTATCGTCCAAACCGCTCCACAGACGATGCCATCTCCACAACCCTCCATCTGGCCCTCACCCATCTGGATAACAAAGACTCTTATGTAAGGATGCTGTTCATAGACTTCAGTTCAGCATTTAACACAATCATTCCTCAGCACCTGATTGAGAAGTTGAGCCTACTGGGCCTGAACACCTTCCTCTGCAACTGGATCCTGGACTTCCTGACTGAGAGACCTCAGTCAGTCAGGATCGGGAACAGCATCTCCAGCACCACCACACTGAGCACTGGAGCCCCTCAGGGCTGTGTGCTCAGTCCACTGCTGTTCACTCTGCTGACTCACGACTGTGCACCAACGCACAGCTCGAATCATATCATTAAGTTTGCTGATGACACGACCGTGGTGGGTCTAATCAGCAAGAACGACGAGTCAGCATACAGAGAGGAGGTGCAACGGTTAACAGCCTGGTGTGGAGCCAACAACCTGTCTCTGAACGTGGACAAAACCAAAGAGATGGTTGTTGACTTCAGGAGAGCACAGAGAGACCATTCTCCACTGATCATCGAGGGATCTTCAGTGGAGATCGTCAAGAGCACCAAATTCCTTGGCGTTCATCTGCCGGATAACCTCACCTGGTCACTTAACACCAGCTCCATCACCAAGAAAGCCCAGCAGCGTCTCTACTTCCTGAGAAGGCTGAGGAAAGCTCATCTCCCTCCCCCCATCCTGACCATGTTCTACAGAGGGGCCATCGAGAGCATCTTGAGCAGCTGCATCACTGCCTGGTTTGGGAACTGCACCGTCTCGGATCGCAAGACCCTACAGAGGATAGTGAGGACAGCTGAGAAGATCATCGGAGTCTTTCTCCCCTCTATTATGGACATTTACACCACACACTGCATCCGCAAAGCACACAGCATTGTGGATGACCACACACACCCGTCACACACACACACTTCACCCTCCTACCATCAGGGAAACGGTTCCGAAGCATTCGGGCCGTCACAACAAGACTGTGCAACAGTTTTTTCCCGCAAGCCATCAGGCTCCTCAACAAACATCTGAACTGAACTCTCTCTCACACACACACACATACTCACACACACACACTTACACACAACTGTGTGACTTATCTGTACAACCGGACTCAACACACATCACACCCTTACACTTCGCACACCCAGGTTTCATCACCATTTACACCTTTCATTGTCGCAATAATGTTTACATGCCGTTTGTTGCTGATCTTCCGGGACTTGCTCTCTTTGCACAATATTCTGTCCAAATCCTTTGGTCACTGATCACTTTATTTTTGATTGCTGCTATTGTAGAATTGCACAATTGTTTACATTTCTCTGTTTACATTTTTCTGCTACTGTGCACCTTATTCTGTTACGACAGGTTTTACTGGCGGAGCTATTGTTGTTTTTATTTTTATATTTTGTGTATTTTGTATTGTCCTGCACTGTCCTGTGTTGTCTTGCACTGTCTTGTGATGTCTTTGCACTGTTTGCACCAGTTGCACACATGCACTTTATGTGGTGAGGATCTTAGTTCCTGGCCCTGTGTTCTTCTGTTCTGTGACTGTTGTTTACTGTTGTTTTATGTTGTTTTATGTAGCACCTGGGTTCAGGAGGAACGTTGTCTCATTTCGCTGTGCATCAGCTATACATGGTTAAATGACAATAAAAGCTTCTTGACTCTTGACTTGACTTGATGTGAGTAGAGACGTAAACATGGGGCTCTTCAGAAGGTTTAGAGAGATTTTTCAAAGCAGAAGAATGAAGAAAACAAAGCAGATTGCTGAAAAGAAAAAGAAGCTGGAACATATGGAGAAAGTAGTAAAAGACTTGGAACTCAGATCTGTTTCAACCAGTTTAACTACTCTAACAGTCGCTTGGGAGGCAAAGTCCTCAATATTAACTAAATTGCATAATGCATTGTCAAACTCTGTTTATTCAAACTGAAGCCGAAAGTAAAAATTCAAGTTCAACTTATCTATAACTTCAACAATGAGCCTATGTACATTCTCAGGACGAGAGGGAAAAATCTGCCTCTCAACGTTTTTATCATCTAGGATGACCCTCAGTTTTAGTACATCAGTCACTTCCATTGTACTGTATTAGGGAGAACTGGAACATGAAACACAAAAAGTAATTTCAAGAGTCAACATGCACCAAATGCCCACATGACCCTTAAATACAGTGGGGCAAAAAAGTATTTAGTCAGCCACCAATTGTGCAAGTTCTCTCACTTAAAAAGATGAGAGAGACCTGTAATTTTCATCATAGGTACACTTCAACTATTAGAGACAAAATGAAAAAAGAAAATCCAGAAAATCACATTGTCTGATTTTTAAATAATTTATTTGCAAATTATGGTTGAAAATAAGTATATGGTCAATAACAAAAGTTCATCTCAATACTTTGTTATATACCCTTTGTTGGCAATGCCAGAGATCAAAAGTTTTCTGTAAGTCTCCACAAGGTTTTTACACACTGTTGCTGGTAGTTTGGCCCATTCCTCCATGTAGATCCCCTCTAGAGCAGTGATGTTTTAGGGCTGTCGCTGGGCAACACGGATCTTCAACTCCCTTCAAAGATTTTCTATTAGGTTGAGATCTGGAAACTGGCTAGGCCACTCCAGGACCTTGAAATGCTTCTGACGAAGCCACTTCTTCCTTGCCCGGGTGGTGTGCTTGGGATCATTGTCATGCTGAAAGACCCAGCCACGTTTAATCTTTAATGCCCTTGCTCATGGAAGGAGGTTTTCAGATCAGTCGTCCTGGTCCCTTTGCAGAAAAACATCCCCAAAGCATGATGTTTCCACCCCCATGCTTTACAGTAGGTATGGTGTTTTTTGGATGCAACTCAGCATTCTTTCTCCTCCAAACACGACAAGTTAAGTTTTTACCAAAAAGTTCTATTTTGGTTTCATCTGACCATATGACATTCTCCTAATCCTCTTCTGGATTATCCAAATGTCTTTCTAGCAAATTTCAGACAGGCCCAGACATTTACTGTCTTAAGCAGGGGGACACGTCTGGCACTGCACGATTTGAGTCCCTGACAGCGTAGTGTGTTACTGATGGTAGCCTTTGTTACCTTGGTATCAGCTCTCTGCAGATCATTCACTAGGTCCCCCTGTGTGGTTCTGGGATTTTTGCTCACTGTTCTTGTGATTATTTTGACCCCATGGGGTGAGATCTTGCGTGGAGCCCCAGATTGAGGGAGATTATCTGTGGTCTTGTATGTCTTCCATTTTCTAATAATTGCTCCCACAGTTGATTTCTTCACACCAAGCTGCTTACCTATTGCAGGATCAGTCTTCCCAGCCTGGTGCAGGTCTACAATTTTTTTTCTGGTGTCATTTGACAGCTCTTTGGTCTTGGTCATAGTGGAGTTTGGAGTCTGACTGTTTGAGGTTGTGGATAAGTGTCTTTTTTTTTTTTTTTTGTAATAAATATTTTTATTGAGGAAGGAACAGAGGAAAGCGCAATAACAAACAACAATTAACATTAGGCGACAGCTAATCGACAGTATTTTCCACATTTCCTGTCCCACCCATTTTCAGGTAAAATGTTCCAGTAAAATGCTTCGAGCATCTTAACGCTATGGATAGGGGTTCGATGGCTAAAGTAAAAAGTAAAGGGCTAAGAGGGCACCCTTGTCTCATACCCCTTGATAAAGGGGAAAGACTTTGAACGTACCCCATTTGTAATTATCGATGCCACAGGAGAGAAATATAGTAATTTGACCAGTGAGAGAAAATATGTTCCAAAACCAAATCTTTCCAGCACCGAGAATAAATACTTCCACTCAACCCTGTTAAACGCTTTTTCGGCATCTAGTGAAATAACAACCTGAGGTATAGGGCCCTGAGCAAGTTTCGATGAGTGGATTACCCCCAGCAATCTCAGAATATTACTAAAAGAGTGACGACCTCTGACAAAACCTGTTTGGTCGCCAGAAATTAAATTCCCTAATACTGTATCTAAACGTAATGCAAGGATTTTTGACAAGATTTTAGTATCGGAATTAAGGAGTGATATTGGCTGTAAGAATTACATTTTACGGGATCTTTGCCAGGTTTTATCAATAGAATTATGTTTGCTTCAAGTTTGTGGCAAGCTTCCCCTTACAAAAGAGTCCTCAAACATATCAAGAAGAATAGGGGCTAATTTGGTTGCAAATTTTTTGTAAAAATTTATAGGGTAGCCATCTAAGCCAGGGTTTTATTTGTTCTGCATTATTGAAATAGCATTTAGAATGTCCTCCATTTGTAATTTTCCCTCCAAATATGTTTTCTGCGCTGAATCAAGAGTGGGTATATCTATACTGCCCAAAAATTCCAGCATTCCAGAGTTTAATGTAGGGCTTTCAGAAGCATATAAATCTAAAAAGTAGTTCCTAAAGGTTGTATTAATTTCAATGGGATTAACGATTAAATCATCATCATTGTTTTGAATTCGAGGTATAATTTCAGAGGCAGCTTTAGATTTTAATTAGTAGGCTAAAAGTTGACCTGCCTTTTCCCCATGTTAATTTATATACCCTCTAGCACGTAATAAGCACCATTCAGTTTTATTTGTTGAGAGCAGGTTATATTGGACTTGAAGGCTCAACCGTTCCTTATAAATTTCTGGTGAGGGAGACACAGAATAGAGGCAGTTCAGTCTCCTAATAGAGTCAATTAAATTGTCAAATTTTTTACGCTTTTTATTTAGAGTTGAAGTATATGAGATTATTTCCCCCCCTTATGACTACTTTCAGTGTTTCCCACAATGTAGATGCCGATATAGATTCTGATCTGTTATGCAGTAAGAAGTTATCTATGGCCGTAGTTACGAATGTACAAAATTCAGGGTCTGATAACAAGGACGTATTTAGTCTCCACAGAGGCCGTTCTTTGTACCTCAGATTGCAAACGAGATCTAATTACACAGGAGCATGATCTGATTCCACAATAGGTAAATAATCGATTTGTTCAACAGAAGGAAGGAGAGATTTATCTATAAAGAAGTAATCGATTCTTGAATAGGAGTGGTGTACTTGCGAGAAATAGGAGTATGCTTTGCTGCGTGGAAACAGAAATCGCCACGGATCGACGGCTCCCACTTGATCAAAGGATGTGGGTAAGGCTTGGGCCATCTTAGAACGGGATAATGACCTGGGGTTGGAACGATCGAGGGGTGGATCCATAACAGTATTCAAGTCACCACCAAATATCATGCGATGGGAGTTAAGATCTGGCAGAATAGAAACAAGCTTATTAATAAAACATACATCGTCCCAGTTGGGGGCATATACGTTTACTAATAAGACAGGAACATGATACAAACTCCCAGAGACTATAACATATCTACCCTGAGGATCCATAATGGAAGCAGAGACCGTAAATTGAATGTTTTTGTGTATCAAAATGGCAGTGCCCCGTGCCTTAGAGTCAAAATTAGAGTGAAAAACCTGTCCCACCCACGGTTTCCTGAGTCTAAACTGATCGCTAATACGTAGGTGTGTCCCCTGTAGGAATATTATTTCAGATTAAAATTTTCTTAAATATGCCAAAATCCTGCTCCTTTTGGTTGGGCCATTTAGGCCTTTTACATTCCAGCTAACAAATCTAACTTTCGACCCCCCCAGGAAATTTAGCTAAATCAGCCTTATTAGCCATGTGCAAATATAAATTTAAACAGGCAAAAACAGCACAGAGATGCAATCAGCAATACAAGTTTCCTCACTGTTAAGAACTTCTAAAGACATAACATAAAACAAAACTTCTTGTAATAAACAAAACGCAAACCTAAACCTCCCATAATACTCCCTAAGCTTGTTTCCCCAACTGAAACAAGCAGCAGCAACCCGTTTAACTCACACGGCTCACTGTTATACCACTTAAACTACTTGAGGAGCCCAAACTACCAATATATATATTAGCGTCACTACAATGAGTCGTGCAGCTTAACCCACAAGGCATTAAACAGAAACAAAAGCAAAAATTCTGTCTCTTTTTGGCGATTTAAATGACCACATCCCCGAGTGTTTTGCTGTTATTATTCACCCTCACAGAAAGTGCAGCCTGTTAGCCAGAGACAGTTTTTAATCTTGTGCATGAATGCGTTGTCTGCAAAAAAGTCTTAGCAGCCGTAGATAAATCAAAGGTGTGTGTTTCTACCCCGAACTTTACTCGGAGACGGGCAGGATACAAAAGTTGAAACTTTATGCCTTTCTCATAGAGGGACTATTTAACATTTTTGAATCCGGCGCGTTTCTTTGCCAAGGCTGCGCTCAAATCCGGTGCAATTAATACAGGTAACAAGTGGAGGACAGAGAAGCCTCTTAAAGAAGTTGTTACAGGTCTGTGAGAGCCAGAAATCTTGCTTTTTTGTAGGTGACCAAATTCTTTAAAAATCAGAGAATGTGATTTTCAGGATTTTTTTTCTCATTTTGTCTCATAGTTGAAGTGTACCTATGATATATATATATATATATATATATATATATATATATATATATATATATATATATATATATATATATATATATATATATATAAATAAAGGGCTGTCAATTAAAAAAAAATTTTTTTAATCATAATTAATTGTGTAATTGTCATGAGTTAACTCGTTATTAATCTCAAAATAATCACACATTGTTATCTGTTTCAAATGTACCTTAAATTAATACTTATCAAGTTTTTTAATAACTAATTAGCATGGGGATAGACAAATATAGATGCTTTATGCAAATATATGTTTATTTAATAGTGAAACCAAACTCAACATAGAGCACGAAGACAATATATTTTTGTAACTGTTTTAAAGTAATACTACTGCTTAGTAAACATATAGTATACTACTATTATCAGGGAGACTCCTGCTTCTCCTCCATGTGCGCCCCACCCGCACAGAGCTCCTCACCTTCATACTAACCATCCACACCTGACACTCATTCCAGGCAGCTATATAAACCCCTCTCACTCACCGTCCGTTATTAATAACCATATGCTTCGCCTCTGGTTGGACTCTACCTGCAATCCTTCACTACGCTTACCCCATAGCGCACCTCGGATTACCCCTCGATCCTTCTCCTTCTTCCCTGGACCTTGTGGACCTCGCTCCTCATGAGCGTACCACGGATATTACCTTCTCTGACACTTCTGCCAGTTGTGTATGTTTATTGCTCTGCCTCTACTCTATTAAAACCAACGCAAACTGTACTCCGGCTTCAGCCTCCGTTCATTCACAGCATGACAACTATAGTGAACGGTATGTTCACGCAAATGCTGCCTGTACGAGGGAAACACACCGAATAAGGACAAATATGCGCCAACCTGACCTGAACTCCTATTGTTTTATGCTGTGAAAAGGAAAGTTGAGTAGTTGAGCACGAGTCGTCTGCGTGTTGTTTGCATGATGCTTGATGTTCACAATGCAAGTTATCGGTCGTACTGCAAGTTAAATTTTAATAAACATTTTTGCTTTTCCTGCAAAGCATTAAAACAGCATGTTACTGACAATACAAGGATCCACTGAACATAAATTATCAGGACACCAAAAAAAAAAAAAAACTTTTGCTGTTTCCACACGGATGGTTTTAATTGCCGCATCAGTAAAACAAATGTTTAGTGATAAAAAAAAGTTATTTGTATTTTTATTTGTAAATAAAAGAAAAGACGTCGTGAAAAAATGTGTGTTGTGTCGAAGGTTTTTATCTTCGCCTATTTTCATTCATTATTATTTATTTACATCTTTAATAAAAATTTAAGAAATACGCACTAATATATGCATTAATGAAATTAGTGCTGTTAAATTTAATTGGGGTTAACGTGTTATTAACGTTTCAATTTCGACAGTTTTTATAGTATAAAGGACATTAACCCTTTATCAACCCAAACAGTACAAAACAGTTGTTAAGGTTTTTATATGCCATTTACACTTTTGCATTTTCTTTGTTGAATCTGTACAATAACATACAATTTGACTTAATTTCAAAACACCAGGAAAACTGTAATGTAAGAAAAATGCACAATAATCTGTATTGCGCTCTGTTATACTGCATGTGTTATATGCTGTATAATAATAATGTTGTTTTTTATTCATATTGATGTTATTAAGAGGATGATTGGGACTGAAGGCAGATGATTAGGTGTGAAATGCACGACCCGCCACTGTAAAGAAACCATCAATAACACTGTGCAGATCTATTATGTATTTTATTTATCTTTGTGCAAAAATATAAAAAAAAATTAATCTATTATTAATTATATAATGTAATACATTTTTTGGTCTTTGTGTGTGAACAGAGAAAGCTGATCTGTTTTAAGCACTTGGTGACGGCTGGAGGAACGGGCTCTGTGAGGTCTCCAAAGCGTTCAGAGCGACTTTGGGGTTGCTGGGTGCCAGATCATGAGTGGCAAAAACCACTGCGAGCTGCACCTCCCACGGCAAATCTGCACACAAATTCCATCATAAAATTAGGACTTGCTGAAGCACTTTCCTGTTGATAGAGAACTAAAAATCAGAGAATAAAGATAGATAAAGGACTTGTTTATTTGATCCTTTAGTGATACCTTTTTGTTTCCCGAACTCAGCTACGCTTTTTGTTAGATCCTCAACTGATGCTGCCACGTTCTCCTTAAGGCCTTGTTGGCCAAGTCGCCCTGTTTGAGATGGACAAAGAACACGAGTGGAAAAACAGAAGAATCCTGAAATAATGTGAGATAATGCTCTAAAACAGGATTTACAGGAAACTTACCAAGTAGCCTGAAAATTGCTGCTACAGAAACGTTTCTGAACTTTGTTTCCTTTGTTTGTGTTTGTTTCAGCCAAGTATTCAAAATGAGCCAAACACTTTTTCTGATAAATAAAAAATTTGACGTGTTTTTGTGGCGGTAATAGAATACCATCAATTGTAAGTTTATGCAACAAGAATAGTAAATTTGCAGTGTTTGGGACACACACTGTCTCATATGAGTCTCACATTTGCTGGTTTGAATCTATTAAATGTTTAAAAAACTAGAAAGATGAGAATTAAACACATTGAAGCAGTTTCACATTCAGTACCGTATATAACATGGGAGAAGGTCCAAATCCAGCCCAGTTGTGCACAGAGAAGGTCCAGGCTGAATACGTAGTCCCAGGCAGCAGGACAGAGATCATCACCATACCAACTGCTCTTCTGGAATGTTAGACTTTTGTCTTTCAGAAGAGCCTTCAGTGTGCTGGTGATGGCTCTATAGGGGTCTCCAGGGGGATCCTGTCAGAAAATACATCTTTTCTTAAAAAACCAGATCAATGAAACAATATTTACAATAATATGATCATAACTGAAAGGTCACAAGCAATCAGTGCAGTGATTGAAATACTGAGGTAGAGCTCTAACTGTGCATTCTGCTCTTTTTATAACCTCCATTTATTAACTCTTATGTAAGGAGGAGTTCTAGAAAATGACCTCTAAATGACTCCAAGATTTTAAATACACATGCAAAATAGCACACAGCGTTACTAGGGTTTATGTATCAGACAGTAGCAGGGGTAAATAATGCTCTAGAATAGTACAAGAGTGTGTAATTTGAGGCACAAAGTTAGTTTGTTTATTCAGTAGTGAGCACAGTGTCACATGGTTCTATATCACTTCCTTTATTAGTATATTATGAAATACAGATTTATTAGCTTGCATGTTTATTGCACTGATCTGATCATTTTGTCAGAAACAGCAGCATTAACGCTGGAGTTAAGTGCAGTTTCTTTGCTGCTGGTTATCAGCGTTTACTCACACTAATCAAAAAAGACTAAAATAGTGATGTCCTGTAACACTTTCAGCTTGAATGTTGAAGTAAAAAATGTATATTTATGAATTAAATGATTTAATTTAACATGAATTTATAATGAATTTGATCCATAGATGACATGGACATTGGAAATTAAAAGAAGATTAAGAATGCAGTAAAACCCATTAAAAGTCCAGTTAAAAAAACGTTCAATGACTGTTCTGGTGACTGTTGTGATGAGAATCAGCTACTTACCATATCCCAGTGCAAAAATTTGCTGAGCAAGTAATAAATCTCCCGTATGCCTTCATTTTGCACACGATGTAAATGGCTCTGCATAAAGGGATGTTATGGGAGAAAACACTTGGCCATGCTGTCACCATGACCAATATCAGTTTTGGGGCTTCAGAAAAGTCTGCAGAGGAAACAAAATGATACCACAGACTTAAAATACACTTTATAGGAAGAAATACAAAACCAAAAAAAAAGAACACAATTGACTTCTTTATATCACTGTCCAGATAATTTTTAGTAAATATATAATGAAATGTTCATATAATCTCACCTTCTTTAAGAAATCTGTAGGGGAGGGCATGTGCTTTATGAGAGTCTCCTCTCTTTTGACACAAGCCCACATAAACCCTACAGAGAGACTGCAGGAGTTCATGTCTCATAGACTCTTTCTTCGCCTTGATCTTCTCCAAAACCACTTTCAGAAACGTCTCTGCCAACGACTAAATGAGACAGAAGAAAAAAATTTACCAACTGAATCAAACATGTATTCAAGTCATGTATTTAAAACAAATCTTCTTCTTCTTCTTTCCGCTGCTCCCATTAGGGGTCGCCACAGCGGATCATCCGTCTCCATACCACCCTGTCCTCTACATCTGCCTCTTTCACACCAACTACCTGCATGTCTTCCCTCACCACATCCATGAACCTCCTCCTTGGCCTTCCTCTTTTCCTCCTACCTGGTGGCTCCATCTTCAGCATTTTTCTACCAATATAATTTGTGTCCCTTCTCTGCACATGTCCAAACCATCTCAATCTCGCCTCCCTCACCTTGTCACCAAAACATCCTACATGTGCTGTCCCTCTAATAAACTCATTTCTTATCTTGTCCATCCTCGTCACTCCCAACGAAAACCTTAACATCTTCAGCTCTGCTACCTCCAGCTCCATCTCCTGTCTTTTACTCAATGCCACTGTCTCTAATCCATACAACATCGCAGGTCTCACCACAGTCCTATAAACTTTCCCTTTCATTCTTGCAGATACCCTACTATCACAAATCACTCCTGTCACTCTTCTCCACCCACTCCACCCTGCCTGCACTCTTTTCTTTACTGCTCTAACACACTCTCCATTACTTTGCACTGTTGACCCCAGGTACCTGAACTCCTCCACCTTCTCCACCTCTTCTCCCTGCAACCGCATTACTCCACTGCCCTCCCTCTCATTCACACACATGTACTCTGTCTTACTCCTACTGACTTTCATTCCCCTTCTCTCAAGCGCATATCTCCACCTCTCCAGGCTCTTCTCAACCTGCTCTCTACTCTCACCACAAATCACAATATCATCTGCAAACATCATAGTCCAGGGAGACTTCTGTCTGACCTCGTCCGTCAACCTGTCCATCACCACTGCAAACAGGAAAGGGCTCAGGGCCGATCCTTGATGCAGTCCAACCTTCACCCTGAACCAGTCTGTCGTACCTACTGCACACTTCACTGCCGTCACACTGTCCTCATACATGTCCTGCACCACCCTCACATACTTCTCTGACACACCTGACTTCCTCATACAATACCACAACTCCTCTCGGCACCCTGTCGTACGCTTTCTCTAAATCCACAAATACACAATGCAGCTCCTTCTGTCCTTCTCTATACTTCTCCATCAACATCCTCAAAGCAAATAAGGCATCTGTGGTGCTCTTCCTCGGCATGAAACCATACTGTTGCTCACAGATGGTCACCTCTTCTCTCAACCTGGCTTCCACTACTCTTTCCCATAACTTCATGGTGTGACTGATCAACTTAATTCCCCTGTAGTTACTGCAGGTCTGCACATCTCCCTTATGTTTAAAGATCGGTACCAGCACACTCCTTCTCCATTCCTCAGGCATCCTCTCCCCTTCAAGAATCCTGTTAAACAATCTGGTTAAAAACTCCACTGCCATCTATCCTAAACATCTCCACGCTTCTACCGGTATGTCATCTGGTCCAACCGACTTTCCATTCTTCATCCTCTTAATCGCTGCTCTCACTTCCTCCTTACTAATCCTATCTACATCCTGCTTCACCAACTCCACATCCTCCAACCTTCTCTCTCTCTGATTTTCCTCATTCATCAGCTGCTCAAAATACTCCCTCTATCTTCTCAACACACTCTCCTCATTAGTCAACACATTTCCCTCTCCATCCTTTATTGCTCTAACTTGCAGTACATCCTTCCCAGCTCGGTCCCTCTGCCTGGCCAATCGGTACAAATCCTTTTCTCCTTCCTTAGTGTCCAACCTCTTATACAGTTCCTCATATGCCTTTTCCTTGGCTTTCGCCACATCCCTTTTTACCTGCTGCCGCATCTCCTTGTACTCCTGCCTACTTTTCTCATCACTCTGTCGATCCCACTTCTGTTTTGCCAACCTCTTTCCCCTAATGCTCTCCTGCACTTCCTCATTCCACCACCACGTCTCCTTGTCTTGCTTTCTATTTCCAGATGTCACACCAAGTACTTTTCTAGCTGCCTCCCTCATCGCTCCTGCAGTAGTTGCCCAATCATCCGGCACCTCTTCACCACCACCAAGCCCCTGTCTGACCTCTTCCCTGAACCACACACTACACTCTTCCTCCTTCAGTTTCCACCATCTTATTCTTCTTTCAATCCTTACTTTCCTCCTCTTCTTCTTTGCCTCCAAAACCATCCTACAGACCACCATCCGATGCTGTCTAGCTACACTGTCCCCCGCCAACACCTTACAGTCTCCAATCTCCTTCAGGTTGCATCTCCTACACAGAACATAATCCACCTGTGTGCACCTTCCTCCACTCTTATACGTCACCCTATGATCCTCCTTCTTCTTAAAATACGTGTTCACCACTGCCATTTTCATCCTTTTAGCAAAATCTACCACCATCTGCCCTTCCACATTCCTCTCCTTGAAACCATACCTACCCATCACCTCCCCATCACCTCTGTTCCCTTCACCTACATGCCCATTAAAGTCTGCCCCAATCACCAATCGTTCTTTCCTAGGTACACCATCTACTACTTCATCTAATTCACTCCAGAATCTTTCCTTCTCCTCCATCTCACAGCCAACTTGTGGAGCATAGGCACTGATGACATTTATCATCATCCCTTCAACCTCCACCTTCACGATCATCACCCTATCAGAAACTCTCTTCACCTCTACACTCTTACTGTACTCTTCCTTCAGATTCACCCCTACACCATTTCTCTTTCCATCCACACCATGATAAAACAGTTTAAACCCACCTCCAATGTTCCTGGCCTTACTCCCTTTCCACTTGGTTTCCTGAACACACAACACATCTACCTTTCTCCTCTCCATTATATCAGCTATCTCTCTCCCTTTACCCGTCATAGTACCAACATTTAAAGTACCAACCCGAACCTCTACTCTCCTACACTGCTCCTTTTCCTGCCGTCTCTGTAGACGCCTTCCTCCTCTCCTTCTCCTCCTTCGGCCAACAGTAGCCCATTTTCCACCGGTACCCTGTCGGCTAACGATACCTGTGGCGGTCGTTGTTAACCCGGGCCTCGACCGATCCGGTATGAAATTCTCATTTGTGATCCGCATATTTGATTTGGCACATGTTTTACGCTGGATGCCCTTCCTAACGCAACCCTCCCCATTTACCCGGGCTTGGGACCGGCACTAAGAGTACACTGGCTTGTGCCCCCCTAATGGCTGGGTTTATATATATACACATACATATACATATATATATACATATATATATATATATATATATATATATATATATATATATATATATATATATATATATATATACACACATACATATACATATATATATACACATACATATACATATATATACACACATACACATACATATACATATATACACATACACATACATATACAGTGGGGAAAATAAGTATTTGAACACCCTGCTATTTTGCAAGTTCTCCCACTTAGAAATCATGGAGGGGTCTGAAAATGTCATCGTAGGTGCATGTCCACTGTGAGAGACATAATCTAAAAAAAAAAAAATCCAGAAGTCACAATATATGATTTTTAAACTATTTATTTGTATGATACAGCTGCAAATAAGTATTTGAACACCTGTCTATCAGCTAGAATTCTGACCCTCAAAGACCTGTTAGTCTGCCTTTAAAATGTCCACCTCCACTACATTTATTATCCTAAATTAGATGCACCTGTTTGAGGTCGTTAGCTGCATAAAGACACCTGTCCACCCCATACAATCAGTAAGAATCCAACTACTAACATGGCCAAGACCAAAGAGCTGTCCAAAGACACTAGAGACAAAATTGTACACCTCCACAAGGCTGGAAAAGGCTACGGGGAAATTGCCAAGCAGCTTGGTGAAAAAAGGTCCACTGTTGGAGCAATCATTAGAAAATGGAAGAAGCTAAAAATGACTGTCAATCTTCCTCGGACTGGGGCTCCATCTAAGATCCCACCTCGTGGGGTTTCAATGATCCTAAGGAAGGTGAGAAATCAGCCCAGAACTACACGGGAGGAGCTGGTCAATGACCTGAAAAGAGCTGGGACCACCGTTTCCAAGGTTACTGTTGGTAATACACTAAGACGTCATGGTTTAAAATCATGCATGGCACGGAAGGTTCCCCTGCTTAAACCAGCACATGTCCATGCACTTAAGTTTGCCAATGACCATTTGGATGATCCAGAGGAGTCATGGGAGAAAGTCATGTGGTCAGATGAGACCAAAATAGAACTTTTGGGTCATAATTCCACTAAACGTGTTTGAAGGAAAAAGAATGATGAGAACCATCCCAAGAACACCATCCCTACTGTGAAGCATGGGGGTGGTAGCATCATGCTTTGGGGGTGTTTTTCTGCACATGGGACAGGGCGACTTCACTGTATTAAGGAGAGGATGACCTGGGCCATGTATTGCGAGATTTTGGGGAACAACCTCCTTCCCTCAGTTAGAGCATTGAAGATGGGTCGAGGCTGGGTCTTCCAACATGACAATGACCAGAAGCACACAGCCAGGATAACCAAGGAGTGGCTCTGTTAGAAGCATATCAAGGTTCTGGCGTGGCCTAGCCAGTCTCCAGACCTAAACCCAATAGAGAATCTTTGGAGGGAGTTAAACTCCGTGTTTCTCAGCTACAGGCCAGAAACCTGACTGATCTAGAGAGGATCTGTTTGGAGGAGTGGGCCAAAATCCCTCCTGCAGTGTGTGCAAACCTGGTAAAAAACTACAGGAAATGTTTGACCTCTGTAATTGCAAACAAAGGCTACTTTACCAAATATTAACATTGACTTTCTCAGGTGTTCAAATACTTATTTGCAGCTGTATCATACAAATAAATAGTTTAAAAATCATATATTGTGATTTCTGGATTTTTGTTTTTAGATTATGTCTCTCACAGTGGACATGTACCTATGATGACAATTTCAGACCCCTCCATGATTTCCAAGTGGGAGAACTTGCAAAATAGCAGGGTGTTCAAATACTTATTTTCCTCACTGTACATATATATATACACATACATATATATATACACATACATATACATATATATACACATACATATACATATATATACACATACATATACATATATATACACATACATATACATATATATATATATACACATACATATACATATATATATACACATACATATACATATATATATACACATACATATACATATATATATATATATATATATATATATATATATATATATATATATATATACACATACATATACACATACATATACTTATATATATACACACACACATACATATACATATACACATACATATACTTATATATATATATATACACATACATATACATATACACATACATATACTTATATATATATATATATATATATATATATATATATATATATATATACACATACATATACTTATATATACAGTGGGTACGGAAAGTATTCAGACCCCCTTAAATTTTTCACTCTTTGTTATATTGCAGCCATTTGCTAAAATCATTTAGGTTCATTCTTCTTCCTCATGAATGTACACATAGCACCCCATACTGACAAAAAAACACAGAATTGTTGACATTGTTGCAGATTCATTAAAAAAAAAAAACTGAAATATCACATGGTCCTAAGTATTCAGACCCTTTGCTCAGTATTTAGTAGAAGCTCCCTTTTGATCTAATACAGCCAGGAGTCTTTTTGGGAAAGATGCAACAAGTCTTTCACACCTGGATTTGGGGATCCCCTGCCATTCCTCCTTGCAGATCCTCTCCAGTTCTGTCAGGTTGGATGGTAAACGTTGGTGGACAACACATATGTATGTGTATATATATATGTATATGTATGTGTATATATATATATATGTATATATGTATATGTATGTGTATATATATATATATATATATATATATATATATATATACCCCTTCGGCATGGCAGGTGGATTCCTGACAGTTAACAAACATGTATGTACATTTTTATAGCATGCCTTCATCAAACAAATCGCAGCAACGTGTTGTGTAAAAAACCCTCCAAAAACACATGCATGCACATTCTCATTCATTAACGGACATCATGTACATAAAGAAATTTCAAGCACGTTAATATATTGCCGCCATATTGATTTTCGGTTATCTCGATCATCGGTTATCTCGATGCTTTTTGGCAACACCCTAGGACATCGACATAACCGGGTTCCACTGTGTGTGTGTGTGTATATATATATATATATATATATATATATATACACACACACACACACAGTGGAACCCGGTTATTTCAGGTCCGGTGCCTGTGGAGGCCTGGTCATCTGGCGCAGCACCCCATCACTCTCCTTCTTGGTCAAATAGCCCTTGATGCCTTCAGTGTGACTCTACAATTTTCATAGTCATGAAAATAAAAAAAACTCTTTGAATGAGAAGGTGTGTCCAAACTTTTGGTCTGTACTGTGTGTATATATATATATATATATATACACACAGTACAGACCAAAAGTTTGGACACACCTTCTCATTCAAAGAGTTTTTTTTATTTTCATGACTATGAAAATTGTAGAGTCACACTGAAGGCATCAAGGGCTATTTGACCAAGAAGGAGAGTGATGGGGTGCTGCGCCAGATGACCAGGCCTCCACAGGCACCGGACCTGAACCCAATCGAGATGGTTTAGGGGTGAGCTGGACCGCAGAGTGAAGGCAAAAGGGCCAACAAGTGCCAAGCATCTCTCGGGGAACTCCTTCAAGACAGTTGGAAGACCATTTCAGGTGACTACCTCTTTAAGCTCATCAAGAGAATGCCAAGAGTGTGCAAAGCAGTAATCAAAGCAAAAGGTGGCTACTTTGAAGAACCTAGAATATGACATTTTTCAGTTGTTTCACACTTTTTTGTTATGTATATAATTCCATATATAATTCCACATGTGTTAATTCATAGTTTTGATGCCTTCAGTGTGAATCTACAATTTTCATAGTCATGAAAATAAAGGAAACTCTTTGAATGAGAAGGTGTGTCCAAACTTTTGGTCTGTACTGTGTGTGTGTGTGTGTAATAAATTATATATATATATATATATATATATATATATATATATATATATATATATATATATATATATATATATATAAATTTTTTTCTTGTCATCACGTCTGCTTTACACGCAGAAGTTCCTGGGTTCGAGCCCCAGTGGAGCCATGCCCTTGGCCCTTTTCTTCTTATTTTGGAATACTTTTTCTCCATTTATGTTACAAGCACAATGCAGAAACATGCAAAACTTTTTATTTATTTCCAGGATTGAGTAACAATTTGTGAGTAATATATAAACCTAATTCTTGTTTACAACCTGCATGGTCCCACTGGGATTTAAACCCAAGACCTTAAGTGTGTAAAGCAGATGTGATTTTTGTTATTTTATTTTAAATATTCTTCAAGCACTATTTATCAACATTTAATTAGGAGATTTTATTCTTGTTTTTAAATGTTTTTTATTCTGTAAACTACTCAAAATTATAAAGCATCATCAGTGGTTGCTTTGAATCAAAATATAGTAAATATATTCTCCCGGTAAATTAACATGTCTGCAGATTTGTTTTATGGCCATCGCTTCTTAATTTTGCCGTTTCTATTCGGAAAAATAAAATTTTTCCATCGGTTTGGTGTGAAATCTAGCAGTAAATCTTATAGTAGATACCATGAGCCCTATCGACCGTTGCTATGGTGAAGACACCATCTAAAACTCATTGCGGACCCGCCGCCGATTCTCTTTTAATAATATCGTCATCTTTTCTCAACACAACACCAAATTGTGCTTTATATTTCAACTATACGAAGTTATGACCATCAGTTTTAACTGTTTTTGTTTTGAGTGTGAGGAAAAGTTTTTTTTTGTGGGATTAGTTGTGGATTATTGAATGCAAATGTATCAAGATGAAAGAACTTTTAACTATAAAATCCAATTCTTTACTTTTTCGTAATTATAATAATCAATATCACATTTATTTCTTTGGAATGTGAATATGCAAAGGATTTTTGGAAAGAAATGTTTTGGATTGTTTTCTCTGTTTACAAAAAAATTTGAAAGATGGATAGAAATATAATTAGTGAGATAGATTAACAGAGTTTGTGAGAAATAGACAGAAAATTATACGGAGAGAAAATTATAAAGAGAGAGAGAGAGAGAGAGAGAGAGAGAGAGAGAGAGAGAGAGAGAGAGAGAGAGAGAGAGAGAGAGAGAGAGACATGGTGGCTCTTAAGAGTGTCTATAAATCAGGTGTAGTTGGATTTGGACAGGTGACTCGTTTGACAGGATCTGCAGGTATTATTACTGTTAGCCCACAGGGTACCGGTGAATATTGGGCTACTGTTGGCGGAAGGAGGAGAAGGAGAGAAGAAAGACGTCTACAGAGACATCAGAGAAAGGAGAAGTGAAGAAAAGGTTTGGGTGGGTTCTTTAAATGTTGGTACTATAACTGGTAAAGAGAGAGAGATAGATGATATGATGGAGATGAGAAAGGTAGATATGTTGTGTGTTTAGGAGATTAAGTGGAAAGGGAGTAAGACCAGGAACATTGGAGGTGTTTAAACTGTTCTATCATGGTGTGGATGGAAAGAGAAATGGTGTAGGGGTGATTCTGAAGGAAAAGTACAGTAAAAGTGTAGTGGAGGTGAAGAAAGTTTCTGATAGGGTGATGAAGGTGAAACTGGAAGTTGAAGGGGTGATGATAAATGTAATCAGTGCTTATGTGTAGCTAGACAGCATCGGATGGTGTTCTGTAGGATGGTTTTGGAGGTGAAGAATAAGAGGAGGAGAGTGAGGAAAGAAAAAAATATAAGATGGTGGAAACTACAGGAGGAAGACTGTAGTATGAGATTCTGGGAAGAGGTCAGACAGGCGCTCAGGGGTGAAGAGGTGCTGGATGATTGGGCAACTACTGAGGTACTTGGTGTAACATCTGGAAAGAGAAGCAAAGAAAAGAGTAACAAAGGAAAGAAATGTTGTGGTGGAATGAGGAAGTGCAAAAAAGCATACGGAGAAAGAGGTTGGAGAAACAAGATTTGGATAGACAAAGAGATAAACAAAGTAGGCAGGAGTACAAGAAGATAAAGCAGCAGGTGAAGAAAGATGTGGTGAAAGCCAAGGAAAAGGTATATGAGGAGCTGTATGAGAAGTTGGACACATAAGAAAGAAGAAAAGGATTTGTATCGATTGGCCAGGCAAAAGGACTGAGCTGGGAAGGATGTGCTGCAAGTTAGAGCAATAAAGGATGAAGATGGAAATATGTTGACTAGTGAGGAGAGTGTGTTGAGAAGATGGAGGGAGTATTTTAAGCAGCTGATAAATGAGGAAAATAAGAGAGAGAGAAGGTTGGATGATGTGGAGATGAGAAAGCAGGAAGTGGATAGGATTAGTAAGGAGGAAGTGAGAGCAGCGATTAAGAGGATGAAGAGTGGAAAGTCGGTAGGACCAGATGACATGGAGATGTTTAGGAGAGATTTCAGTGGAATTTTTAACAAAATTGTTTAACAGGATTTTGGAAGGTGAGAGAATGCCTGAGGAATGGAGAAGGAGTGTGCTGGTACTGATCTTTAAGAATAAGAGAGATGTGCAGACCTGCAGTAACTACAGGGAAATAAAGTTGATCAGTCACAACATGAAGTTATGGGAAAGAGTGTTGGAAGCCAGGCTGAGTGAAGAGGTGACCATCTGTGAGCAACAGAATAATTTTATGCCCAGGAAGAGCACCACAGATGCAATATTTGCTTGAATAGAATAGAATGTTGATGGAGAAGTATAGAGAAGGTCAGAAGCAGTTGCATTGTGAGTTTGTGGATTGTAGAGGACATAGTAGTATGGAGACGAATGATCTCCTAATGGTAGCAGCCGAAAAAAGAAGAAGAAGAAGAAGAAGAGGAAAAAGTAGTAATGTTAGTTGTATTGTTATTACTGACACATTCAGGGGTGTAGCCATCATCTCAAAAGTGAGAGGAACAGAAGTGTCAAATGTGATAATAATAAAAAAAAAAATGGGTATTATTGACAGGGTTTATTTTCTCTTACTTCTTTTAGACTGGGCCTTGAAAACATGAACACAGGAATTTACATTGGTAAATGACCCCCAAATCCCCCAGGTATTCTACACCAGATCAAATGACCCCTGACCCACACAATAATGCAGTGCTGCACACTAAGTTACCTTTCATCTGATAAAACTTAAACTCACTCATCTATGCAGAATTGTTGTAATTCAGCCACATTGGAGGGTTTTTGAGCGTGAAACTTCTTTTGAAGGTCATGTCACAGCATCTCAATAGGATTCAGGTCAGGACTTTGACTAGGCCATTTCAAAGTCATGTCATGTCATTTCCCTCGTAAGGGACCCATTTCAAAGTCTTCATTTAATTTTTCTTCAGCCATTTAGAGGTGGACTTGCTGGTGTGTTTTGGATCATTGTCCTGCTGCAGAACCCATGTTCACTTCAGCTCGAGGTCCTGAACAGATGGCCAGACATTCTCCTTTAGGATTTTTTTGGTAAACAGCAGAATTCATGGTTCCATTTATCACAGCAAGTCTTCCAGGTCTTGAAGCAGCAAAACAGCCCCATCACACTACCACCACCATATTTCACTGTTGGTATGATGCTCTTTTTCTCAGATGAGGTGTTACTTTTACACCAGATGTAATTGGACATTTCTTAAAAGTTAAACTTTTGTCTCATCAGTCAACAGAGTATTTTTCCAAAAGTCTTGGGGATCAAGATGTTTTCTGGCAAAACTGAGACAAGCCTTTGTTATTTTTCTCTGCCATGTAGACCATTTTTGCCAGGTCTCTTTCTCATGGTGGAGTCATGAACACTGACCTTAACTGAGGCAAGTGAGGCTGCAGTTCTTTTGATGTTATTGTGGGTCTTTTGTGACCTCTTGGATGAGTCGTTGCTGTGCTCTTGGGGTAATTTTGGTCGGCCGGCCACTCCTGGGAAGGTTCTCCACTGTTCCATGTTTTTGCCATGTATGAATAATTTCTCTTACTGTGGTTCACTGGAGTCCCAACTTTAGAAATGGCTTTATAACCTTTTCAGACTGATAGATCTCCATTACTTTCTTTTTCATTTGTTTCTGAATTTCTTTGGATCTCAGTATGACCTCTAGATTTTGAAGATCTTTTGGTTAATTTCACTTTGTCAGGCAGATCCTATTTAAGAGATTTCTTGATTGTGAACACGTGTGGCAGTAATCAGCCCTGTGTGTGGTGAGAGAAATTGAACTCAGGTGTGATAAACCACAGTTTTAACAGGGAGGCAAAGACTTTTTCACACAGAGCCATGTAGATTTGGATTTTGTTTCCCCTCAATAATAAAAACCTTCATTTAAAATCTGCATGTCGTGTTCACTTGTGTTATCTTTTACTAATATTTAAATTAGTTTGATGATCTAAAACATTAAAGTGTGACAAACATGCAAATAAATATACACAGTGGTGTGAAAAAGTTTTTGCCCCCTCCTGATTTCATACTACTACAAAAGTATGTACTTTATATACAATGCTATTTTTTTTCTTTCTTTGTCTTCCAACAGCCATTTAGTTGAATCTTCTGTGGAGAAGTGGGTTCCACACACCAGCCATCAACCAGAAAAGAGGTTCAAGCACTCTCCAAACTCAGCACCTGTTTCAGCTCTACAACTAAGAGTGAGAGACAGAAAACCCCAGTCTTCACTGGTTGTATCCCCTAACACACCTAAAGAGAGATGGAATCAAAATTTTACACCCCAGCCAGTCTGTAGACAATCTGTCATAGCACTTGTTGATGAGAAGATGTTGGGAACGGGCTACAAACAGTTAGTTGTTGACTTCTACACAAGTCCAGCACTGTTTAGAGAGCCCTTAAAAAAAATAACATCTGGGCATGTGAGAAAATTTAGTCCACAAACCCTCAAACCATCACCAACAAGCTTCTGAAAACAGCTCCTCGAGGCCTCATCACTGGCTGAGAGAAGAGGATGTGCTGTTTGTAGAATGGAAGGACAAAAGGAAGGTCCAGATGTGCTTCATCATTCACAGAGGCACTGAAGAAAGCATTGTGCTACTTTTATTTTCATTACTTTCTTCTTCTACTGTTTCGCTAATATTCAAATACCAGTCTTATCCTTATTGTGTAAATTTTATTATTCCCAGTACATTTGGTTCAGGCTGCTTTTCCTCCGACAGACCGGTGAGAAAAGGACTACACACAGTCTCAGAATAATGTTTATAGGAATCTCGTTTTTATTGTATTTTCTTCAAAGTTGAAATATAAACTCATTAGACATTTGACTTTTAACCCGTCACTATTCTGGATTGTTTCAGGACCGAATTCATGTATTTATATATATAAAAAAAATGTTTTATGACCTACACATTTTTTTTCTAAGGAACTTCAGCATCTATGGATGATGTAAAGCCCAATGTGTGTTCTTTCAAAAGAGATGTAAATTGTGTATGTAGCACACTGTTGTCAGGAACTCTTACCATTGAAAGTCAGGAAGGTCATTTTCAGCTGTGAGGCCCAGAAGTGGGGCTGAAACCGAGCAGGGTTCATTAAACCGGGTTAATTTTCATATAAGTAACAGTATTTAGTTTAGTAAACTTAAGTTCATTTAAAGGAGAATTCAGTGCTGTTTAGTTCAATTAAGTCTTCATTTAATCCAAAACTATTTGATTCATTAAGTTCAATTATCCTCAAATTAAGATTTTTACATTCAATAAAAACAAATCATCCAGTTTATTCCAGCTCATAAATCCTATAAAACATGCAGCATTAAACATGAACTTCCAGCAGATGAACATCTCATAATACTGCCTGGAAGTGAGAAATGTACAGGTTGTTTTTACTCCATACACATGAACTTACTTTGATCAGAAACACAATCATACTCCAAATCAATTAATCAATAAAGTCAATAAAAGAATCCCAAACTGCTGTGTGTCTTGTCCTCGCTATTGATGACATCATTAGAGCTCCACTACTTCTAATTACCTGCTGTGACAGTGAGCTCAGTCACAGACGTACGTAAAATCCATGAGGAACTGGAGAAAACTGTAGAATGTGATAGAGATAGCTGGAAGAGAGAACAATAACAACTGGAGGAACATGTTGCTCAGCTTGAGGCCACTTTGGATCAGACCTCCATGGAGCTCCAGTCTTCCCTAAAAATCCATGAGGAACTGGAAAAAACTGTAGAATGTAAGAGAGAGAGCTGGACGAGAAAGAAAAAGAAAGTGGAGGAACATGTTGCTCAGCCTGAGGTCAATTTGGAAGAAAAATAATTTGACATAAACTGAAGTTGAGGTATTTTCTTGCAGCTTTAGTGCTTTGTTCATTTTGAGCTCTGAAAGCAATATAGCTGACAGTTAATGTGGGGCAGAACCTGATTCACTTAAACATCTGTACTTCATAATTAATCGCATGGATTGGCACAAGAAAGTGGATGATCTTTCAGCAGTCATTCTGACAGGGTTAACACTGGATTTGTGTGTGTGTGTGTGTGTGTGTGTGTGTGTGTGTGTGTGTGTGTGTGTGTGTGTGTGTGTGTGTATTGGTTCCCCACTGCAAAGTGCAAGGTAAATGCAATGATGTAAAGTGTTTGAGAAAAATTTACTTTGTTACTGTACTTGAGTAACTATAAGTGACTTCCTGTCTGATGTACTGTTCTGTATTGGTCCTGTTTACTTCAATAGTAAGGAATGTAGACCTGGGATCCTGATTTATGGTCTTTTATTACCAATAACGCAGTGGTTTTTAATCTTTTTTAAATCATGACTCATTGTTTACATAAAGAAAGCACAGTGCATGTAGGGGTACGGCCTCAGGAGCCCTGCAGTAAGTGTGCTGTTTGCATGTGATTGATGAATGTGCAGGTAGAAATTCAAATGAAACTGCATTCAATCTGGTTGATTATCAAGCAAGTTATTTTTTTAACTAAGTTTAAGTCTAAATATCTAAATTTTATCTAAATTTAAGTTCCAGTTATAGGATAACTTGCAATTTTGTAAATTCCAACTGTATTTTCATTAATTCCTGTACCTAAATATTCCTGATAATTCATATGGGAAGCTTCCAGTCTTGTAAATTCCTACAACCACATTCCTAGGAAATACATGAGCTGTTCCTTGGTCTTGGGCACAGGGATATTTTGCCTGCCTTTTTTTTTTCTTTTAAGTTTTACATTGTTCTGATATCAGATGCCCCAAGAAATTGCAGTTTAGACACAGAAGCTTTGTGTATGTGAGGATCCTCTATAATTATTTGAAGAAAGAGTCTGGTGTCATTATGCCATGGCTTGGGAAGTCGGGATGTTGTTAATAAATGTGAACTGATTTAATGTCATACAGTGTGTCTGTGTTCTACATTACAGTGGGGTCTGAGGTTCGGTTCCCAGCGTGTTGTTTCCTTACATTTTTTTATCCAGGGCCCAAAATCTTTCCACTGATCTCACACATTTAAAAAGTGATCTATTCAGAGCTGAACATCTCACCATGAATGGTGAACAATCTCTCGCATGTTTGTGAGTTTTACTTAGAATCTACTTAGACTTCACTTCTATGTTCATTCCAACCTCCTTTATGTCGTCAGTCTGATTAGAGAGCAAACAGGGTGTAAGTGATTCTTCACTGCAAGAAAGAAAAGAAGTTTGCAAATGCTGTTAAATCGGTGGGGCAACCATCCAGGTCTGGATTTGTTTTAACACACTAGAAATAGTGAGTTCTGTCCCGTCCCTACCTGTGTTTTTCTTGTTCTGACTTCTGCTTCGAATTCCTACATGTTCTATGAAAACAAATTTACAGTCCTTTTCTTATTCTTCTTTGTCTTCTATTTGTTTCAGTATTTCTTTGACATACAACATACAATACAATACAATACAATACAATGCTATACAATACAGGTGTAAACCTACCTGTCATGATGAGTGTATTTGTAAATTATCCTCTAGGTGGCAGTAATGGCACACTTACCGGTAAGCTGTAGAAGAGCTCATGTAGAAGTGATGATGTTACAGTGCAGTTGTTGCATGTGCAGACCTGTGATGGAGTAAAAGAGATGTTCCTTACTAAGAGTTTTCTACACTGAAGTAAGGAACATACAGAGAGAGAAGACAATTGTGTCTTGTTTTTGGTGATGTATTTTATCTAAACAGTGTATTTTCAGTCTGTGGTAACGTTTTTTTTTTTCCCGCAGACTTTCCTGATGCACCCAAACTGATTATGATGATGGTGACAGCATGGTCAAGTGTTTTGTCCCATGACGGCACTTTGACGTAGCTTCTTGTGTTTGACTTGTTTGCCACAAGTTCTGTGTTTGTATTTCTCTCTGCGTTTTCAAACAAACTTTACTATTTATCTCTCCTTTTTTTCCTCTTTTAATAATCCTAAATTGTTTTTTGTCTTCCTGACTTGTGCCTGTAGTTAGTTAACTCGACAATCACTAGTGTTGACTATATTCATTCCCTCTCACTTTATCACATCTCTGTATCTTAACTTTATCTGTTATTATAAGCACTATGCCGGCTGTGTGTCTGCCTTTGAGCACAGGTGAGGACTCGTTCGAGTTGCAAATGGTGGAGTTTGCGGTGGAGGCTTTGGAGAAACAGGCAAAGCATGCCCAGCTGTGAGAGCGGAAAGCGGCGCTGGAAACATCCCGGGCGGACGCTCACTCCTCCCAGGTAAATTCCTGGGTTGAATCTAACGCTCCCAGCACCTCAACTCCGCGTGTTTCTCTGCCCAGGCCCAGCGCACCTACAACGCGGCCCGCCCAGGTATCGTTTACTCCGGCACCGGTGCACCACGGACCCTGGATGCTGCAGCAGCGGAAGACACGAGCCAAGCCCCGGTCGAGGACGTCTCCCCCACCACCACCACCGGCCTTCGAGATCTCGACCGAGTACCGCTTCGCCCCTCTCCGCGAGACGGAACGTCATACTGTGATTCTTGGAGATTCCATCGTCCGGCATGTCCGCGCTACCGGAGACAAAGGTAAGGTGCACACTCGCTGTTTTCCTGGTGCTCATGTTCTCGATGTCGCTGCGCAGGTACCCGCGATCCTGAACGAGAACTTCACAGCGGTTGTTCTTCACGCTGGAAGGAACGACACTAGGCTGAGGCAAACGGAGATCTTAAAGAGGGATTTCAGGATCCTGGTGGAGACGGTACGCAGCACATCACCCACAACGAGGATCATAGTGTCAGGACCTCTTCCCACTTACCAGCGAGGGGCTGAGAAGTTTAGTAGACTCTTTGCACTAAATGAATGGTTACGAGAGCACAAACTTCTCTTTATTAATAACTGGAACTGTTTCTGGGAGCGTACGAGGTTCTTCCACCCTGATGGCCTGCACCCCAGCAGAGTTGGAGCAGCAGTGCTATCAGATAACATCTCTAGGATACTTCACATCATTTGACTGGTAAGACATCAGGAAATGAGAACTATAAGAACATTTATACAACAAACCAAATAGTTTATAGAAACCGTATCTATTCCTCGTGTAGTAAAACCAAGAATTAAATACACAAGATCCAGAAATAATCTTATTGCAGTTAAAAATGAAAAATGCCAGATAAGCAAACACCAAAACATTCTAAAGTTTGGTCTTTTAAACATTAGATCACTTGCACCCAAAGCTACAGACAGGCGCTAAAAGCTGCTAGAGCTGAACACCTGAGCAAACTCATAGAAAACAACAAAAACAATCCCAGGTTCCTTTTTAGTACAGTAGCTAAATTAACTACAAATCAGGTATCTGGACATTATGTTCCATCACAGTTTAGTAGTGAGGACTTTATACATTTCTTCACTGAATAAATATATAACATTAGAAAAACAATTGTGGCTCTGACAGCATCTCCTGACACAATCTCACCTACAACTCCACAACTACACTGTTTTACATGTACAGGACAGGAAGAGCTGTATAATGTTATTACCAAAGCTAAATCAACAACATGTCAGTTAGATCCCATTCCAACTCATCTATTGAAGGAAGTGTTACATACAGCTGGTGAGCCTCTTCTCAATATTATTAACTCCTCACTATCTTTAGGTCACGACCCTAAATCCCTCAAGTTAGCAGTTATTAAGCCCCTCATTAAGAAACCTAATTTGATCCAAATACGATATCGAATTGTTCCACCTGCTTTACTTCACTCCTACTGCTGTAGCGCCCTCTACCTTCACCCCCACCATTATACAGCCTGCACGTTTTTGTAATTTAAAAAGACCTTTATATGTCATTATCATCATTATGATTAAGTTCATAATATACAATGTGTCTTTAAACCTGGTAGTCAAAGTCCATCTCCTTCAGCCAGTGATTCGTCTGCATCCAGTCCTTCATTTGCATCCAGTCCTTCATCTGCATCCAGTCCTTCATCTGCATTCAGTCCTTCATCTCCATCTAGTCCTTCATCTGCATCCAGTCCTGCTATTTCTTTCAGTTCTGCTCCTTTTATCATTTCTTGGTGTTGTTTTGAGCGACTCATTTTACTGTTAATTTTTTATGGATTTACTACTATTATAATCTATAGTTATTTATGATTAGGTTGTTGTTTTAATCCCAATTAGGGACTTTTTTTATCATTGTACTTGATTATATCTATTGTTAAATAACCTTTATTAATATATACATAGTTTTGTAATATTTGTATTTTTGTGTGTTTTGCCTGCTGAACCCATTATCATCTTCATTATTTTTATTATTATTATTATTATTATTATTATTATTATTATTAATATTTTTAAGTAGAATATAAATAAACAGAAATACAAAACATGTCCCATATAATAAACTTTTGTTAAAAGTGTTAAAGGTTAAATAAGTGCATTAAGAAAATAAATATACATCCATTTTATGCCCCTTTATTGGAAAAATTTGTCAAAGTGGGATTCAAACCGGCATCATTCACATCTCCCTGGGAAGCAGATAAAAAGGCAGTTTGCTATCAAATATATACATCAATCTGGAACAAACCATAACAAATGTCCATCATCTTTCCATTTCCTTTCTTTTTCTTTCATTTTAATTTTTTTTCTCTTTTTCCTCTTTTCCCTTCTTCTCCTTCTTTTTCCCTCTTCCCACCCCTTAACAGACTATTGATCCCCAGCTTCACACAGCTCACATCCTCAACTCTCAGTCCCACACTGCCCTCTAGCGGCACTATCAGGACATGCTTTATGCTCCATTCTGTACTAATGACCACGTTCACTCCATCCGGATCTGCAGGAACTGGAACACCGGCGTTTCACTCAGTTACGCCTATGTCAACTTTAACCAGCGAGCCGATGGTAGTTAAATCCTCATTAAACTCCAATACACTATTTCTGCATCTATACCAGTTTATTGTCTACTTAATACTCCAGGAGTAATTTCTGTATTATTTTACTACTTTATTACGTAAATATGGTCAGGTTTTGTGCCTTAAATAAAATTTGAGAGTGTTTTCTCCTCACCCATCTTTCCCCAGTCTTTTTTACTGAAATAAATGACCTGTAATGAATTTTGTTTCCTCAGCTGAGCGAGCGTTGGCAACACTTAATTATGAGCTCCTTATGGGAAACCCTATGAGAGTCATGTGGTCTCAGAGGGATTCCACCATGAGGAAAAGTGGCATCGGGAACTTGTTCATCAAGAACTTGGACCTGGAGAAGATTGACAGCATGGCCCTTTTTGACCTGTTTTCAGTCTTTGGGAAGATCCTGTCATGCAGGGTTTGTGCTTTAAACTGTTTGGATCTGAATAACATCTGTATAGCATGATTAGCATGTTTTCTAATAACGTCCTGTAATAGATCTGTTTGATATGAATTGTGTGTTGACATGACGTGTCTCTCCTGAAGGTTGTCCATTACAAGACGGGGAAAAAGGATATGGATACGTCCAATTTGAGTCTCCAGAAGCGCCGAATTTGGCAAAAGAGAAACTCAATGGCAAACTTCTTAACGGCCATAAAGTGTAAGCTATTAATATAAAGTGTGAGTTTGGTCATATGAGGGGATTTCAGTCAGCATCAGGGGGTAATTTTTCTGGTGTCGGCATAAAGACTAACAGCAGTGTGTAAGAGCAGTGTCTCTGTTGTGTTACAGCTCCATCCAACACTTTAAGTCTCGTAAGGAGTGCGAGACTGAGAGGAACCACCACACCCAGGTCTTCATTAACAAGCAGAAGACCTTACTGAGACCAGAACACCAGGATAATCCTGTCCATCATAATGTGCAGGTGAAGACTGTACCCTAAACATCTACCACCCCGTGCTGTCCACATTAAAATGAGTTGATGCTGAAGTTCAATATTACAGTTAAAAGGATTACTGGCTGAAAAGGTTAAAGACCCTCCTCTAGCTGGTTCCCTCAAAAGCCTCCTGCTAGCAGTGATGATGATCTGATAAAAACAAAATGAAATGAAGTGTTAACAGCTGTGTGTGTCTTTGTGTTACAGACTCAGAATATGACTCCCTTCACACCAAGCCAGAAGGTAGAGCCAAATAAAAGAAATGCCCCAGCAGTAAACACAGTTCCTGCTGTAGAAGAGCTTACAACTGTGGATGAGAAACCAGCTCCACCTCAAGTTCCAGCTGTAGAACAGAGTCCAGCTCCACCTCATGTTCCAGCTGAGGAACAGAGTCCAGCTCTACCTCAAGTTCCAGCTGAGGAACAGAGTCCAGCTCTACCTCAAGTTCCAGCTATAGAACAGAGTCCAGCTCCACCTCATGTTCCAGCTGTAGAACAGAGTCCAGCTCCACCCCATGTTCCAGCTGTAGAACAGAGTCCAGCTCTACCTCATGTTCCAGCTGTAGAACAGAGTCCAGCTCTACCTCATGTTCCAGCTGTGCAGGATGTATCCATGGCTGCAGCACCTCAGAAGCGCTTAACTATTTACATGTTGGAGTCTGCAGATTTTGAAATGCAGAACCAGATGGCACGTAAGTGTTACACTCACATACACACACACACACACACACACACACACAAGCAGTTTCAGTAACTCTCTCTCTCTCTCGGTCTCTCTCTCTCTCTCTCTCTGTGCAGATGATCACCTGTTGCCTCTGGTAGAGAAAATCCACCTGGTTGAAGCGAATAAAATTTCATGGATGCTGATTGGGAGTGAAAACTGTTTTGAATTAATAAACATGATTTCTGATCCTGATCTTCTGCGAGCAAAAGTGAGCAAACACACACACACACACACACACACACACACACACACACACACACACACACACACACACACACAGTAATATTATATTTAGGAATGATTTGTAATAAGTGGTTGTAGTAACGAGTGTATTATTATGTTAAATAATATTATATTAATATGATGATTTAGTTTTGGTCATGTGGAAACAAAACCCCACCCACCAACTCCTCATTTACATCTATTCATAATCACACACATCACTCCTCTATTTACTCTTTATATGCATGTGACACACGTGTGATAGAAGTGTATATGTGTGTGTTTGTGTGCAGGTGGATGAAATGAACATGATCCTAAAAACAGGAGAAGCAGGAGTCAAGTTGGTGAGTATCCACACACACACACACACACACACACACACACACACACACACACACACACACACACACAAACATACTCACACACACACACACACACACACACACACACACACACACGTATGATGTGTAGACTAAAACTCCTCTGCATTTTTCTTTTAGGAAACAAAGATGCATCTTGGCACAAAGAAAAAGAGGAAGAACAAGAAGAAAAAAATATATTTATAATAATAATAATAATAATAATAATAATAATAATAATAATAATTTTTTAAATATATTACTTTTTTTTCTTTCTTTATTAATATATTATTTAGGATAATAAATAAAGACAATCCTCAATGTAAATGTTTTTGAGTGTTTTGAATCGTGATTATTATACATTTTATAAGAACTTTAACTTGTCAAGTGATTGTGATACACATGCATGAAAGAACATTTTAATAAATATTTTCCTGAAACCAGCAACAAATTAACATCACACTTTTAAAACTTTATTCAAACATATTTATAAATATCAAAGCTTTTAATGTAGCAATATTTTTCAAACTACAATAGCTCTTTTTTAGCCAGTGACATACAGTACAGTATTATAGCCTGATTATTTTAATTTATTTTATACATTTATAAGAGATTTTATACAAATAGTTTGTAATTCTTCTTTCTAATTTTATTCTGCAGTTCCTACTGCTGTAACTGTATAATAAAGGCATTTAAAACACTATAAATATATAAACCAATAAATAAAAAGTGTCAACGTCCAGCTGGTTCAGCATCTCCATCATGAATTCCACTGATGCTTCATCTGCTTTAGAGCCACGTGAGCTCCATCCACCAACACTACACAAATGTGGAGCTCACTGCCAAGTACCGTTTCATTTCACTAATTCTCCAGGGCAGACCCCCGAGTAGATGTCAGAGCGGTAGAATCAAATCTGCCCTTCCCAAGTGATGTTATTGGAGTAAACATGAATAAACCTCTACCTTTTCCCAAATCATCCCCTTAATCCTTTTTTAAAGAAAGAACAGTATGTACAAATAAAATCCACCCTCCTATAAAATCTACAGCTTTAAACCCAGCTTGTAATCTCACTGAACTGAAGTGAACTGAACTCACTGAACTGATGAATATATATATATATATATATATATATATATATATATATATATATATATATATATATATATATATATATATATATATATATATATAATTAGAATAATAATAATGATGATGATAATGGGTTCAGCAGGTTCACTGAATAATTCACGAGTCACTGTTCTATGTACAATAAAACATTTTAATGACTGAAAATGCTACAAAAATGTCAAACGATAAAATATAATTGATTCAAACACACAAAGGTACAAATACAAATACAAAACAATAGATACAAATAGCAGTAAATCCACAAAAGTAAAATCATAACACAACTATATAATATTAGCAAAAATATTTATAAACAGTAAAATGACCAAGTCTCTGAGTGGCTTAAAATACCGAAAATAAATAACTGGAAGAAACAGCAGGTTTGGCTGCAGATGAAGGACTGGATGCAGATGAAGGACTGGATGCAGATGGACTGGATGTAGATGAAGGACTGGATGCAGATGAAGGACTGAATGCAGATGAAGGACTGGATGCAGATGAAGGACTGAATGCAGATAAAGGACCGGATGCAGATGAAGGACTGATGAAGAACTGAATGCAGATAAAGGACTGGATGTAGATGAAGGACTGGATGCAGATGAATCACTGGCTGAAGGAGATGGACTTTGACTACCAGGCTGTAAAGGCACATATTGTAAATTATTAACTTAAGAATAATAATGATGATGATAATGACATATGAAGGTCTTTTTCAATTACATGAATCTGCATTGGTACATTTACATTAGGTTTGGCTGCTGAATTGTTGCTGAAGGATCCAGCAAACTGTGACTTTGTAAACTAAAAAAGAGGCGACAGAACAGACTGACATTCATGTAAAATCATATGTGTGCTGGAAAAGTAAAGATCTAATTTCCCTTTTGAAGAAAACACAAAATCTTCTATCCAATAAAAGACAATATGACTCTAAAATATAAAAATAAAGAATGAGCATTGATAATGTAAGTGCAGGCTGTATAATGGTGGGGGTGGAGGTAGGGGGCGCTACAGCAGTAGGAGTGGAGTAAAGTAGGTGGAACACTTGCAGCAGGTGGAACATTTACGACCTGGTAAAAGAACAATAAAGAGTGTGGAACACAGGTTTTATTTACCTTTTAGTCTTGATATTTTTTACAGATCTAAATAAGAAGAAACATTAAAAATCTAACATTCACACATTAACATGTTTAATCCACAATTATCTCTGTACACTAGTGAAAGACTGAGGGCAGAAGTGTGAAGTGATATAAAGATCATGAGCTCTTCTACAGCTTACTGGTAAGTGTGCCATTGCTGCCACCTAGCGGATAATTAACAAATAAACTCTCAAATACAGGTAGATTCACACCTGTATTGTATTGTATTGTATTGTATTGTATTGTATTGTATTGTATGCTCAAAGAAACACTGAAACAAATAGAAGACAGTAAAAGAAAAAGGGGGAAAAGAAAATTACTGTAAATTGGTTTTCATATAACATGTAGGAATTTGAAGCAGAAGGCAGAACAAGAAAAACACAGGTAGGAACCGAACCTCAGACCCCACTGTAATGTAGAACACAGACACACTGTATGACAATAAATTAGTTCACATTTATTAACAACATCCCGACTTCCCAAGCCATGGCATAATGACACCAGACTCTTTCTCCAAATAATTATAGAGGATCCTCACATACACAAAGCTTCTGTGTCTAAACTGCAATTTGTACAACAGGTAAAATTCTTGAACAATGAACAATGTAAAACTTAAAAAAATTAAATAAAAAAAAAAGGCAGGCAAAATATCCCTGTGCCCAAAACTAAGGAACAGCTCATGTATTTCCTAGTCATGTGGTTGCAGGAATTTTCAAGACTGGAAACTTTCCATGGAAATTATCAGGAATATTAAGGTATTAACAGGAATTAATGGAAATAAAGTTGGAATTTACAAAATTGCAAGTTATCCTATAACAGGGAACTTAAATGTAGTTAAAAAAAATAACTTGCTTGATAATCAACCAGATTGACTGCAGTTTCAGTTGAATTTCTACCTGTACATTCATCAGTCACATGCAAACAGCACACTTACTGCAGGGCTCCTGAGGCCGTACCCCTACATGCACTGTGTTTTCCTTATGTAAACAATGAGTCATGATTTTAAATAGATTAAAAACCAATGCGTTATTGGTAATAAAAGACAAATAATCAGGATCTCAGGTCTACATTCCTTACAATTGAAGTAAACAGGACCAATACAGAACAGTTCATCAGACAGGAAGTCACTTATAGTTACTCAAGTACAGTAATGAAGTACATTTACTCAAACACTTTACATCACACACACACACACACACACACACACACACACACACACACACACACACACACACACACACACTCTTGTGACCAACACCAATGTTTCAGATTATTAAATTAGAACACTGATACACACATGAGCACACAGTATTAATCTGTGCTTTACAGTGGACTGCTGTTACCCACACACACACACACACACACACACACACACGCTCAACTCTGCTCTGTCTTTCTCCTTTTTCTCCTCATCACCAGTCATTAAAACAGAGCACACTAATTAGTCCCATTAGCCACAGATCTGCTTCTCACCGCTCATTTCCCCCCGGCTCCACCCTCCATTCACCAACCGCTGCTCGTGCACGCACCCGCTGCTCCAATCCATGCGATTAATTATGAAGTACAGATGTTTAAGTGAATCAGGTTCTGCCCCACATTAACTGTCAGCTATATTGCTTTCAAAACTCAAAATTAACAAAGCACTAAAGCTGCAAGAAAATACCTCAACTTCAGTTTCTGTCAAATACCTTCTCTTTAAGCACATCAAACATCACTGAATTTACTAAAGTGGATTTCAGGATAGAAAATGAGGTGATTGAATGCTCTCTGTTATGAAGAGACATTAGACATTATTGGAATTAAAAAACCTTTATTAATTTAAATAAAACTTTAAATTAACATTCAATATAAAATGAAGATGGTGAAACAACATGCACACTAAAGTATATGATACGTTTGAATTTCACCATCTTTCTCTATTCCTGAATCATTGTCATCATCTCTTCAAGTTGCTTCAACAGATCCTCGAAGCTGTCCACGTCAAGGACTGGTACAGAATCCAGGATCTCTGTGCTGTTGTGGGGGTCTCCAGTATGATTCTGGGCTCCAGACTGGTTAAAAAAGTGATATTCCTTATTTAAAATAAAAAAGATGTCGTTGTTGAGCAAACTGATTTCATCCTCGTCCTCGAGCTGAACCTTACTGCTTGTACAGTCAGACCCATCAGCAGGTGCTGTAAACAGAAGTGCACAATTTTAGCTGCATATTAAAGTAAATGAGTGGTGATTATGGCGATTATTTAAGATGCAGAGTAAAACTTCATTTGCATGGCATTCTTCTGAAACTGTTCCAATGCAGTTTACTAACTCACTTGGTCTAGCAGAAAGAGGAGGATCAAAGCAGAAGTCTTTAGGAGACAGCAGTTCTTGGTGGCTAAGGCCGGGGAACTGATCACTAACTTCAGGCACGAGGTCATGGACTGGTACTTCTTCTGGCATGTTCATGACTATATGGTGGTTTGGTTGATGATCAGGTCTCCTCTGTGAGTCACTACTCTGCAAACTGCCATTTCTCCTTCCCTTCTTTGGAAGAGGTTTATAAACCCAATCTACATGATAGAAAAGAAGAATTTAAAGAGTAAGAAGCAACATAAAAACAATAAAAGTGTCAGAATTGATGCGTTTGTTTTGTTATTTTGCCATTTGTCTATAAAGAATGTTCACCTACCAGGAAACAACTGTTCATGTTCCTGTTTAAGCCTCCATGATTCATTGTAGTAGGGTTTCTTCTGTTCTTCACTCAGTTTGTTCCACTGGATCCCAAGCTGCATGCTGATCTCTGCAGAGCTGCTATTTGGATTGGCCTTGGAAAAGATGGGCCGCTGTTTCCTCGCCCAAACCATGTAGGCATTCATTGGCCTTCTGATGTTGCCTTTTTTTTATCTCTGCACTTGACGATGTTAAATTTATCTACAAAATAAAAAACAAAGTTCAAGTTAAACAGAAATCATTATAAACTTCTAGTTAAAACAGTGAACAGAACAGAGTCATGCAATACTGCACCAGTCTTAAACACACACAATGTTGTAGTACAAATATTTTATAAGTGCTGCATTACTCAGTCAGTACAAAATCATTTTATATTTCCTGCATGACAGATTCATATTCAATGTGGTTTAAGGAACTAAATGATAACTATATTTCATTGTCTCTGTACTTGTTCTCTGTACAATGACAATAAAGTTGAATAAAGTTGACAGCAGGAGAAGCAGCTGTAGCTGTTACCCGTCTTATTATCTGTCATTATTTCTCCTTCTTTCTTCTGAAAGTTGTTCTTTCTGGCTGAAAAATCTTTTTTGGCGTCTTGGAGAGCGGATTGTTCAAAACCTTGACGCTTATCACTAAAAACAATTAAAAACATTTTAGCTGTTTGTTTGCGCTTCATTACTGTGGTCAGTAAATGTTTGTGTTGAACTGCAGCACAACAAAGTTGTCATGATACTAAAGCGCTTCCAGGGCGCCATTTTATTGGTGAGTTTACCAAGAAATATGACCAATCAGGAATCCCGACGTCATAAAAGAGGCGGGGCTTCAATTATTCAAACGCGGAAGCTGACAACAGATGGTGTGAAGACAAGGAAGTGGTGTGTGATTGTAAACCCTTCCCGAGTTCCTGTAGTCTTCTCTGTTTAGACACAGTAGGCTATTAAAATATTTAGAGTTATATTATTTAATAGAAACCACGTGTTTGCAGTTTGGAATGTGATTTTGATAGAAATGTGGGGTTTAATTTGGGGTGCAATTAGTTTCTACTGCATGTGTTGACCTGTTGTTGTGTTATACTTAAAATGACCATTAGGGGGAGTAGAAGTGCATTGAAAATAGAGAATGAGAGAACACGTGATTAGCGCGTGAGGAAGAGTTAGTTTAATCAACCTCCAACTGGTTACCCAGAGGTAATGCGTGCACGGTGCATTTATAAAGACATTTTCAATGGATCGCCGATTTCACGAGTCACCATGGAAACTCAAAGCGGCGGGGGGGGGGTGGCGTAGTTCACAGAGGCGGAGTTGGAGGTTTTAATGCACTCTTATGAGGAGTTTAAGACAATAATAGTAAAAAGAAGCAATACAGCTGCATCTGCTAAAGTAAGAGAGATGTGTAAAGCAATATAAAAAAAAAACATTTTATTGAATTTTACTTTTATTGTTTTTCAGGAAATAAAGAAATAAACTGCCTGGCAGGCCAGTGCAAAAAAAATAATAAAAGGAATTTTGACAGATCCTGTCTCTCAAAAGTCTTCCGTCTCTGTTGGCCTCTAAAATCTGTAGGTGTTCCTCTGGGCCATCTTCCTCAATACAAGGAGGGTGGCTCTCTCCTCTTATAGTGGCAATCTTGTGAAGCACAACACAAGCCACTATAATGTCGCATGCCCTCTCTGGACTACCGCCCACGCAGACACTGAAACCGAGATTTGAGGATCCCTATAGTCATCTCCACCTTGGCCCGTGTTCGGCTGTGAGCCAGGTTAAACCGTGTCTGTGGTCCAGGCTCAGGTTCAGGGTAGGGTGTCATTTAATAGGGCAGACAAGGGTATCCACTGTCCCCCAGCAGGTAACCATTGTACTGTCCTGTAATGATTGAAGTGTACAGCACAAATTTAGTAAAAAGGAAAAAAAAACAACAATTGTATAAAGTAAAACATACCCTGCTGAAATGTCTGGCATAATTATGACTCGTGGAAAATTCTGGCATCATGCACAGATCCTGGCCATTTTACCTCGACATTGGTAATGATTTGAGTTGCCTCACATATTACCTAGTTAGTGGAAAAAGTAATGACTTTAATGATTTTAAGAAGGGAAAAAATTAAGTTGTTACCTGCACATTGATACTATGAATAGATTTCCTATTAACATAGTCTCCCTCATTTATTGGTGGAGCTTTAATAGGAATGTGAGTGCCATTAATGCACCCAATTACATTTGGAAACCCTGAAACAGAAAGTTATGGAAGTATAAAGTGTGTGTGCGCATAATGAATACATGTATAGATATAAATAATATGACTAAATATATAATATATATATATATATATATATATATATATATATATATATGTGCCAGACATACTGTACGAACATGCTCTGAATCGCCCACACGGTTTGTCACATTTGCGATATGCGGTTTTAAAAGACGTGATAAATAAACTAACGAATCTTTTGAAAAACGATAACGCTCTTTCAAATAATTAGGGTATGCAAACACATCAATACGCGGTCTTATAACCCTCTCCCGACGAACAAAACCTCGTATAATTTGTGCTTCTACGTCCACAGGATCCTCATCAAAAGGGCACACCGAAGTTACACTTTAACATAACCTGCTCCTGAGCAGGTTATCTTCAGAGAGTCAGTTGCTATGGTTACATACATACCCAGAAAGTTACCTTAGTTTTTGGAACCGAAAGTTGAGGTTATCCACGAACTTACCCTTAAACATACCCAGGTATGTCACATAACCTGCTTTCTGGAATACCCCCCTGGCCTCACTTCCTTGTTTCCTGACAACACTGCCCTTTTAACAGCCTTAATTTCATTTTCCTCAGATTATTCATTATACTTACCTTCTCTGAACTCTGAACACAGATTTTTTACTTAAACACATGGTAGTATTTATAGTCTCTTATCATCCTTCAATTATAATCATCTACTTATTAAGACGTTTGTGAGCAAGAAATTATCATAAGAATGAAAGAATCACAAGGTAAATTGAACTGTAATAAATATTTTTTATTGAATACATTCAAGTCCAAAAATGTATTTGAAAAAGAAAAAACATTAATGAAAGATGTGATTGATTTTGATCTGCCGCCAGTCTTTTTACAAGCACTTAGTGTTTTCTCAACTGGTCCACGACTACACCATAATATGTATGGGATTTTTTACATTGGTATTAAAATAAGAAACTAAACTCCTATAAAATCATCTCAGCAGTAATAAAATCAAGATTTGGTCATTTCTGTAAAAAGCTTGGTGTGAAATGGACGTCTCTGTTCACTTGTGTACAGCAGCACATGGGGAGGACAACAAATAATGACAAGAAACAAAAAAGTGACACTTCCTTTGGATTTGACTTTTTCTCCATCACCCTTATAGCTGACATTCCATCATTATACACACACAATGAATGTAACACTGATTTGAGGTGATCCATGAAAAAAAAAAACACTTTCTATTAGTCAGTTCTATAAATGTTAGTTTTAAGACTAACGAGGCATAAAAACAATTGAAATGGTTACACGTGAGATTCGTAACACCACTTCCACAAATACAAAGTGCCCTAGTGTAAAATTTGATCAGTTCACAGCAAAAACAACTTCCTTCTTTCTGCAAAATCTTGATATTCAAATCCTTGTTTGGTCAATTATTCCCTGGTTCTCCTACAGCTGATGTTCTACTGTATACACAACACACCATCTACAGGAATCTTTGATATCCCCAGGCCTGAGGTGAGATACTGAACAGGAAAGAGTGAGATGAGACTTTTGCTTAAACTGTTGCTCAGAGACGAGTCCATAACATCATCTCTTCATCTTCTTCCTCTTGATCTTTTCATCTTTTTCCTTCTCCTCCTGATCCCCTGGTGTTGGACAGAAATCCCTCTGTAACCTATAACATAAAGCTGTTCAAACACTATGTGCTCTATATTCATCTCTATGTGAGGCTCATGACTGGTAGGAGACGAGCTGCTTGGGGGAGACCGAGTCCTCACAGGGGACGAGCTGCTTGGCGGAGACTGAGTCCTCACAGGGGACGAGCTGCTTGGAGGAGACCAGCAATAACAGGGGACGAGCTGCTTGGCGGCGACCGAGTCCTCACAGGGGACGAGCTGCTTGGAGGAGACCGAGTCCTCACAGGGGACGAGCTGCTTGAAGGAGACAGAGTCCTCACAGGGGACGAGCTGCTTGGAGGAGACAGAGTCCTCACAGGGGACGAGCTGCTTGGAGGAGACAGAGTCCTCACAGGGGACGAGCTGCTTGAAGGAGACCGAGTCCTCACAGGGGACAAGCTGCTTGGAGGAGACTGATGCCTTGTTCTGTCTCCGTCCTTCTGTGTCTGAAGAGACAAACACACAGTGAGACGCATCTCGTAAAAGGAATCTATAATCAATATTACCGTCACCACCAGCTTGTGTTTAAACCTGAATAAATCCTCTATTAAACCATTAAAAACATTTTAACAAGTTATCAAAATTTATATTTGAGTAAATATTTGAACACTTTGTCTTTTCCTAACACTGTTTATCAGTTCATTTCTGCTGAACTGAACCCATTTTTTCTTTCCTATCAGTTTAACAGCAGTTACTGAAGCACACAGAGGAACAACTCAGTCATACACTAGGACTCATTTCACTACCACATTTATACCTGTTATTACATCTTTTATTTCCTAGAGTGTCCATTCACTGTATAAATGTAGATAAAAATACAGAAAAGGACATGAAAAGCAAAATACAATTATTTCGCAACATTAGCTAGGCTAAGTTGCCAGCTAGCTATTTTTAGCTTTAATAGTTTTCTTCCTCAGTCTAAATATCAGACTTTTAGTGAACTATAAGTAAACTTATGTACTAATGTAACTTATGTAATCTCAATAACTTAAATATAGTTTATATAATTCATCTTTTAATCAAAAAGTAGACGTTTCTAATAAACTAACAAACACAAAAGCAGTGCTAGCAAACCCGGCTAGCATGAGGCTAATGATGATGTCTCCTACACCATTAGCCGAAAGGTTCATTTCTGCTCACTGCAACATTTATGGAAATATAATCACTCTTTATTATCATTCTTTATCCACTTTTTCCTGCAAGTCTGTGATCTTAATGCTAATGATCAGGAGTAAACACAAAATGAGGAACATCGCTTTTCCCCTCTTCACTCTGGTACCGATGGTTAATAATAATAATAATAAGAATTATAATAATTGATAAACTCTGTGTTTTAAAGAGAATAAAATCCACAAAGCTCGGAAACTCACCGTTCCAGGTGTCGTACAGTTCGCTTCATCCCGGCCGAGGGTGTTTCCCGGCAGTACTAAAAGATTCATTTCGGTGAGTTCGACTCATTAGATTCGGTTCAAGAGAGTTCGGTTCGATCACTTCTATTCAAAACAATGAGGTTCAGGAGAGTCGGTTCCCCGTTTCAGCTCGACCAAGCGTGTGGGCGTCTGGGTGTGACGTCACAGTAGGATACGTGTGTGTGTGTGTGTCTGTGTGTGTCTATATATATACATGTCAGATCATGCTTTTGTTTTTCATTCGTGAATTCACTCATTGTAAGTAAAGAGACACTAAAATGGAGCTCTTTAGAAAACTTAGAGAGATTTTTCAAAGCAGGAGACAGAAGAAATATAAACAGATTAAGGAAGAGGAGCAGAAGCTGGAACACATGCAGAAAGGAGTTACAGATTGGGATGCATTTCTTAATATGATAATAGAGAAGATAACAGAAGAGAAAGCCATCCTGGTACAGAAGGTGCAAACTCTGGAGGCTACTTTAGCTATGGAGCGAAAGCAGCGTGAACAGAACATAAATCATAGAAACGACACACACCTCCAGAACATCACTGAGCTCCAGTCTTCCCTGAAACTCCACGAGGAACAGGAGAAATCTGTAGAACGTGAGAGAGAGACAGAACAAAAGCAACTGCTTGAACGTGTTGCTCAGCTCAAGGCCAGTTTGGAATTTGAGAGAAATAAATGGGAGGAGAAAAGCAAGAAGGACCAACTAGACATGAGGGAGAGGAACAACTTACCGCTTCTGACCATCAGAGAGCTCCAGGATTCTCTTAATCACTGTAAAGAGAAGAAGGATAGAGCAGAGCATAAGAGAGATTATCTGATGAGATACCAAAAGCTACTGGAGGACATTCAAGAGCTCCAAGAGACCGTGAATCACTGTCGCCTTCTGCTCCAGATGATCAAAAAGACTACAATGAACTCAAACATACAACTGAGCATATCATTTGAACTCACACCTAGAGGTCGACTGATACAGGATGACCAATATATGTTGCTGATTTCTTTTGTCCGATATGTTTGGCCAATTATCATCCCCCCTTCATCTCATAAAATCTAACAGTTAATAAGAAATTATACAGAAAATTGCTCAAATGATTAATTAATTGGTATCAGAAGATTGTGCTGCAAATTATGTCAAATAAACATTTGCCATTAAAAAAAATGTCAATGTCCAGTGTAAAAACACACCCCCAATGTATTATCTATACTGTAGAATTGTTCATGTCATGTGATTTGGTCACATTGAATCTATTTAAATGTCTGCAACCAAAATTATTCTACAGATAAAGTGCACATGAACATCGTGTTCTATCTGAACGTTTCTTTTTCTTTTTCAAAGGAACTCTGGTATTGAAAACCAGCTTCTGGCACTTGAAGGTGTGTATAGTTTGAATGGTAAGTAGTATAATGTATAAATATACTGGTAAAGTATAATGGTATAGTTTCTTCTTTCAGTGTGTAAGACAGTACAAGCACATTATTACTGCATGATACAGTTCTATCAAATCAGAGGTGGCAAAAGTACACACATCCTTTATGCCATGCCATCTTCAGGATTAATTCCATGCCATCTTCAGGATTAATTCCACTGATGCCTCCAGGTTAGCTTTTTTGGGTAATTTTCTTAAAATATAAAAGAAACTGACTGTAGACTTAAAAAGTTTGAAGATGCTGAACACAGACACAAACAAGTAATTTTTTTTTTAAAACTGTTTATTCTTTATTTTTACTGATTATCCTTTTGTATCCTTCCCATGTATCTATTGAGTCTTTTAACACGCTACAATCCATCACGCTCCCTGAGATCTCAAAACTCTGGACTTCTAGTAGTTCCTAGAATAGCAAAGTCCACTAAAGGCGGTAGATCATTCTCACATTTAGCTCCTAAACACTGAAATAGTCTTCCTGACAGTGTTCAGGGCTCAGACACACTCTCCCAGTTTAAGTGCAGATTAAAAACATCTTTTTAGCAAATTGGATCCCACTACATGTGTGGAGTTTTGACATTGGACCTCCTCAGTGTTATAAAATAGCTCAACATTTGTGATCATCACAGGTCCAGCATCAGCTTCTCCATGCCAGAGCTTTTAGAGTTGCCCAGTAGCTCCTAGTTTTATAACCATAAAGACTGTATAAGACTGTAGAAAGAACATTACTTATAATCTTATACTCCAGTGCTCATGTTATTTCTCACTCTCCAGTGTTCTGTATTGTTGAAAGATTTATGATCAAACTCTTGATGTCACCCAAATGAGGATGGGTTCCCCTTTTGAGTCTGGTTCCTCTAAAGGTTTCTTCCTCATTACATCTAAGGGAGTTTTTCCTTGCCACAGGCTGCTCATCAGGGATAAATACACACCATTCACCTTGACTGTTGATTTCTGTAAAGCTGCTTTGAGACAATGTCTGTTGTGAAAAGCGCTATAGAAATAAACTTCACTTGACTTGACTGTAAAAACACACCCCCAATGTATTATCTATACTGTAGAATTGTTCATGTCATGTGATTTGGTCACATTGAATCTATTTAAATGTCTGCAACCAAAATTATTCTACAGATAAAGTGCACATGAACATCGTGTTCTATCTGAACGTTTCTTTTTCTTTTTCAAAGGAACTCTGGTATTGAAAACCAGCTTCTGGCACTTGAAGGTGTGTATAGTTTGAATGGTAAGTAGTATAATGTATAAATATACTGGTAAAGTATAATGGTATAGTTTCTTCTTTCAGTGTGTAAGACAGTACAAGCACATTATTACTGCATGATACAGTTCTATCAAATCAGAGGTGGCAAAAGTACACACATCCTTTATTCAAGTTGAAGTACAGATACTGATTATACTTTTTTACTCAAGTGAAAGAAGTCTTGGCTCTGACATGTACTTCAGTAAAAAGTAGTTATTACTTCTACCTGTTTTAGTGTCACACTGGTAACTGGACCTCACCTCATATTAATATTACAGTGGAACCCGGTTATGTCGAGGGCCGTGTTTTTACAAAAAGCTAACCAGTGTCAAAATTAAATTCTCGAGTCATTTCACTATGACACACAGCTCTGAAAAGTATCCTACACCGGTAGCATCTGTAAGGCTTGATTTTTCCGCCACTTCTGATATACGTATTTTCGCGTATATGAGACGCACCCCACAAACTCACAATGTAGCTGCTTCTGACCTTCTCTATACTTCTCCAGCAACATTCCCAAAGCAAATATTGCATCTGTGGTACCTCACATATCTCACAGATGGTCACCTTTTCTCAGCCTGGCTTAGACTACCTTTTCCCATAACTTCATGGTGTGACTGATCAACGTTAAGTCAAGTCAAGTTTATTTCTATAGCGCTTTTCACAACAGACATTGTCTCGAAGCAGATTAACAGAAATCAACAGTTAAGGTGAATAGTGTGTATTTATCCCTGATGAGCAGCCGTGGCGACTGTGGCAAGGAAAAACTCCATCAGATGTTATGAGGAAGAAACCTTAAGAGGAACCAGACTCAAAAGGGGAACCCATCCTCATTTGGGTGACATCTAGAGTTTGATCATAAATCTTTTATCAATAGAGAACACTGGAGAGTGAGAACTAACGAGCACTGGAGTGTGTGATTATAAGTAATGTTCTTTCTACATTATTATACAGTCTTTATGGTTATGGCCAAACCTCAGCAGTGGAGAGAAATTAGCGTAGCTGCTGTTCATGATATTAACAGTACAAGTTGATAATGTGCATGTGATCAGATGTTCTGGAGCACAAGGTTATGATGTGAGATGTGTGTTATGTGTAGGCTTTGCTAAAAAGATAAGTTTTTAATCTGCACTTAAACTGGAAGAGTGTGTCTGAGCCCCGAACACTGTCAGGAAGACTATTCCAGAGTTTAGGAGCTAAATGTGAGAATGATCTAGTGGACTTTGCTATTCTAGGAACTACTAGAAGTCCAGAATTCTCAGGGAGCGTGACGGATTGTAGCGTGTTAAAAGACTGGAGAGATACATGGGAGCCAAACCATTTAGTGTTTTGTAGGTAAGAAGCAGTAGTTTGTAGTCGATTCGAAACTTAACAGGTAGCCAGTGCAGGGACGATAAGATTGGGGTTATATGATCATATTTTCTTGACCTTGTAAGAACTCTTGCTGCCGCATTCTGAACTAACTGAAGCTTGTTTACTAATGATGCAGGCTACCACCTAGTAATGCATTACAATAGTCTATTCTGGAGGTCATGAACGCATGGACGAGCTTCTCTGCATCAGATATAGATATGTTTCTCAGCTTAGAAATATTTCTTAGGTAAAAGAAGGCTGTTTTTGTAACTTGGTTGATATGATTTTTGAAAGACAAGTTGCTGTTTAAAATAACAGTTACAGAACATCCATCTAAATGCAGGTTGAGATGCTGGAGCTTTTGTATACTGGTTTTTGGGCCGATGAGGAAAATCTCGGTCTTATCAGAATTTAATAGTAGAAAGTTATGGGTCATCCAGTCTTTTAATTCTTTAACACACTCAGTTATCCGAGCTAATTGAGCTGTATCGCCTGGTTATAATAAGATATATAGCTGGGTATCATCAGCATAACAGTGGAAGCTAATTTCATGACTTCTAAGAATATTTCCTAAGGGAAGCATGTATATTGTGAAAAGCAGGGGTCCTAGAACTGAACCTTGTGGCATGCCATAATTTACTAGCATTAACCTGGATAGCTCTTCATTTAAGTCTATGAAATGGTAACGATCGGACAGGTAATATTTAAACCAGCTTAATGCCTGTCCCTGAATGCCAATATAATTTTGTAAGCGCTCTAGGAGGAGATCATGATCTATAGCATATGTGTCAAACTTAAGGCCCGCGGGCTAAATGTGGCCCGTCACGTTATTTTATGTGGCCCCCGAGAGCTAAAAAGGTCTGATTACCTTATACTTAATAAGTCAAAAGGGTGCATTGACCATAAACTACATTTCCCATAATGCATGCCGATCATGTGACCCGTGAAGTGACGGCATCCCACCACTAGATTGCAGTGTTTCCACATCAGTGGCATTTTCCGAATTAAGAAATACAATGAATGATACATAATGTCCAGGGAGAGTAAAGTTGATGCAGACGGAAGACTGTTTCAAGAAAGATGGGAATTTAAATATATGTTTGTGCTTCAATGAGAAAAACCGGTATGTCTTTTGTGTTATGAAGCAGTGGCGGTTGTCAAGTGTACAATCTACGTCAGCATTTTGACACCAAACACGGAGCTAAGCATGCCAAAGTGAGCCTTTAAGAAAAACAACAAATGGTGCAAGAATTAAAAGGCAAATTGCGTTTGTTTATGCAGACGAACGTTCGCTGTAATCAAACCATCTCTCATTAGTTGAATGTATCCCCCTGCAAGGCCGTGTACAGCCATTTGTTTATGTAAAATGCTACACCTGTCACACATGTTCTTAGCACACACAATTGTTGGTTAGACTGCTATTCTGCCCCTCTCAACTATGACAAAGTTTTGAACAAAGTTAATGTCATAACTTATTTATCCTTATTCACTTGGATAGTTTGATCACTGATTAATGGAGTAATGTGGGTTTCATAAGCTGACAAATTAAAAGGATTTATGTTATAATAAAGCATCAAGCAAACATTTCTTTTTACATTTATACAAATATATACGTAATGTAAGTTGAATAATAAAAATCCAGAGTTATTTAACATTAAGGAGTAGTTGCATTTATTTTACATTACCTTTAGTTACATTTAGCTACATTTTATACTGCCTAAAAGTTACATCTGGCCCTTTAAGGGTAACCATAATGCTAATGTGGCCCTCTGTGAAAATGAGTTTGACACCCCTGATCTATAGTGTTGAATGCAGCACTAAGATCTAGTAAAACTAACAGTGAGATGAAGCCTTGGTCTGAAGCTAAAAACAGGTCATTAGTGATTTTAACTAGACCAGTTTCTGTGCTATGAGGGGGCCTAAAACCTGACTGAAACTCTTCAAAGATGTTCTCTTGTAAGTGGGAACATAACTGGGCAGCGACAATCTTTTCTAAAATCTTAGACATAAATGGGAGATTTAAAATGGGTCTGTACTTCGATAGCGTGTTTGGATCCAAATTAGGTTTCTTAATGAGGGGCTAAATAACTTGAGGGATTTATGGACGTGACCTAAAGATAGTGAGGAGTTAATAATATTGAGAAGAGGCTCACCAGCTGTATGTAACACTTCCTTCAATAGATGAGTTGGAATGGGATCTAACTGACATGTTGTTGATTTAGCTTTGGTAATAACATTATACAGCTCTTCCTGTCCTGTACATGTAAAACAGTGTAGTTGTGGAGTTGTAGGTGAGATTGTGTCAGGAGATGCTGTCAGAGGTTGGACCGCCACAATTGTTTTTTTAATGTTATCTATTTATTCAGTGAAGAAATGTATAAAGTCCTCACTACTAAACTGTGATGGAACATAATGTTCAGATACCTGATTTGTAGTTAATTTAGCTACTGTACTGAAAATGAACCTGGGATTGTTTTTGTTGTTTTCTATGAGTTCGCTCAATTGTTCAGCGCTAGCAGCCTTTAGCGCCTGTCTGTAGCTGAGCATACTGTCTTTATACGCAATTCTGAATACCTCCAATTTAGTTTTCCTCCATTTTCTCTCCAGATTATGGGCTGTTCTCTTGAGGGCATGCGTATGACTATTATACCAAGATGCAGGTGTTTGTTCTTTAACCTTTTTTAACCGGATGGGGGCAACAGTGTCTAACGTGCTAGTGAGGATAAGGTCTATGTTGTAAGTCATTTCATCAAGATTATTAGCAGTTATGGGTTTAGTGAGAAATTGAGATAAATCAGGCAGGTTATTTATGAATCTGTCCTTAGTGGTCGGAACAATAGTCCTACCAAGTCGATAACGTGGTGAAACACGGCTAATCTGCTCTACCTGTAGTGTGTACAGTATGAGGTAATGGTCTGTGATGTCATCACTCTGAGGTAAAATATCTATATCAGTGACGTCTGCTCCGTGGGATATTATTAAGTCTAGTGTGTGGGTAAAATGATGAGTTGGTCTGGTGATGTTTTGTTGAACCCCAAAAGAGTTTAATAAGTCGACACATGATAATCCTAGAGCATTGTTTACACCATCTACATGAATATCAAAATCTCCTACAAGCAGCACTTACTCAAAATTGATCAAGAGGTCTGAAAGAAAACAAGCAAACTCTTAAAGAAAATCAGTTTAGGGCCCTGGGGGTCTGTACACGGTGACCAGAGCAAGTTTTATATGCATGTCTGAAAGTACAACTTTAAGAATGAGCACTTCAAATGATTTAAAACTGAATCCTAATCTCTGACTGACATAAGAGAGGCATTGTAAATAGTAGCTAAACTTTCCCCACGACCAGTCTGACGGGGCTCATGCTTATAAATATATCCTGATGCTGTAGACTCGTTTACACCCATCTCATTTACAATCAGTGCTTTGGGTGCAAGTGATCTAATGTTTAAAAGACCAAACTTTAGAACGTTTTGGTGTTTGCTTATCTGGATAACTGCAATAAGATTATTTCTGGATCTTGTGTATTTAATTCTTGGTTTTACTACACGAGGAATAGATACGGTTTCTATAAACTGGGCTGTGTGTGAACTTGTAACTATTAGGTTTGTTGTATAAATGTTCTCATAGTCGTAAATTTCCTGATGTCTTACCAGTTAGATGGTGTAAAGCAGGGGTCTCCAATCTTTTCCAGAAAGGGCCAGTGTGGGTGCAGGTTTTTATTCCAACCAAGTAAGTCCACACCAAATTCTACCTGTTCAAATCTAATGATCTTCATTTTCAATGACTATCAGGTGTGACCATTGATTGGTTGGAATGAAAACCTGCACCCACACTGGCCCTTTCTGGAAAAGATTGGAGACCCCTGGTGTAAAGTATCCTAGAGATGTTATCTGATAGCACTACTGCTCCAACTCTGCTGGGGTGCAGGCCATCAGGGCGAAAGAACCTCGGACGCTCCCAGAAACAGTTCCAGTTATTAATAAAGAGAAGTTTGTGCTCTCGACACCATTCATTTAGTGCAAAGAGTCTACTAAACTTCTCAGCCCCTCGCTGGTAAGTGGGAAGAGGTCCTGACACTATGATCCTCGTTGTGGGTGATGTGCTGCGTTCCGTCTCGACCAGGATCCTGAAATCCCTCTTTAAGATCTCCGTTTGCCTCAGCCGGGTGTCGTTCCTTCCAGCGTGAAGAACAACCGCTGCGAAGTTCTCGTTTAGGATCGCGGGTACCTGCGCAGCGACATCGAGAACACGAGCACCAGGAAAACAGCGAGTGTGCACCTTACCTTTGTCTCCGGTAGCGCGGACATGCCGGACGATGGAATCTCCAAGAATCACAGTATGGCGTTCTGTCTTGCAGAGAGGGGCGAAGCGGTACTCGGTCGAGATCTCAAAGGCCAGTGGTGGTGGCGGGGGAGACATCCTCGACCGGGGCTTGGCTCGTGTCTTCCGCTGCTGCAGCATCCAGGGTCCGTGGTGCACCGGTGCCGGAGTAAACGATACCTGGGCCGCGTTGTAGGTGCGCTGGGCCTGGGCAGAGAAACACGTGGAGTTGAGGTCTGGAAGCGTTAGATTCAACCCGGGAATTTACCTGGGACGAGTAAGCGTCCGCCCGGGATGTTTCCAGCGCCACTTTCCGCTCTCGCAGCTGGGCATGCTTTGCCTGTTTCTCCAAAGCCTCCATCTCCAACTCCACCGTTTGCAACTCGAATGAGTCCTCACCTGTGCTCAAAGGCAGACACACAGCCGGCATAGTGCTTATAATAGCAGATAGAGTTAAGATACAGAGATGTGATAAAGTGAGAGGGAATGAATATAGTCAACACTAGTGATAGTCGAGTTAACTAACTAAAGGCACAAGTCAGGAAGACAAAAACAATTTAGGATTATTAAAAGAGGAAAAAAGGAGAGATAAATAGTAAAGTTTGTTTAAAAACACAGTCAAATACAGGAAGCTACGTCACAGGAAGCCTGCAAGCAGAGAGTCTCCTTTCCACGTCATGACCTGCCCCCATCCTGCTGCCACCTAAAAATATAAATAACTAACAACAATCTGCACTTACTTTATCTTTAATAAGAATTAACAGTAAATACATTTACAAATAAATACATAAATAAAATATAAAAATAAATCATAATAAATTGGCAATTCACACAACAAACAAATTAAATAAATTTTTCACTACACACACACACACACACACACACACACACACACACACACACACACACACACACTTACATTTAAATCGCTATCTCCCTAATCACACTTAATTCCAGGATTAATTACAGGTTGGGTGACCTCTAACCTCTCGTGTGGTGCTGATGTTCCTCCTCAGAAGTCCGTCTGCTGCCTGAAGTTTTAGCTCCACCCTCTTCAGGTCATCAGACTTCATCAGGGCTGTCAATTAAACACAACCTATGTTTATCTACACTTATGATACCAGGACGAGAAAAAACCCCTCTGAAGATGTTCTTCTTAATGACTGAAATCTGTATCAGAGCTCTTTTATAGAAATATATAAATGACTGTATATTGCTGCTGCCATTAGGACAATATTTCACATCACATGAATCTGCTGCACTTGTGAGTGGATTTGATTCAGACTTTTCTGATAAGCGTCTCTAATAGATCAGTGTAATTATTATAATATTAACGCTTAGTGGCGTCTCACCGTCCAGACAGTCTCTGACTCTCTACAATTATCTCATACATACAACTGAGCATATCATTTAAACTCACAACTAGAGGTCGACTGATACAGGATGACCAAAATATGTTGCTGATTTCTTTTGTCCGATATGTTTGGCCAATTATCATCCCCCCTTCATCTCATAAAATCTAACAGTTAATTCATAAGAAATGATACAGAAAATTGCTTCAATGATATATTTATTTAATAAACACAAGCCTCTCCAATCAGTGTGCTTGTTAACAGGTTTTGGTCTCCGTGACTACCTGTAACCTAAACTACAGCTGGTTGAAGACTCTTTAACAATGCAGTGAAAAAAAAGTTACTGATTTTCTCCCCAATTGTTTTTTCATTCTCTCTCCAAAAGTAGCATCATATTTAACCAATGCAATCTAAAAGGCTAAAATAAGAATGAAGGATAAGAACTTAAAGCTGGTGGTCGTCCAATGTCGAGTGGTTTTTGATCGTTGGTCGGCTTTGGGTTTTTTGCTGTGTTATAAAATAAAATTAAAATCTGTGTGACATGAACTGACTCATATTTCTTGTCCACTTAAATCCCACCCTCCCTCCATCCTCTAAGCCGACTCCAACAGTTCAACGCACTCCCTCCATCCTGCACAGGGCCGGCCCTGGTCAATTTTCTGCCCTGGGCAAGATTTTACTTGGTGCCACTTCCCTCACAGCCCATTCACCAATAATCATTGTGTTCAAACATTCCTTATTTTAAATTGTTTCCAGTGAAACTATAAAATATAGGTGCTGTCTGGATCACATTATAAATTAAACACAAACAGTAAGAATAATTACATCTGGTCTTCCTGCACATAAATGTCTTTATTTAAACACTTCTTCATCATACAGTACTGTTTATTCTTCCACTTCATTTTAAAAAGTGTTCGATGTCCAGTAGATGGCAGTAATGTTCTACTAAACTTTAGCTCCTTCTAGCGGTATCACGAAGAAATACACTGTACTACACTTTTAAAATGTATTTTACATAATTTTGCTTTATTTTTAAATAAACCAAGATATAAACAAACATTACCAAATTAACCACTTCGAATTACAAATACCACAAATAGCCAAATTTTACACAACTATATAGTCTAATATTGTTAAAACGTATCATGTGACTCAAAAAATGAGATGTTACAAAATCTCGGATCTCTGGAAACCCAGACATTATTACACTATTTAAAACTTTCAGAATGGACTTTAAAAACTGGACCAATATAAAGTTTGTTCACAAACTTTTACTAAACTGAGTTAATTTATATGATCATCGCCATTCATTACATTACCTCTGTCTTTGTCCCGCTTTTCTTCATCTACACTTCTTCTTTTTTATTTACTTTTTATTGTTTTCCAGCACAGTAATGTGATGAATGTAAATACTGTTATGTTTGCATCATTATGCTATAAAACACATATTATACCATTAAGTTTGGAGCATGCGCAGAAAGAACCGGAGACACGACTGCACAGCGTTTTTTACTCGTTTACTCTGCACACTGCAAACACACCCACATGCAGCACGAGAGTGCCCTCTAATGGCTATCAGATATTATAAAATTAATGCAAATGTTACCAATGTCACTATGACCATTGTTAATTTAGGGGCTTCAGGAAAGTCTGCAAAGGAAACAAAACTATACCACAGACTTAAAATACACTGTATAGAAGGATATTTAAAACCAAGAACAAGACACATTTTGCTATTTTAGTATCATTGTCTGAATCATTTTTAGCAGATATGTAATGAAATGTCAATATAATCTCACGTTCTTTAAGAAGTCTGTAGGCGAGGGCATGAGCTTTATAAGAGTCTCCTCACTGTTCACATAAGGCTACATAACCCCTACAGAGAGACTGCAAAAGTTTATGTCTCATAGACTCTTTCTCTGCCTCGATCTTGTCCAAAATCACAGACAGAAACGTCTCTGATAAGGACTAAATAAGACGAAAGAAAAGGATCATCCAATATCCAACTAAATCACACGTGTTCAAATCATGTATATAAAACAAACATTAAGGAGTTAAGATTTGACTGGGGACCAGGTTTAGGAAAACTATTAGACTTTGTTTAAACCAAAACCTGAAGTAAACGTTTTTACACCACAAACCATATCTACTGTTCATTTTAAGAACATCAGGGCACTGAATTAACTTTTACAAATGAGAACAGAAGATAATAACTGACCTTTTTTACACAAAACACAGATGTGACCGATATTTCCTCATCTGTCAGACCATCTGTCCCTTTAAGTAGTGCAGAAACCCAGTTAGAAGATAATAAATCATAACTGGCATCATAAAGAGTTTCCAATGCACAAGCAATGAGGGATTGTGTTTTGATGTGTTTGTGCTGTGCAGCATCGATTCGAGGCCTTTTAGCAGTCGTGGGTTGTGACATGTCTGATGCAGTTCTTCATGGGTCCTGCATATAAAATAAATAAATAAATAATAGAACAAAGCTGCATGTTTTATTTCTGCATAATGAATACAGTCTACAATCTGATAATTTCTGTACATGTTAAAGGTGTGTTGTGTAAAATAATTTACTAAATGAAATGAAAGGTGCTCAGATCACACTAATGATATTATATGTTTATTTGATAAAACCGTATCATGCAGTAATAATGTGCTTGTATCGCCTTACACACTGAAGACATAAACATCAACACTATAGATACTTTTAAGTGCCAGAAGCTGGTTTTCAACACTTTCATTCCTGTGAAAAAGAAAAAAAATTTTGGTTATGAATAACAATATTTTTTACCGTGTTTCTATATAAATTATGTGCTTGAATAAAGTACTGGGTTAAAGGTCACATGTATCATGTATGTATATTTAACATTTTATAAAGATATCATTAACATGTAGAATTCTACAAACATTTATCTGACAATATTTCTGGTCCTTTTCTCCCTCACAGATGTAAAATAGATTTAGATTTTCCATCCACATGCAGATCACCAGGTCGCTGTCGTCATTCCGCACAAGAATATTTTCCGCATCCGTGCTTCATGTAATCTTTAATAAAACAACTTTTTTTTACTGTCCACTTTTTCTTTTCTTTTTTATTTCTTGTAAACAAAGCTCAGTTATCACAAGCTGGAAAGAGCTGCATTCCACTTCCTGCCAGGTGTCACAGTGCACGTCACGTGCTCTTTCACCACTAAGAGCTTCTAAAGATGAATACAACTAAGAACTCGCCCACATGGGGAATAAAAACCTCCCATGTATCGTTAAAATCCTGCACTCACTGGCTACATTTTCTATGGAACATGTTGTTTCCAAACTGCTACTGGCTGAAAATAAAAGATTGGAAATGAAAGGTGGTGCAAAGCAAAACGTCACCACAAACATCTGCAGAGTTCAGTTGTATCACTGATAAGATTCTACCTGTCTTTGCCTTTTTTTAGTGGTTACTCTCATTTGTTTTTTAACACTATATTATTCCAGCCATATTTATTTTTTACCACAAGATGTCGCTCTTTATGAGAAAGTTACTCTAAAACAGATACAAACAAAAGACCAAAAATGCTCTACGGTATGTTGTTCAGTGGAACCTTATCTTTCCAAATAAACAGGAATTTGCAGCAATTGTGCATTTGGATGCGTTTGTGACTCGTTATTACAATTATAGTGTAAGTACTGGGGTTTTTTTGCATGTTGTTTGTGTGTATTGTTAACACAAATTTAGGAAATACATTCGTTATAAGCGTTCTATTGAAAAACAATGTTCTAAAATCGATGCTTGAGGCTTAGACCTTTAGAATGATATATAATTTATTATGATAACTTATACCCCTTTTCATTTAATCTATTGTTAACTTACACCAGCAAACAGTGGTCACTTCAGGTGGCTGCTTTTGAACTGTAGGCTCCGCCTCCTCTGGTCAGGCTCTTGCTCTTCATTGGTCCTTTTTTCCCCATTCCTCCATTACAGTTACCAGGTGACTCCACCTACATATAGTAGAGAGCTGAAGACAGAGCCAACACAAGGAGGGGGAGTAGAAGAAAACAGCACAGACACAAAACAGTTCCTACACTGTAAAAATTTTTTGAAAAGAAGTTGAGTTAATTTACAAAATTTAGTAAATTTGCTGCAAAGCAATTTTGAGTTTACTCAACTTCTGTGGGTAAAGTTATGCTAAATCATTGTAGAAAGTGGATTGAAACTGCTAGTATAAGTTAGGTTTACCTTCCTCAGTAGGTACATCTAACTAGTCATCATGAGTTCGTTTGAAGATAGAAAGGGGGATTGATTGAACTTTAAGAAACGAGTAGAAGGAACTACAGACCTGAAGTTCAGTAAACTCAAAAAAGCTTTGCAGCAAATTAACTTTTTTAAGTTGGTTCAATAATTTTCTTCTTTTAATTTACAGCTTTAAATCTTTTATTCAAACTTCCACAAATTCCTGTATGGCCTTTACATTAAAAATCAAACACAGAGATTGCAAACCATACTTCTTCTTCTTCTTTTGGCTGCTCCCATTAGGGGTCGCCACAGCGGATCATCCGTCTCCATACCACCCTGTCCTTTACATCTGCCTCTTTCACACCAACTACCTGCATGTTTTCCCTTACCACATCCATAAACCTTCTCCTTGGCCTTCCTCTTTTCCTCCTACCTGGTGGCTCCATCTTCAGCATTTTTCTACCAATATAATTTATGTCCCTTCTCTGCACATGTCCAAACCATCTCAATCTCGCCCCCCTCACCTTGTCACCAAAACATCCTACATGTGCTGTCCCTCTAATAAACTAATTTCTAATCTTGTCTATCCTCGTCACTCCCAACGAAAACCTTAACATTTTCAGCTCTGCTACCTCCAGCTCCACCTCCTGTCTTTTACTCAATGCCACGGTATCTAATCCATACAACATCGCAGGTCTCACCACAGTCCTATAAACTTTCCCTTTCATTCTTGCAGATACCCTACTATCACAAATCACTCCTGTCACTCTTTTCCACCCACTCCACCCTGCCTGCACTCTTTTTTTAACTTCTCTAACACACTCTCCATTACTTTGCACTGTTGACCCCAGGTACCTGAACTCCTCCACACACATGTACTCTGTCTTACTCCTACTGACTTTCATTCCCCTTCTCTCAAGCGCATATCTCCACCTCTCCAGGCTCTTCTCAACCTGCTCTCTACTCTCACCACAAATCACAATATCATCTGCAAACATCATGGTCCAGGGAGACTCCTGTCTGACCTCGTCCGTCAACCTGTCCATCACCACTGCAAACAGGAAAGGGCTCAGGGCCGATCCTTGATGCAGTTCAACCTTCACCCTGAACCAGTCTGTCGTACCTACTGCACACTTCACTGCCGTCACACTGTCCTCATACATGTCCTGCACCACCCTCACATACTTCTCTGACACACCTGACTTCCTCATACAATACCACAACTCCTCTCTCGGCACCCTGTCGTACGCTTTCTCTAAATCCACAAATACACAATGCAGCTCCTTCTGTCCTTCTCTATACTTCTCCATCAACATCCTCAAAGCAAATAAGGCATCTGTGGTGCCTTCCTCGGCATAAAACCATACTGTTGCTCACAGATGGTCACCTCTTCTCTCAGCCTGGCTTCCACTACTCTTTCCCATAACTTCATGGTGTGACTGATCAACTTAATTCCCCTGTAGTTACTGCAGGTCTGCACATCTCCCTTATGCTTAAAGATCGGTACCAGCACACTCCTTCTCCATTCCTCAGGCATCCTCTCCCCTTCCAGAATCCTGTTAAACAATCTGGTTAAAAACTCCACTGCCATCTATCCTAAACATCTCCACGCTTCTACCGGTATGTCATCTGGTCCAACCGACTTTCCATTCTTCATCCTCTTAATCGCTGCTCTCACTTCCTCCTTACTAATCCTATCTACATCCTGCTTCACCAACTCCACATCCTCCAATCTTCTCTCTCTCTGATTTTCCTCATTCATCAGCTGCTCAAAATACTCCCTCCATCTTCTTAACACACTCTCCTCATTAGTCAACACATTTCCCTCTCCATCCTTTATTGCTCTAACTTGCAGTACATCCTTCCCAGCTCGGTCCCTCTGCCTGGCCAATCGGTATAAATCCTTTTCTCCTTCCTTAGTGTCCAACCTCTTATACAGCTCCTCATATGCCTTTTCCTTGGCTTTCGCCACATCCCTTTTTACCTGCTGCCGCATCTCCTTGTACTCCTGCCTATTTTTCTCATCACTCTGTCGATCCCACTTCTGTTTTGCCAACCTCTTTCCCCTAATGCTCTCCTGCACTTCCTCATTCCACCACCACGTCTCTTTGTCTTGCTTTCTATTTCCAGATGTCACACCAAGTACTTTTCTAGCTGCCTCCCTCATCACTCCTGCAGTAGTTGCCCAATCATCCGGCACCTCTTCACCACCACCAAGCCCCTGTCTGACCTCTTCCCTGAACCTCACACTACACTCTTCCTCCTTCAGTTTCCACCATCTTATTCTTCTTTCAATCCTTACTTTCCTCCTCTTCTTCTTCGCCTCCAAAACCATCCTACAGACCACCATCCGATGCTGTCTAGCTACACTGTCCCCCGCCAACACCTTACAGTCTACAATCTCCTTCAGGTTGCATCTCCTACACAGAACATAATCCACCTGTGTGCACCTTCCTCCACTCTTATACGTCACCCTATGATCCTCCTTCTTCTTAAAATACGTGTTCACCACTGCCATTTCCATCCTTTTAGCAAAATCTACCACCATCTGCCCTTCCTCATTCCTCTCCTTAAAACCATACCTACCCATCACCTCCTCATCACCTCTGTTCCCTTCACCTACATGCCCAATAAAGTCTGCCCCAATCACCAATCGTTCTTTTCTAGGTACACCATCTACCACTTCATCTAATTCACTCCAGAATCTTTCATTCTCCTCCATCTCACAGCCAACTTGTGGAGCATAGGCACTGATGACATTTAACATCATCCCTTCAACCTCCACCTTCACGATCATCACCCTATCAGAAACTTTCTTCACCTCCACTACACTCTTACTGTACTCTTCCTTCAGAATCACCCCTACACCATTTCTCTTTCCATCCACACCATGATAAAACAGTTTAAACCCACCTCCAATGTTCCTGGCCTTACTCCCTTTCCACTTGGTCTCCTGAACACACAGCATATCTACCTTTCTCCTCTCCATCATATCAGCTACCTCTCTCCCTTTACCCGTCATAGTACCAACATTTAAAGTACCAACCCGAACCTCTACTCTCCTACACTGCTCCTTTTCCTGCCGTCTCTGTAGACGTCTTCCTCCTCTCCTTCTCCTCCTTCAGCCAACAGTAGCCCATTTTCCACCGGTACCCTGTCGGCTAACGATACCTGTGGCGGTCGTCGTTAACCCGGGCCTCGACCGATCCGGTATAAAATTCTCATTTGTGATCCGCATATTTGATTTGGCACATGTTTTATGCTGGATGCCCTTCCTAACGCAACCCTCCCCATTTACCCGGGCTTGGGACCGGCACTAAGAGTGCACTGGCTTGTGCCCCCCTAATGGCTGGGTTAGATTGCAAACCATACAAACACAATAAACAAGACACATTTTCTTTAGAGAAAAATATTTATTTTACAATTTTGCCAAGCGACACATTTCCTGTCAACATAAACTGCAAATAGTGGACTCGGTAATAGTGTTTCAATATATCAAATTATAATATCAAAATAAAATAAATAATTCGAAATGAAATATATATAAAATTAAAATAAAATAAAAGACAAAAAAGGCAATCTTGTAATTACTTTAAAATGCTGGAGTAAAACAACACAAATGCTTTTAAACTGTTGGAAAAATACAAAAAATGCTTTGAAAATGCAAGAGTACAAAAAAAAATTTTCTTAAAGTGCCAGAACAACAATCTTAATGCTGCAGCAATAAACAAGCAGAGTTTCAACACATGCGCAAGAGTAATCAAGTATTACAGCTGTTAAAAACAAAACTTAACAGTCATAAAACCTTACACTAAAACTCAAAACTGACTTTGGCCTATGTTGCACTGTTATACAGCTACTAACCAAACAGGAAAAAATCAGGACTTGCACTTTTTCAGCCATATGAACTGCAGCTACTTTATTTTTGAAGGACTGGACTCTTGCAGAACACTGGGGGTCAAGGCCAATAAACACTTTCTGAATAGTTTTAAAAGTGTATTTTAGTTCTTTAGGATTGCAAAGGATTTTGATGGCATGAATCAAGTAAAATAGAAGAGCAACAGCTGTAGGGAAGTCTTGCACATTATTCAGCACAACTTGCTCTTCTAAAAACACAGACAGGCACCTTACATTTAGATTTGAATGGATAGTGGCAACATCATCTTCAACGACAGTTAAGACCCCCTTCTTCATCCCTTCTGTGTGAGTGTCTTCTGGGTCTGTGTCCTGCAGTAAAAAGCAGCATAAAGACAGAATTATAACCCATAATTTATTGAGTTCTGCTGGACCACAGAGATATTTTTATATTGTTTGAGATAGGTCACCAAAAAATCACACATGCCGCAATTTTTCATTGTGTTTGCTTGGATATACACCATGTTGCCAAAAGTATTGGGACACCCCCTTCTAATGAACAGGTATCACTACTTTAGTAATTTCCATGAGTACAAATCTTAATGTTCAAGCATATAATTATATTTGATGGAATTGTGTGCTTCTAATGTTATAGCAAGAGTTTGGACAGGACCCATTTCTATTCTAAAATAGCAATGCTGCTGTGTATGGAAAGGTTCAAAAAAGAAATGACTGATTCAGTCAGTGTGGAAGAACTTGACTGGTCTGCAGAAAGCAAAGGCTTAATCCCAGATGAACATCTCTGGTGGGACTTTAAATGCAGACCCTGAGCCAAAAACATCACCAAACACCAATGACTTGTACTTACACTATATGGACAAAAGTATTGGGACACATCCTTCTTTAGAACAGAAAAACGACACTTCCAAAACTGTGGCAACAAAGATGAAAATATAATTAATGTATTTACAAATTGTATTTCCATCTCTGTTGCAACAGTTTTGGAACCGCTAAATTGACAACCCATATGTACAGGTAAAATAACTTTTATTTGAAACACAAAAACTTCAACAAAATATAGCACAGATTAGTATAAGCATATTATTAAATATCACAAAACACATCTGCACACGTGTTCTGTGATTTTAAATAATTAAAAAGTTGCACAAACATCTGTACAATACAAAAACACACTATGATAAAACCCAGTGCATCATATATATATGAGCTCATCACCGGCTTACTGAGGCAGCACACCTGGGTCTCATTAACCGCCTGCCTACTTAAACCCTTCACTCACAGCTCACAAGCGTCCGTTATTGTTACCTGTTGGACTCAATGAGTGTGTTCTCTATGTGTTTATTTTCCATTAAACACCGTTGTTTTTCATTTGGCTCTCGCTTCGTTTGCTCGCTTCTGACAGAATAACGGACCAAAACCGAAAGCACGAGGAAAGGATTCGCCGTGAAAAGGAATACAAGGCGCTTACTTCGCAATGGATCACCAGCCCAGCACGGCTTCCGATCCAGTACAGGATCTGATCGCCGCGCTCCGTGCGGCTTTCCCCTCTACGGCGGCACCGCAAGGTCCTCAGGCTTATGCCGGCAGTCCCGTGGCGCTTACGGAGAAGTTTTCCAGGGAAGCTTCAAAATGCCGCGGCTTCTTGCTTCAGATGAACTTATACATCGAGATGCAACCCCAAAGATTTCGCACTGAGCGGTCAAAGATCGCGTTGTTCATCTCCCTCCTCTCCGGGAGAGCTCTAGCGTGGGCGCAGGCACTATGGGAAGCGCTATGGCGCTAAAGGGACGCCCTTTGGGTAGGGGATGGGTGAAGTACTGCACGCAGGCGGCCACCCGTCTCCCCCCTCACTGACCTTGGGACTGTAGCATCAACCTGCTCCCCGACGCTAAGCTACCAAAGGGTCGGGTCTACCCGCTGTCCGCACCAGAACGGCGAGCTATGGAGGAGTACATACAACAGGCCCTCCGCCAGGGGTTCATTAAGCACTTGTCCTCCCCAGCGGCGTCTAGCTTTTTCTTCATGGGCAAGAAGGACGGAGGGCTGCGCCCCTGCATCGACTACCGCCAGTTGAACTCGCAGATCACTCCACTTCCATACCCTCTCCCGCTCGTGCCCGCCGCTCTGGAGGACCTGAGGGAAGCCCGAGTGTTCAGCAAACCCGACCTCCGGAGCGCGTACAATCTGGTGCGCATCCGGAGGGGAGACGAGTGGAAGACCGCATTCATCATGCCCTCTGGGCACTACGAGTACCGGGTGATGCCGTACGGCCTCTCCATCTCACCCGCCGTCTTCCAGTGGTTCATGAATGAGGTACTCCGGCCCTACCTCCAGAAATTTGTGAAAATTGGAGATCCGCAATGCTGCCCACCGCGAAACCACCCCGGCAGGGTGCCCTGAGGGACTTACCTATGTCCATACCTCCTGCAGGCCCAGACTCATCTGGTCGGTCCACGAAGGGCCTGGCTCCGGCCATCCGGGAGAGAAGCGAACAGTGCAGATGGTCAGGGCTCAATACTGGTGGCCAGAGATGACAGAGGAGATCAAGAGGTTCGTACAGGGATGTTCCACCTGTGCGATGTCGAAGGTACCCCGTCATCTGCCCATAGGCAAGTTGATGCCACTCCCTGTCCCTCAGCGTCCCTGGTCTCACCTGGGGATCGACTTCGTGACGGATCTGCCCCGGTCTGAGGGTCACACCTGTGTCTTGGTGGTGGTGGATCGCTTCTCGAAGGCCTGCCGGTTCATCCCCCTGAAGGGCTTGCCCACTGCCCTCGAGACAGCTGAGGCCCTATTTCACCACGTCTCCCGGAACTTCGGACTTCCGGAAGAGATCGTCTCGGACAGGGGACCTCAGTTCACGTCCCGAGTCTGGAAGGCCTTCTTCAGGTTCCTGGGAGTCTCGGTGCACCTAACCTCGGGGTATCACCCGCAGTCCAACGGCCAAGCGGAACGGAAGATTCAGGAGCTCAGCCTCTACCTAAGAACCTTCTGTAGCCAGGACCAAGAGGAGTGGTGTAGGTTCCTGCCGTGGGCGGAATACGCCCAAAACTCGCTCCTTCAGGACTCCACCGGTCTCACTCCTTTTCAAGGCGTTCTAGGTTTCCAGCCACCCATGTTCCCCTGGTCGGACGAGCCGTGTGATGTGCCTGCCGTGGACTTCTGGTTTCGAGAGAGCAGCCGGGTTTGGGAGTCCGCACACACCCAGCTGTGCCGAGCCATCCGCAACACCCGCCGGCACGCGGATGCCCGGCGGCTCGACACCCCGCCTTTCCGTCCCGGGGACCAGGTGTGGTTGTCCACCCGGGACCTGCGGTTGAAACTGCCCTGCCGTAAGCTGAACCCCCGGTTCGTGGGGCCCTTCAAGGTCTTGGAACGGGTCAACGACGTGACCTATCAGCTGGACCTGCCGCCGAGGTACCGCATACACCCCACATTTCATGTGTCGCTACTGAAGCCCTGTGTCTCTCCTGTCTCTCGCCCTTCAGGTGGCCCCCCCGCGCCCGTTCAGCCTGAGGTCGTGGACCAGCCCGGGGTCGACGTGGTGAGAGAGGTGCTGGATTCCAGACGGCGTGGGGGTCGCCTCGAGTACCTGGTGGACTGGGAGGGGTTCGGTCCGGAGGAGCCGCCCGGCGCCTCGGCCGAGGGGTCGTCCTCGTCGCCGGGTTAGGACGTCCGGTGCCGTCCCTGGGGGAGGGGGTGGTGTCAGGGAGCTCCCTGCTTCCTCGCCTGTGCGCACCCCGCCCGTCCGGAGCTCATCACCGGCTTACTGAGGCGGCACACCTGGGTCTCATTAACCGCCTGCCTACTTAAACCCTTCACTCACAGCTCACAAGCATCCGTTATTGTTACCGTTGGACTCAATGAGTGTGTTCTCTACGTGTTTATTTTCCATTAAACACTGTTGTTTTTCATTTGGCTCTCGCTTCGTTTGCTCGCTCCTGACAGCTCAACAGCTGAAGGAGTTTTTGTCCTGTCTATACAATGCTACCAGAACACCTTTTACAAAAAATAACTAAGGCATTTCCAAACAAACATTATTTTGCAGAAAACACACTGATCAAAATTAGAGAACAACAATGACTGTAGCATGGAAAAAAGATTACAACAATATTTTTCGAAGGTTACAACAGGCAGCAATTAGTAGGAAGTGTACAGGACAGCACTAGTCTCTCACACTGCTCTGGTGTGATTTTGGTCCACTCTTCGTCCAGACTCCTCCACAGTTCGCTGAAAACTGAATAGTGGGTCTCTTGGCCATAACTTTGTCGCCAAGGATTTTCCAGAGGTTCTCTATTGGTTGAGATCAGGACCCTGGGCAGGCCATGTCATTATTTCAATGTTTTCAGTTTCAAGGAACTGCTTTACCCGTTTTGCTGTGTGACATGGAGCGTTGTCCTGCATGAACACTGCGGGCTGATTGGGTGATGAACGCAGGGAATGAACCATATGTTGTTGAAGAAGGTTCTGATAAACATTTGCATTCACTCTGCCATGTAGCTGTATAAGAGGCCAAACTCCTGCTGCAGAAAACATGCCCCAAACCATGACACTTCCTCCTCCATTTTTTTACTGACTTCTTTACTTGCTTTAGGTTCAATCTTTCTCCAGTTTGTCGCCAAACATAATGTTTCCCATCGGACCCAAATAAATTAAACTTACTTTTATCACTGAAGTGAACTTTGGACCAGTTCTCCTCTGTCCACACAACATGCTCCTCAGCAAAGCTTAGTCTAACCTTTTGATTCTTTCTGCTAATGAGAGGTTTGGTCACTGCAGATTGGGCTTTCAGTCCTAATGCTCTTAAACGTCGAGACACTGAATGACGAGACAGATCCTTACCCTGCTCGACCCTTAAACGATTGCCCATTGAGATCCTCCGCAGTATCCTGTCCTCTCTTGTAGTTGTCTTCCGTGGATGACCAGCCTTCTTGGCGGACTTGAATGAGTTTGTGATGTTGTAAAGATTCAATATTCTTGAAATCACAGATTTGGAACGACCAACTTGTCTTGCTATGGCTAATAGGGTCATCCCTTTGGCCTTCAACTGGACAACCTGCTGCCGCAGGCTTTCACTCACTTTAGAACGGCCCACCATCTTGCAGAGTCAGTGAAACTGGAAGTTAGGCTGCCAGTTAAATGGGGGTTGACAGATAATCAAGGGAATTAGCACCAGGTACCAGATTAACACCAATAACTGGGAGGTATCTGAAAGTGTTCTCTAATTTTGATCAGTGTGTTTTCTGTTTTTTTTTAATGCCTTAGTTAATTTGTGGAAAAGGTGTTCTGGTAGCATGGTATAGACAGGACAAAAACTCCTTTAACTATTGAGCAGTAAAGATGACATTATTTCAGAATTGTTCAACTGTTTATAAATTGTTCTCTTATTTTGACCGCCAATGTACATATTTTCCTTCAATAAGTCTGGAAATGCAGCCATTACGCTCTCACACATTCGTTACTCTCTTTATGTCCTTGTTTTCAGTCCTAACTATAATGATGTTCATAACAAAACTGGCATGAAGAAATGTGTTCACGCTTTATTTACTTTCCTGTGATGTAGCTTCCTGTGTTTGACTTGTTTGCCGCAAGTTCCGTGTTTGTATTTCTGTTGGCATTTTCAAACTAAACTTTACTATTTATATATCTCTTTTTCCTCTTTAAATCAACCTGAATTGTTTTTTGTCTTCCTGACTTGTGCGTGTAGCTCGTTAACTCGACTACCACTAGTGTTGACTACATTCATTGCCTCATATTTTTTCTTAAATCTGGTCGCGATTATAAGCACTATGTCGGTTGTGTGTCTGCCTTTGAGCACAGGTGAGGACTCCTTTGAGTTGCAAATGGTGGAGTTGGAGCTGAAGGCTTTGGAGAAACAGATTTGCGATCTACCTGTTTATTTATTTCCAGGTTTGAGTAACAATTTGTCAGTAATATATAAACCTCACTCATGTTTGCAACCTGCATGGTTCCACTGGAAGGATCTTCTGTGTGTAAAGCAGATGTGACGACCACTACCCTATGGATCCACACGATCATCTGCACAGCATAAATGAGCAGAAATAATGATTCAGGCAATATGTTTTCCAGATTGCAACTATACAGTTTTGGGAAACTTGTTCCCAATGTACCCTCAGCTTTCTGTTCTCAGTTGAGAGGAATACAAGTGCTTTTTAAATACTGTATGAGTGTGTGATCTGGAGTCTGTGTGGAGGCACTCAATTTGTTCCAGCTCTTTTTTAAAGTCGTGTTACATCCTCGATGACTTCAAACTTTACTCTTTACACTATTAAAACAATTCTAATCATCTTGTACGAATTGTATGAATGAAGAATATTAATACATTTTTATTCACTCTATGGTGCTCGCTGGTCAGGGATAAAAACACACAGCACACATTATGACGCGTCTACTGCAAAAAATATCCATTGAAATAAGGAAATAAAAGCATGATTTAAGAAGAAACTCTACAGACTAGAAACAAGTCAAATAATTTGCCAGTGCAGTAAAATAATTACACTTGGTAAGATTTCTTGAAATAAGAAGTGATTAAAGCGATGCTGCAGCACTCGTGTGTCTGTTTTCTGAGGCAGCTTCTGCACCTGACGCACAGCATGAGGACTCGACTTCTTTGATGGACCCTTGTGAGGTCTGTTCTAAGTGGAACCCGTCTTGGAAAACCTCTGTATGACCCGGACCACTGTACTGTAACTCGGTTTTAGGATGTTACTGATCTTCTTATCGCCTCGGCATCATGGTGGAGTCTCCTGTCATCAGAGAGTCTTTACCATGAGGTGCCGTGTAGAACATCCAGTGGTCAGTATGAGAGAATTGAATTGAAGTAACCGCACAGAAAGAGTAAATGTGTAAATCTGTATATAATAATAATAAAATTAATCATTTAAAAATAAAAAAATGTTTAAATGTAGACCTTTAGGTACTTAAGCACCCCAGTGCTTCTGTATATATATATACAGTGAGGAAAATAAGTATTTAAACACCCTGCTATTTTGCAAGTTCTCCCACTTAGAAATCATGGAAGGGTCTGAAATTGTCATCGTAGGTGCATGTCCACTGTGAGAGACATAATCTAAAAACAAATTACAATGTATGATTTTTTTAACTATTTATTTGTATGATACAGCTGCAAATAAGTATTTGAACACCTGAGAAAGTCAATGTTAATATTTGGTACAGTAGCCTTTGTTTGCAATTACAGAGGTCAAACGTTTCCTGTAGTTTTTCACCAGGTTTGCACACACTGCAGGAGGGATTTTGGCCCACTCCTCCACACAGATCTTCTCTAGATCAGTCAGGTTTCTGGCCTGTCGCTGAGAAACACGGAGTTTGAGCTCCCTCCAAAGACTCTCTATTGGGTTTAGGTCTGGAGACTGGCTTGGCCACGTCAGAACCTTGATATGCTTCTTACAAAGCCACTCCTTGGTTATCCTGGCTGTGTGCTTCGGGTCATTGTCATGTTGGAAGACCCAGCCTCAACCCATCTTCAATGCTCTAACTGAGGGAAGGAGGTTGTTCCCCAAAATCCAGCAAAACATGGCCCCGGTCATCCTCTCCTTAATACAGTGCAGTCACCCTGTCCCATGTGCAGAAAAACACCCCCAAAGCATGATGCTACCAACCCCATGCTTCACAGTAGGGATGGTGTTCTTGGGATGGTACTCATCATTCTTCTTCCTCCAAACATGTTTAGTGGAATTATGACCCAAAAGTTCTATTTTGGTCTCATCTGACCACATGACTTTCTCCCATGACTCCTCTGGATCATCCAAATAGTAATTGGCAAACTTAAGACGTGCCTGGACATGCGCTGATTTAAGCAGGGGAACCTTCCGTGTCATGCATGATTTCAAACCATGACGTCTTAGTGTATTACCAACAGTAACCTTGGAAATGGTGGTCCCAGCTCTTTTCAGGTCATTGACCAGCTCCTCCCGTGTAGTTCTGGGCTGATTTCTCACCTTCCTTAGGATCATTGAGACCCTACGAGGTGAGATCTTGCATGGAGCCCCAGTCCGAGGGAGAGTAACAGTCATGTTTAGCTTCTTCCATTTTCTAATGATTGCTCCAACAGTGGACCTTTTTTCACCAAGCTGCTTGGCAATTTCCCAGTAGCCCTTTCCAGCCTTGTGGAGGTGTACAATTTTGTCTCTAGTGTCTTTGGACAGCTCTTTGTTCTTGGCCATGTTAGTAGTTGGATTCTTACTGATTGCATGGGGTGGACAGGTGTCTTTATGCAGCTAACGACCTCAAACAGGTGCATTTAATTTAGGATAATAAATGTAGTGGAGGTGGACATTTTAAAGGCAGACTAACAGGTCTTTGAGGGTCAGAATTCTAGCTGATAGACAGTTGTTCAAATACTTATTTGCAGCTGTATCATGCAAATAAATAGTTTAAAAATCATATATTGTGATTTCTTTTTTTTTTTTAGATTATGTCTCTCACAGTGGACATGCACCTACGATGACAAGTTCGGACCCCTCCAGGATTTCTAAGTGGGAGAACTTGCAAAATAGCAGGGTGTTCAAATACTTATTTTCCTCACTGTATACTGTTCATCACAGTTCATGCTTCATTTTATAGTGTTCATTTTATAAAAGCAGTTTGTGATTTTATATATATATATATTTTATATATATATATATATATATATATATATATATATATATATATATATATATATATATATGTATAAAATATATATATATAAAAAATCACAAACTGCTTTTATAAAATGAACACTATAAAATGAAGCATGAACTGTCTGAACCAGATTTATTCTAGTTTTAAACATATTGATAGTCATTTTTTTTTGTTGTTGTTGTATTTTGATGTTCTCAATTTCATTTCAGTAAATTATGACTTTTTGTTGGTATTTAATTTTAGTGTCGGTTTAGTTTTTAATCTATTAAACAGTAAATATAAGATTTATAAATGTGTATTTAAAGTTAATTAAAATTAAAATATTTAGGCTGTAATACTGCACTGCATTTAACTAATAATATTATTATTCTTGTTATATATTGTTATAATTTTAAATCTACTGATAGTTTTTATTTTGATTCTTTATATTTTAAAGTTTTATTCCAGATTAGTTTCAGTTAATAACTTTTTTTTATTGTATTTAATTTTAGTCTACCAAGCTACAAAAATCACTCAGTGTTGAATTGAGGTTTTTGGACATTTATTCCAGCTCATAAATCCTATAAAACATGCAGCATTAAACATGAACTTCCAGCAGATGAACATCTCATAATACTATCTGGAAGTGAGAAATGTACAGGTTGTTTTTACTCCATGGAACACATGGAGAAAGTAGTGAAAAACTTGGATGAATTTTCTCTTTTAATGATAGAGAAGATAACAGAAGAGAAAGAAGAGAAAGCCATTCTGCTACAGACGGTGCAAAAGCTGGAGTCTACTTTGACTTCTGAGCGAAAGCAGCAGGAACAGGACATAACTGAGAGAAGCCAGAGCTGGACAAGAGAACAAAAACAACTGGAAGAACGGGTTGCTCAGCTTGAGGTCACTTTGGATCAGACCACCAAGAAGCTCCAGTCTTCCCTGGAAATCCATGAGGAACTGGAGAAAACTGTAGAATGTGAGAGAGAGAGCTGGACAAGAGAACAAAAGAAAGTGGAGGAACATGTTGCTCAGCTTGAGGTCACTTTGAAACAGACGACCAAGGAGCTCCAGTCTTCCCTGGATATCCATGAGGAACTGGAGAATACTGTAGAATGTGAGAGAGATAGCTGGACGAGAAAGAAAAAGAAAGTGGAGAAACATCTTGCTCAGCTTTGAGGTCAATTTGGAACAGACCACCATGGAGCTCCAGGATACTCAGAATCACTGTGAGAAAGTAAAAAATAGTGCAGAGCAGGAGAGAGATCATTTAATCAGAGAGAAAGAGCGACTGGATTAACGTGTTGCTCAGTTTGAGCCCATGTTGGATTTTAAAGAAAAACAAGAGGACAAAATAGAGAAAACTAAACTTGACATAGAGGAGAGGAACAACTTACAGCTTCAAACCAACAGGGGGCTCCAGGATACCCAGAATCTCTGTGAGGAAGAAAAGAAGACTTTTGAAAATAAAACAGATCGTTATATGAGTCCGAGAGCGATGGGAGGAAATTGTTGCTCAGCTGAGACAAGAAATCATTCAAAAGAAAATGAGAAATAGAAAAAAAAGAAGAAGACAAGAGAAACAGAGAGTCTGAACATGCCCTTTTACTCTTTCTGTTTCTCTTATGGGTATTTATGGTAGTTTTACACTTATAGTCAATAGTATAATGCTGAGTGTAAAGCTATTGTATCTTGTAGATCGTCTCGTCTTTTGATCATTTTTTATTTCTGTCTTGTCAAATATACTGATTTTAATCTTTTACTACAGCGAGACACAATAAACACTATTAAATAAATAAAGATTTTGAATTTCAATCATGACTCATGTCTCTTCATCACAGAGAGCATTCAATGATGGTATTTTTTTTTTTAATTTTCTTGAAATCCACTTTAGTAAAGTCAGTGATGCTTGATGTTCCTTAAAGAAAAAGAATTTGACAGAAACTGAAGTTGAGGTATTTTCTTGCAGCTTTAGTGCTTTGTTCATTTCAAGCTCTGAAAGCAATATAGCTGACAGTTAATGTGGGGCAGAACCTGATTCACTTAAACATCTGTACTTCATAATTAATCGCATGGATTGGCACAAGAAAGTGGATGATCTTTCAGCAGTCATTCTGACAGGGTTAACAATGGATTCATCTCACAACACCTGAACACTACTGCTGGATGGAGCAGCGGGTGTGTGCACGAGCAGCGGTTGGTGAATGGAGGGTGGAGCCGGGGGGAAACGAGCGGTGAGAAGCAGATCTGTGGCTGATGGGACTAATCAGTGTGCTCTGTTTTAGTGACTGGTAATGAGGAGAGAAAGGAGAAAGACACGAGCAGAGCTGAGCATGTGTGTGTGTGTGTGGGTGACAGTAGTCCACTGAAAAGCACAGTTTAATACTGTATGCTCATGTGTGTATCAGTGTTCTGATTTAATTAAATGCAACGTTGGTGTAGGTCACAAGAGTGTGTGTGTGTGTGTGTGTGTGTGTGTGTGTGTGTGTGTGTGTGTGTGTGTGTGTGTGTGTGTGTGTGTGTGTATTGGTTCCCCACTGCAAAGTGCAAGTTAAATGCAGTGATGTAAAGTGTTTGAGTAAATGTACTTTGTTACTGTACTTGAGTAACTATAAGTGACTTCCTGTCTGATGAACTGTTCTGTATTGGTCCTGTTTACTTCAATAGTAAGGAATGTAGACCTGAGATCCTGATTATTGGTCTTTCATTACCAATGACGCAGTGGTTTTTAACCTTTTTTAAATCATGACTCATTGTTTACATGAAGAAAACCCATGCATGTAGGGGTACGGCCTCAGAAGCCCTGCAGTAAGTGTGCTGTGTGCATGTGACTGATGAATGTGCAGGTAGAAATTAAACTGAAACTCCATTCAATCTGGTTGATTTTTTATAGTTATTTTTTTTTAACTACATTTAAGTTCCCTGTTATAGGATAACTTGCAATTTTGTAAATTCCAACTGTATTTCCATTAATTCCTGTTAATACCTAAATATTCCTGATAATTCATATGGGAAGCTTCCAGTCTTGAAAATTCCTGCAACCACATTCCTAGGAAATACATGAGCTGTTCCTTGGTCTTGGGCACAGGGATATTTTGTCTGCCTTTTTTTTTTCTTTTAAGTTTTACATTGTTCTGATATCAGATGCCCCAAGAAATTGCAGTTTAGACACAGAAGCTTTGTGTATGTGAGGATCCTCTATAATTATTCGGAGAAAGAGTCTGGTGTCATTATGCCATGGCTTGGGAAGTCGGGATGTTGTTGTGAATTGATTTAATGTCATACAGTGTGTCTGTGTTCTACATTACAGTGGGGTCTAAGGTTCGGTTCCCAGCGTGTTGGGAACCCTGGATATTTTTTTATCCAGTGCCCAAAATCTTTCCACTGATCTCTCACACATTTAGAAAGTGATCTATGCAGAGCTGAACTTCTCACCATGAATGGTGAACAACCTTATGCATGTTTGCGAGTTTTACTTAGAATCTACTTCTCTCTTCATTCCAACCTTATTTATGTCGTCAGTCTAATTAAAGAGCAAACAGGGTGTAAGTGATTCTTCACTGCAAGAAAGAAAAGAAGTTTGCAAATGCTGTTAAATCGGTGGGGCAACCATCCAGGTCTGGCTTTGTTTTAACACACTAGAAATAGTGAGTTCTGTCCCGTCTCTACCTGTGTTTTTCTTGTTCTGACTTCTGCTTCAAATTCCTACATGTTCTATGAAAACCAATTTACAGTCCTTTTCTTATTCTACTTTGTCTTCTATTTGTTTCAGTGTTTCTTTGACATACAATACAATACAATACAATACAATACAATACAATACAATACAGGTGTGAACCTACCTGTCATGATGAGTGTATTTGTAAATTATCCGCTAGGTGGCAGTAATGGCACACTTACCGGTAAGCTGTAGAAGAACTCATGTAGAAGTGATGTTACAGTGTTGTTGCATGTGCAGACCTGTGATGGAGTAAAAGAGATGTTCCTCACTAAGAGCCCCCAAACTGATTATGATGATGGTGACAGCATGGCCAAGTGTTTTGTCCCATGACGGCACTTTGAGGAAGGAGCCTCTTGTGTTTGACTTGTTTGCCGCGAGTTCCGTGTTTGTATTTCTCTCTGCATTTTCAAACAAACTTTACTATTAATCTATCCTTTTTTTCCTCTTTTAATAATCCTACATTTTTTTTTGTTTTCCTGACTTGTGCCTGTAGTTAGTTAACCTGACTATCACTAGTGTTGACTTTATTCATTCCCTCTCACTTTATCACATATCTGTATCTTAACTCTATCTGCTATTCAAGTCAAGTCAAGTCAAGTTTATTTGTATAGCGCTTTTCACAACAGACATTGTCTCAAAGCAGCTTTACAGAAAACAACAGTGAAGGTGAATGGTGTGCGTTTGTCCCTGATGAGCAAGCCGTGGCGACAGTGGCAAGGAAAAAATTAGCGTAGCTGCTGTTCATGATATTAACAGCACAAGTTGATAATGTGCATGTAATCATATATTCTGGAGCACAAGGTTGTGATGTGATGTGTGTGATGTGTGTTATGTGTAGGCTTTGCTAAAAAGATATGTTTTTAATCTACACTTAAACTGGGAGAGTGTATCTGAACCCCGAACACTGTCAGGAAGACTTTTCCAGAGTTTAGGAGCTAAATGTGAAAATGCTCTACCGCCTTTAGTGGACTTTGCTATTCTAGGAACTACTAGAAGCCCAGAGTTTTGAGATCTCAGGGAGCGTGACGGATTGTAGCGTGTTAAAAGACTGGATAGATACATGGGAGCCAAACCATTTAGTGCTTTATAAGTGAGTAGCAGTAGTTTGTAGTCTATTCGAAACTTAATAGGAAGCCAATGTAGGGACGATAAGATTGGGGTTATATGATCGTATTTTCTTGACCTAGTAAGAACTCTTGCTGCGGCATTCTGAACTAACTGAAGCTTGTTTATTAATGATGCAGGACATCCACCTAGTAATGCATTACAGTAGTCTATTCTAGAGGTCATAAACGCATGGACGAGCTTCTCTGCATCAGATATAGATAACATATTTCTTAGCTTAGAAATATTTCTAAGGTGAAAGAAGGCTGTTTTTGTAACTTGATTGATGTGATTTTTAAAAGATAAGTTGCTGTCTAAAATAACTCCCAGGTCTTTTACCGTTGAACTAGTAGTTACAGAACAACCGTCTAAGTGCAGGCTGAGATGCTGGAGCTTCTGTGTACTATTTTTTGGGCCGATGAGCAAAATCTCTGTTTTATCAGAATTTAATAGCAGAAAGTTTTGGGTCATCCAATCTCTTATTTCTTCAACACACTCAGTTATGCGAGCTAGTTGAGCTGTATCGCCTGGTTTGGATGAAATATACAGCTGGGTATCATCAGCATAACAATGGAAGCTAATTCCATGCCTTCTAATAATATTTCCTAATGGAAGCATGTATATTGTAAAAAGCAGGGGTCCTAGAACTGACCCTTGTGGCACGCCATAATGTACTAGCATTATCCTGGATAGCTCTCCATTTAAATCTACGAAATGGTAACGATTGGACAGGTAGGATTTAAACCAGCTTAATGCCTGTCCCTGAATACCGATGTAATTCTGTAAGCGATCGAGGAGAAGATCATGATCTATAGTGTCGAACGCAGCACTAAGATCTAGTAAAACTAATAGGGAGATGTAGCCTTGGTCTGAAGCTAAAAACAGGTCATTAGTGATTTTAACTAGAGCAGTTTCTGTGCTATGATGGGGCCTAAAACCTGACTGAAACTCTTCAAAGATATTGTTCTCCTGCAAGTGGTTACATAACTGGGCAGCGACAATCTTTTCTAAAATCTTAGACATAAATGGGAGATTTGAAATTGGTCTGTAATTCGATAGCGTGTTTGGATCCAGATTAGGTTTTTTAATGAGGGGCTTAATAACTGCTAACTTGAGGGATTTAGGGACATGACCTAACGATAGTGAGGAGTTAATAATATTGAGAAGAGGCTCACCAGCTGTATATAACACTTCCTTCAGTAGTTTAGTGGGAATTGGATCTAACTGACATGTTGTTGATTTAGCTTTCATAATAGCATCATACAGCTCTTCCTGTCCTATACATGTAAAACAGTGTAGTTGTGGGGTTGTAAGTACGATTGTGTCGGGAGATGCTGTCAGAGGTTGAACTGCCACAATTGTTTTTCTAATGTTATCTATTTTTTCAGTGAAGAAATTCATAAAGTCTTCACTACTAAACTGTGATGGAACACATTTTTCAGATCCCTGATTTGTTGTTAATTTAGCGACTGTACTGAAAAGGAACCTGGGATTGTTTTTGTTATTTTCTATGAGTTTGCTCAGGTGTTTAGCTCTAGCAGCTTTTAGCGCCTGTCTGTAGCTAAGCATACTGTCTTTATACGCAATTCTAAATACCTCCAATTTAGTTTTCCTCCATTTTCTCTCCAGATTACGTGTTGTTCTCTTTAGGGCATGCGTATGACTATTATACCAAGGTGCAGGTGCTTGTTCTCGAACCTTTTTTAACCGGATGGGGGCAACAGTGTCTAAAGTGCTAGTGAGGATAAGGTCTATGTTGTTCGCCATCTCATCAAGATGATCAGCAGTTATGGGTTTAATGTGAAACTGAGATAAATCAGGCAGGTTATTTATGAATCTGTCCTTAGTGGTTGGAATAATAGTCCTACCAAGTCGATACCGTGGTGAAACACGGTTAATCTGCTCTACCGGTAGTGTGTACAGTAGGAGATAATGGTCTGTGATGTCATCACTCTGGGGTAAAATATCTATATCAGTGACGTCTGCTCCGTAGGATATTATTAAGTCTAGTGTGTGGTTAAAACGGTGGGTTGGTCTGGTGACGTTTTGTTTAACTCCAAAAGAGTTTAGTAAATCGACAAATGATAATCCTAGGGCATCGTTTGCATCATCTACATGAATATTAAAATCTCCTACAAGCAGCACTTTATCAAAACTGATCAAGAGGTCTGAGAGAAAACAAGCAAACTCATAAAGAAAATCAGCGTAGGGCCCTGGGGGTCTGTACACGGTGACCAGAGCAAGTTTTCTATGCATGTCTGAAAGTGCAATTTTAAGAACGAGCACTTCAAATGATTTAAAGCTGAATCCTAATCTCTGACTAACATTAAGAGAAGCACTATAAATGGTTCCTACACCCCCCCCACGACCAGTCTGACGGGGCTCATGCTTATAAACATATCCTGACGGTGTAGACTCGTTTAGACCCATATAATCACCTGGTTTAATCCAGGTCTCCGTGAGACAGAGTGCATCGAGATTATTATCTGTGATCATCTCATTTACAATCAGTGCTTTGGGTGCAAGTGATCTAATGTTTAAAAAACCGAACTTTAGAACTTGTTTGTTTATCTGGCATTTTTCAGTTTTAACTGCAATAAGATTATTTCTGGATCTTGTGTATGTAATTCTTGGTTTTACTACACGAGGAATAGATACGGTTTCTATAAACTGGGCTGTGTGTGAACTTGTAACTATTTGGTCTGTAGTATGCGTGTTCTTATAGTTGAAGATTTCTTGATGTCTTACCAGTCAGATGGTGTGAAGTATCCTAGAGATGTTATCTGATAGCACTGCTGCTCCAACTCTGCTGGGGTGCAGGCCATCAGGGCGGAAGAACCTAGGACGCTCCCAGAAACAGTTCCAGTTATTAACAAAGAGAAGTTTATGTTCTCGACACCATGACTGTAACCATTCATTTAGAGCTAAAAGTCTACTAAACTTCTCAGCCCCTTGCTGGTAAGTGGGAAGAGGTCCTGACACAATGATCCTCGTTGTGGGTGATGTGCTGCGTACCGTCTCCACCAGGATCCTGAAGTCCCTCTTTAAGATCTTTGTTTGCCGCAGCCTGGTGTCGTTTGATCCGGCATGGAGAACAACCGCTCCGAAGTTCTCGTTCAGGATCGCGGGTACCTGCGCAGCGACATCCAGAACACGAGCACCAGGAAAACAGCGAGTGTGCACCTTACCTTTAGCTCGGGTAGCGCGGACATGCCGGACGATGGAATCTCCGAGAATAACAGTGTCGCGTTCCGTCTCACGGAGGGGGACGAAGCGGTTCTCGGTCGAGATCTCGAAGGCCGGTGGTGGAGGTGGAGACGTCCTCGATCGGGGCTTGGCTTGTCTCTTCCGCCGCGGCCGCATCCAGGGTCCATGTTGCACCGGTGCCGGAGTTGTAGGTGCGCTGGGCCTGGGCATAGAAGCACGCAGAGTTGATGTGCTGGGAGCGTTAGGTTCAACCCGGGAGTTTACCTGGGATGAGTGCGCGTCCGCCCGGGATGTTTCCAGCGCCGCTTTCCGCTCTCGCAGCCGGGCATGCTTTACATGCAGCTCGCGAATCTGTTTCTCCAATGCCTCCATCTCCAACGCCACCGTTTGCAACTCGAACGAGTCCTCACCTGTGCTCGAATGCAGACAAACAACCGGCATAGTGCTTATCGTCACGAACAGATTTATTATACAGAGATGTGAGTGAGAGAAAATAAATATAAACAACACTAGTTATAGTCGGGTTAACTAACTACAAGCACAAGTCAGGAAGAAAAAAAACAATTAAGGATTAGTAAAAGAGGAAAAACGGATGGATAGATAGCAAAGTTTGTTTGAAAGACGCTGAGAGAGATACAAACACGTAACTCGCGGCAAACAAGTCAAACACAGGAAGCTACGTCACAGGAAGCTCACCCCTTATAAGCACTATGCCGGCTGTGTGTCTGCCTTTGAGCACAGGTGAGTTGCAAATGGTGGAGTTTAAGGTGGAGGCTTTGGAGAAACAGGCAAAGCATGCCCAGCTGCGATAGCGAAAAGCGGCGCTGGAAACATCCCAGGCGGACGATCACTCGTCCCAGGTAAATTCCTGGGTTGAACCTAACGCTCCCAGCACCTCAACTCTGCGTGTTTCTCTGCCCAGGCCCAGCGCACCTACAACGCGGCCCGCCCAGGTATCGTTCACGCCGGCACCGGTGCACCACGGACCCTGGATGCTGCAGCAGCGGAAGACATGAGCCAAGCCCCGGTCGAGGACGTCTCCCCCGCCACCACCGCTTATGAACACAATCCATAGGACCTGCAAAGCAATTTATCATCCTAGAAGACATTTAGCCGTGGATGAGAGGATGGTAGCATGCAAAGCTTACACTTGGAGGACACAGTACATGAAAGCCAAGCCAACTAAGTGGGGGTTCAAGTTGTTTGTTCTTGCCGATTCCTCAAATAGATAAACTATTATTATTTAATGCATAGTATTGTAGCCCTACAGGCTAGGATTTGTGGAACCCTACTGTAGTATATTGTTATTGTTTTTGTTGCACTCTTTATTTTTTATACATACTGTACTGTATTGTTTTATTTTTACACAATTCCCTTTTTGAAGCGGTCCTTGCTAATGTGTATTTTAAATAAACACAAAGGAAACACATTCTTTGTTGTAGTACTGTACTTCTCACTCAGATCCTGGCTCAGTGATCCACAGCTCATTATGTAATCGACAGCTCATTATGCGAAACATTGTCTACGAAGCTGTCAGTCACAGCATGTCGAAACATTGTCTACGAAGCTGTCAGTCACAGCATGTCAGACTCCAGAGGGTTATCTAGTGCTGTTCTGAGACTATGACCTATACTACAAGAAATGAGAGCAGCACCTTCCCGAGTGGGATGGATACCGTCCTGCCCTAACAGGCCAGCCTTGCCCTCAAAAATGCTCCAATTATTAATGAAGCCCACATTGTTTTTGGAGCACCACTCGGACATCCAGCAGTTTAGCGACCATAACCTGCTGTAGGCTACATCGCCACGTCGCATTGGGATGGGGCCAGAGAATGTTACTGCATCAGACATTGCCTTCGCTAATTTACACACCTCTATATTATTACTCTTAGTAACCTCTGACTGTTGAAGGCTAATATCATTAGCTCCTGTGTGAAAAACTATCTTAGAGAACCTGTGCTTTCCTAAGAATCTAAGCTGACCTGCTATGTCCGGCACCCTGGCTCCCAGTATACACATAACATGTGCTGCTGGTTCCCCTAAAGGTCTAGCTAATTTCACATGCCTCAGAATGGAGTCTCCTAAAACCAGAGCTCTATTAGGTTTCTCAGCGGGTGCTTCACAGAGGAGAGCAAACCTGTTGGACACGTGAAGCGGAGAGGAATGGTGCTCCCGTGGGCAAGCCTTAGCATTAGCTTTGGTTTTGCGAGTATGCCGCCGAGTCGTCACCCATTCGCCCTGCTGCGAGGGCTCTAATGCCGGAGTCGGGGGAATATTAACTTCACCCAGGGTATTCAGACTTTCCCTTGCAGAACCTGGACTGCTCTCGCACTCACTACTTCTCTCTAGACTCTGGATGCGCTCCTCTAATGCTAAGATCATGTCACACTTCACACACTGAATGAACTGGATGTTGGCCATAGCAGAGAAATTACGTACCTTAATGTGATTACTGTAGTGTGTGTTCGTAGTTCATCTAAAGCGATGAAAGAGAGAAAAAACGAACTGTAAAAAATTTAAAACGCCGATACAAACAAAATTCCTGGCAAACAGTTCAACAACAGGAAACAGGAGCTAAGCTGCCATCATGGGCCCTCAACTGCTCAGTTGTATGAATGAGATATTTGTTGCTATAGATAAGGAATTATTTATATATATATATATTATATATATATATATATATATATATATATATATATATATATATACACAGTGAGGAAAATAAGTATTTGAACACCCTGCTATTTTGCATGTTCTCCCACTTAGAAATCATGGAGGGGTCTGAAATTGTCATCGTAGGTGCATGTCCACTGTGAGAGACATAATCTAAAAAAAAAAATCCAGAAATCACAATATATGATTTTTAAACTATTTATTTGTATGATACAGCAGCTAGAATTCTGACCCTCAAAAACCTGTTAGTCTCCCTTTAAATTGTCCACCTCTACTACATTTATTATCCTAAATTAGATGCACCTGTTTGAGGTCGTTAGCTGCATAAAGACACCTGTCCACCCCATACAATCAGTAAGAATTCAACTACTAACATGGCCAAGACCAAAGAGCTGTCCAAAGACACTAGAGACAAAATTGTACACCTCCACAAGGCTGGAAAGGGCTACGGGAAAATTGCCAAGCAGCTTGGTGAAAAAAGGTCCACTGTTGGAGCAATCATTAGAAAGTGGAAGAAGCTAAACATGACTGTCAATCACCCTCGGACTGGGGCTCCATGCAAGATCCCACCTCGTGGGGTCTCAATGGTCCTAAGGAAGGTGAGAAATCAGCCCAGAACTACACGGGAGGAGCTGGTCAATGACCTGAAAAGAGCTGGGACCACCGTTTCCAAGGTAATACACTAAGACGTCATGGTTTGAAATCATGCCTGGCACGGAAGGTTCCCCTGCTTAAACCAGCACATGTCCAGGCACGTCTTAAGTTTGCCAATGACCATTTGGATGATCCAGAGGAGTCTTGGGAGAAAGTCATGTGGTCAGATGAGACCAAAATAGAACTTTTGGGTCATAATTCCACTAAACGTGTTTGGAGGAAAAAGAATGATTAATACCATCCCAAGAACACCATCCCTACTGTGAAGCATGGAGGTGGTAGCATCATGCTTTGGGGTGTTTTTCTGCACATGGGACAGGGCGACTGCACTGTATTAAGGAGAGGATGACCGGGGCCATGCATTGCGAGATTTTGGGGAACAACCTCCTTCCCTTAGTTAGAGCATTGAAGATGGGTCGAGGCTGGGTTTTCCAACATGACAATGACCCGAAGCACACAGCCAGGATAACCAAGGAGTGGCTCTGTAAGAAGCATATCAAGGTTCTGGCGTGGCCTAGCCAGTCTCCAGACCTAAACCCAATAGAGAATCTTTGAAGGGAGCTCAAACTCCGTGTTTCTCAGCGACAGGCCAGAAACCTGACTGATCTAGAGAAGATCTGTGTGGAGGATTGGGCCAAAATCCCTCCTGCAGTGTGTGCAAACCTTGTGAAAAACTACAGGAAACGTTTGACCTCTGTAATTGCAAACAAAGGCTACTGTACCAAATATTAACATTGACTTTCTCAGGTGTTCAAATGCTTATTTGCAGCTGTATCATACAAATAAATAGTTAAAAAATCATACATTGTGATTTCTGGATTTTTTTTTTTTAGATTATGTCTCTCACAGTGGACATGCACCTACGATGACAATTTCAATTTATATATATATATAATGTTGGTACTATGACGGGTAAAGGGAGAGAGATAGCTGATATGATGGAGAGGAGAAAGGTAGATATGCTGTGTGTTCAGGAGACCAAGTGGAAAGGGAGTAAGGCCAGGAACATTGGAGGTGGGTTTAAACTGTTTTATCATGGTGTGGATGGAAAGAGAAATGGTGTAGGGGTGATTCTGAAGGAAGAGTACAGTAAGAGTGTAGTGGAGGTGAAAAGAGTTTCTGATAGGGTGATGATCGTGAAGGTGGAAGTTGAAGGGATGATGATAAATGTCATCAGTGCCTATGCCCCACAAGTTGGCTGTGAGATCGAGGAGAAAGAAAGATTCTGGAGTGAATTAGATGAAGTGGTAGATGGTGTACCTAGGAAAGAACGATTGGTGATTGGGGCAGACTTTAATGGGCATGTAGGTGAAGGGAACAGAGGTGATGAGGAGGTGATGGGTAGGTATGGTTTTAAGGAGAGGAATGTGGAAGGGCAGATGGTGGTAGATTTTGCTAAAAGGATGGAAATGGCAGTGGTGAACACGTATTTTAAGAAGAAGGAGGATCACAGGGTGACGTATAAGAGTGGAGGAAGGTGCACACAGGTGGATTATCTTCTGTGTAGGAGATGCAACCTGAAGGAGATTGGAGACTGTAAGGTGTTGGCGGGGGACAGTGTAGCTAGACAGCATCGGATGGTGGTCTGTAGGATGGTTTTGGAGGCGAAGAAGAAGAGGAGGAAAGTAAGGTTTGAAAGAAGAATAGGATGGTGGAAACTGAAGGAGGAAGAGTGTAGTGTGAGGTTCAGGGAAGAGGTCAGACAGGGGCTCGGTGGTGGTGAAGAGGTGCCGGACGATTGGGCAACTACTGCAGGAGTGATGAGGGAGGCAGCTAGAAAAGTACTTGGTGTGACATCTGGAAATAGAAAGCAAGACAAGGAGACATGGTGGTGGAATGAGGAAGTGCAGGAGAGCATTAGGGGAAAGAGGTTGGCAAAACAGAAGTGGGATCGACAGAATGATGAGAAAAGTAGGCAGGAGTACAAGGAGATGCGGCAGCAGGTTAAAAGGGATGTGGCGAAAGCCAAGGAAAAGGCATATGAGGAACTGTATAAGAGGTTGGACACTAAGGAAGGAGAAAAGGATTTATACCGATTGGCCAAGCAGAGGGACCGAGCTGGGAAGGATGTACTGCAAGTTAGAGCAATAAAGGATGGAGAGGGAAATGTGTTGACTAGTGAGGAGAGTGTGTTGAGAAGATGGAGGGAGTATTTTGAGCAGCTGATGAATGAGGAAAATCAGAGAGAGAGAAGGTTGGAGGATGTGAAGTTGGTGAAGCAGGATGTAGATAGGATTAGTAAGGAGGAAGTGAGAGCAGCGATTAAGAGGATGAAGAATGGAAAGTCGGTTGGACCAGATGACATACCGGTAGAAGCGTGGAGATGTTTAGGAGAGATGGCAGTGGAGTTTTTAACCAGATTGTTTAACAGGATTCTGGAAGGGGAGAGGATGCCTGAGGAATGGAGAAGGAGTGTGCTGGTACCGATCTTTAAGCATAAAGGAGATGTGCAGACCTGCAGTAACTACAGGGGAATTAAGTTGATCAGTCACACCATGAAGTTATGGGAAAGAGTAGTGGAAGCCAGGTTGAGAGAAGAGGTGACCATCTGTGAGCAACAGTATGGTTTCATGCCGAGGAAGAGCACCACAGATGCCTTATTTGCTTTAAGGATGTTGATGGAGAAGTATAGAGAAGGACAGAAGGAGCTGCATTGTGTATTTGTGGATTTAAAGAAAGCGTACGACAGGGTGCCGAGAGAGGAGTTGTGGTATTGTATGAGGAAGTCAGGTGTGTCAGAGAAGTATGTGAGGGTGGTGCAGGACATGTATGAGGACAGTGTGACGGCAGTAAAGTGTGCAGTAGGTACGACAGACTGGTTCAGGGTGAAGGTTGGACTGCATCAAGGATCGGCCCTGAGCCCTTTCCTGTTTGCAGTGGTGATGGACAGGTTGACGGACGAGGTCAGACAGGAGTCTCCCTGGACTATGATGTTTGCAGATGATATTGTGATTTGTGGTGAGAGTAAAGAGCAGGTTGAGAAGAGCCTGGAGAGGTGGAGATATGCGCTGGAGAGAAGGGGAATGAAAGTCAGTAGGAGTAAGACAGAGTACATGTGTGTGAATGAGAGGGAGGGCAGTGGAGTGATGCGGTTGCAGGGAGAAGAGGTGGAGAAGGTGGAGGAGTTCAGGTACCTGGGGTCAACAGTGCAAAGTAATGGAGAGTGTGTTAGGGAAGTAAAGAAAAGAGTGCAGGCAGGGTGGAGTGGGTGGAGAAGAGTGACAGGAGTGATTTGTGATAGAAGAGTATCTGCAAGAATGAAAGGGAAAGTTTATAGGACTGTGGTGAGACCTGCGATGTTGTATGGATTAGAGACAGTGGCATTGAGTAAAAGACAGGAGGTGGAGCTGGAGGTAGCAGAGCTGAAGATGTTGAGGTTTTCGTTGGGAGTGACGAGGATGGACAAGATTAGAAATGAGTTTATTAGAGGGACAGCACATGTAGGATGTTTTGGTGACAAGGTGAGGGAGGCGAGATTGAGATGGTTTGGACATGTGCAGAGAAGGGACATGAATTATATTGGTAGAAAAATGCTGAAGATGGAGCCACCAGGTAGGAGGAAAAGAGGAAGGCCAAGGAGGAGGTTCATGGATGTGGTGAGGGAAGACATGCAGGTAGTTGGTGTAAAAGAGGCAGATATAGAGGACAGGGTGGTATGGAGACGGATGATCCGCTGTGGCGACCCCTAATGGGAGCAGCCGAAAGAAGAAGAAGAAGATATATATATATATATATATATATATATATATATATATATATATATATATATATATATATATATATATATATAGTGGAACCTCGGCTAGTGTTATTTACTCATTTAAATCGATTTCGTATAGTGTTCTTTGGGTTTTTACTGGGTTGGAAGGGGCGTATCAAAAGGTCGCGAAAATTCGGAACTCGCGACCGGTCTTGGTCCCTAACCCTCGCGAGCTCCGAATTTTCGCGACCTTTTGATACGCCCCTTCCAACCCAGTAAAAACCCATAGAACACTATACGAAATTGATTTAAATGAGTAAATAACACTATTTTACTCCATAACACTTAATTATTAGACAATTTTTATGAGATAAACCTTGATTAGAAATGTTAAAACTAGCGTTTTGAGCAGCTCGCGGTTGCTCACAAGCCGATCTGAATGAGAGTCGCTGGTCGGAATGAAAGTCGCGAGCATGCGAGGTCGCGAGTGCTGAGGCCGCGAGCTCTGAGGTTCCACTGTATATGAGATACAGATTTATATAAACATGTGCTAAACCTATTTGTACATTTCCCTCAAATGATCAGATTGAAAGCATAAATCAAACATGCAGCTTTGTTTTATTGTTTATTTTATTGTACATGTTTTATTTTATATTCATACATGCCCAAACCCCACAGCAAAGAGAACTGGATCAGACATGTCACCACCCAGGAAAGCTCAAAAGCCTTGACTTTATGCTGCTTCACCAGATCCTACAAACACAAGACACACAACACAATCTCTCGTCTAAAGTGCATTAAAAACACTACTAACTTCTCACAGGAACAAGTGAACTTCCTGTTCTGAGAGATGAAGGGAAAGCAGTCATTTCTGAGTTTTGTGTAAATGAGTTCAGTTCTTATCTTCTGTTTTATTTAGTGTGCATGCAATTTAAACACCTTATTTTTTAGCTGTGGATTTATATTTTCAAATTTTTTGAGTTGATCTATAATTCACTGGTCCTGGCAAATTTTGACTCTAGGTTTTGGTTTATACAATATCTAGTAGTTTTCCTAGTCTAGTTGTATATATCAAATAATAATTTTTTCCGTCTTTTTTAGTCCCTAGCAGAGACGTTTCTGTCTGTGATTTTGGAGAAGATCAAGGTGGAGAGAGGGTTTATGGGACTTGATCTCCTGCAGTCTCTCTGTAGGGTTTATGTAGGCGTGTGTCAACAGAGAGGAGACTCTCACAAAGCACATGCTCTCGCCTACAGACTCCTCAAAGGAGGTGACATTATACTGATATTTCATTACTTATCTACTAAAAATGACCTAGACACTTATACAGAGAAGTAAATTGTGTGATCTAACAACAAACAAAAAACGAATCTACACTTGGGAAATTTATCCCACTCTTCTTTGCAAAAAAAAGTTCCTTTAAATTGCAAGGTGCTCTCCTGTGTCCAGCTCGAATTGAGGTCTGGGCTCTGGTTGGAACATTCCAGAACTTTGATTATCCTTTCCTGAAGCCATGTCTTTGTTTAATTTGTGCTTTGGGGCATTGACATGTTGAAATTGAAATTCCTCAGCTTTCTTTCAGCGTTTTTGACCAGCAGCCCCAAAGCATTATGTTAAACCCACTATGCTTCACTGTCAGTATGTTGTTTTCCCACATGGTTTTGGTTACTGACTGAATCACTGGCTTGCATATTTATATTATTTATGTTATTTCCATCCTATATTTAAAAAAACCTGCAATTTCATAAGGGTGTGTTGACCTTATCTATCCGATGTATTTCTTTTTATACAGTGTATTTACATCCTATTGTTTTGCAGACTTTTTTAACGCCCCCAAAGTGATTATGGTCATGGTGACAGCATGGCCAAGTATTTTGTCCCATGAAAGTTCTTTATGCTGATCAATTCACATAGTGAGCAACCTGAAAGCAAAGGAAAAGATATTTTATTCGCTCAGCACTTATCTGTGCTGGGATGAGGTAAGTTGTTGATCTTTAGTGTTCCTCTCAGTGTCAATGTTTATTACTGGCAGGCCAGAACTGTCAAGCATCTTTTTTCAACTGGACTTTTCATGTATTTTACTGCCTTCTTAATCTACTTTTAATTTCCAAGTATCAGTGTAATCTAGTGGGACAAATTCTTTGTACATTTATGTTGAACTATGCTGTCAGTTAAACAGTGTTTTATTGCACTGGGTATTAAATAATGATGTATTTTTTGCCAGGTGCCTCCGGGAAACATCTACAATATGATCACCAGCACCCTGAAGGTTCCTAAAGAACAGCTGATATGGTTATGATCTCTGCCCTGCTACCTGGAACTACATCTTCAGCCTGGATCTTCTGTGTGCACAACTGGGCTGGACGTGGACCATTACCAATATTATACGGTACTGAATGCTGAAAACATCTTCAACATAATGTAAAGTTGATATGTAGGTGGCATTTTTATATCTAATCTTTAATACAATAAGATCTCACAGAGACAAATTGGGTAATTGTTGATATTGTGATGTTTCTGTGAGGAAATTTCTATTTTGCATTTATAAATGAAGTTTTCAGGATCAGTGCTCAGACAGTCAGAGAGAATTCTGTAACTTTAGCTGTAAGTATTTCACCATGGGAGGGTCTTTTTTAAGGAAGTGGTAGCTCAGTGGTGAAGGCTCTGGATTACTGATTGGAAGGTCGGTGTCAGGGATCTCCCTGCCACGCCCTCCTCGGTAGCTGTCAGGGATTCACCCTGCCACGCCCCCCTCTATAGCAGTCACGCTGCTTTCCTTGATTACCGACAGCTGTGGCTCATTAAAGTCTCATTCTTGAGTCACAGGCTGTCGGTCGTTGCATTGTCATGCTGGACAATCGCGTGGCTGCTCGAACGCTGGCATTCACCGCTGGATCTAAATCCGAACTCCATTTCCGTATTGGATTACTCATTGCCGGTGGCTTTACTCACAGTTTGATATTACTTTGGACATTTGCGCTCTTGGTGGATTACTCGTCTCGAGCGGATATCTTTGGTTGGTTTTCTCCTCGGCTTGAGTGTTTTGGTTTTGTACTGTTTGAATTAAAGACAATGATAGGACTATATCTGCTTCCGCGTCAGCAGCCTGACAGTCGGGGGTTCAAGCCCCAGGATCACCAACTTTCACTCTTAGGCCCTTGAGCAGGACCCTTAACTCTCTGTTCTCAAGGGGTGCTGTAGTCATGGCTGACCCAGTGCTCTGCCCCCGGCTTACTCAGTGGTGTCAAGTACATTTATAAAGCATCATTACCTTTTGGACCTAGTTCTTATTCCTGACTTTTTCCATTAAGGGTAAAAGTTTTAGTGGTTCTTTGAAATATTGCAAGTTCCCATTCTTGTATAAACTCATAATTGATTGTAAAACCACAATAGCTGCTCCATAACTACCACAAACACTCTCAACATATTAATTTCTCCTCTTTTTTATTTAATAGGAAGGACCTTTGGCTGATACTGAACACTTGGCTGATGCAAGCAAGAACAGAGCAAACACCGTTCCGAGACGTCTGTGTAGCAGCAGTTTTCAGGCTACTTGGTAAGTTTACTGTAAATCCTATTTCGGAGCAACATCAGACATTTTCTGGATTTTTCAGCTTTTCACTCGTGGTCTTTGTCCTTCTTAAACAGGGCGACTTGGTCAACTAGTACTTAAGGAGAACCTGCCAATGTCATTTCAAATTCTGGCAAAAAGCATAAATCAGTTTGTAACACAACAACTCTCAAAAGGTATTTCTAAAGCATTACATAATGATGTTTTTATCGATCTTTATCTTTATTCTCAGACTTTCAGTTTTGTGCTTCAGCAAGTCCTAATTTTGTATGGGATGTTGTGTGCAGATATGCCATGGGAATTGCAGCTCTCAGTCATCTATGCCACTCGTGATCTGGCACCCAGCAACCCTGAAGCAGTTCTGAACACTTTGGAATCATGGAGGAAAAACAACACACAGCACGTTCCCCCAGCCGTCATCAAATGCATTACGCTAATCGACTTCCTTTGTCGTCAGACCAAGTCACAATTATCAGAATGGTGATTTATCTCAAAAATTTGGTACATTAATAAATCAGATTTCTATTTATGTATAGATATTTTTAGATAAATAAAATGTTTATTTATGATCTGTACAGCATTATCAGTTAATTATAGTTTACATCTATGTATTAAAAGTCTGTATGCTATAGACTTCCTGACAGGACACTTCAGTTAGTTTGCATCTCCCAACCCACCACAGTGAGCACTGAGGCCCCCCAGGGCTGAATCCTCATTTGGCTGAATGATGACATCTTTTCTATTTTAAATGAGGAATATGGCTTTTTTTTTAACCAGCCAGGAGCCCAGAATCATACTAAAGACGCCCACAACAGCACAGAGATCCTGGATTCTGCATCCGCTTTTGACGTCGACAGCTTCAAGGATCTGTTGAAGCAACTTGAACAAATGAACAATAATTCAGTAATAGAAGAAGATGGTGAAATTCATTTAATGTACTTTAGTGTGCATGTTACACCCATCTTTATTTTATATTAAGTTATAATTTAAACAAGTTTTATTCAAAGAAATAAAGATTTTAAATTTCAATCATGTCTAATGTCTTTTCATCACAGAGAGCATTCAATCACTTCATTTTTTTCCTAAAATCCACTTTAGTAAATTCAGTGATGTTTGATGTTCCTTAAAGAAAAGGAATTTGACAGAAACTGAAGTTGAGGTATTTTCTTGCAGCTTTAGTGCTTTGTTAATTTCGAGCTCTGAAAGCAATATAGCTGACAGTTAACGTGGGGCAGAACCTGATTCACTTAAACATCTGTACTTCATAATTGACTGCATGGATTGGCAATTCGGTGAGCTTTCAGCAGTCATTCTGACAGGGTTAACACTGGATTCACCTCACAACACCTGAACACTACTGCTGGATGGAGCAGCGGGTGCGTGCAGGAGCGGGGGTTGGTGAATGGGGGGTGGAGCCGGGGGGGAAACGAGCGGTGAGAAGCAGATCTGTGGCTGATGGGACTAATCAGTGTGCTCTGTTTTAGTGATTGGTGACGAGGAGAAAAAAGAGAGAGACACCGAGCAGAGCTGAGCGTGTGTGTGTGTGTGTGTGTGTGGGTAACAGTAGTCCACTGAAAAGCACAGTTTAATACTGTGTGCTCATTTGTGTATCAGTGTTCAGCTGAATAGTCGGTGTAGGTCACAAGTGTGTGTGTGTGTGTGTGTGTGTGTGTGTGTGTGTGTGTGTATTTGTTTTCCACTGCAAAGGACAAGTTAAATGCAGTGATGTAAAGTGTTTGAGTAAACGTACTTTGTTTTTGTACTTAAGTAACTATAAGTGACTTCCTGTCTGATGAACTGTTCTGTATTGGTCCTGTTTACTTTAATAATAAGGAATGTAGACCTGAGATCCTAAATATTGGTCTTTTATTACCATTAAGGCTGTGGTTTTTAACCTTTTTTAAATCATGACTCATTGTTTACATGAAGAAAACACAGTACATGTAGGGGTACGGCCCCAGGAGCCCTGCAGCAAGTGTGCTGTGTGCATGTGACTGATGAATGTGCCGGTAGAAATTCAACTGAAACTGCATTCAATCTGGTTGATTATTTTTTTAACTACATTTAAGTTCCTTGTTATAGGATAACTTGCAATTTTGTAAATTCCAACTTTATTTCCATTAATTCCTGTTAATACCTAAATATTCCTGATATTTTCCAAGGGACGTTTCCAGTTTTGAAAATTCCTGCAGCCACATTCCTAGGAAATACATGAGCTGTTCCTTGGTACTAAGTTTTACATTGTTCTGATATCAGATGCCCCAAGAATTTTACCTGTTGTACAAATTGCAGTTTAGACACAGAAGCTTTGTGTATGTGAGGATCCTCTATAATTTTTTGGAGACAGAGTCTAGTGCAGACCTGGGCAAACTACGGCCCGCGGGTGACATCTGGCCCTTTGTACGTCCCTGTCTGGCCCGCGTGAGGCCAATCATAAATTACAGGGATGCACCGAAATTTCGGCCACCGAAAATTTTCGGCCGAAATACCTAAATCACCGAAACAACAAGGCAGAAACACAATTGTAATGATGCAATAAAAAAGCGCAGCAGCACACGGTTATCTGGATAAAAACAACATGTCTGCGGTGTGCGGAGAGCGATGTGCAAAACATGCAATGCTGAAATTTCAAGAGGGGGTGTATCTGCAAAGAGTTTCTCCAAGTCGGGTTTAATTTAACACTTGAAATCCAAACATCCCGATTGCCATTCTAAATATGAGAAGAACGCGGCGCAGAAAAGTAAAGTCAATCCGAGCATGCGCACTCCGTCTGTAGTTTTCCAGTGATGGTGCCAAGGCAAAAGGCATAACACAAAAAATTATGGAATTCATTGCCTTAGATCAGTGGTTGCCAGTGGATCGACGGGTTAATCTTTGAAACATTCCCTGTGGATCCCGGAAATAATAATGATTATAATATAATATTATTTATTACACTGCTCTTCTTAATGCTGTAGATTAGAATGTTCCATTCACTTGAATGGGCTTCCAAATATTCGGTGGTCAATTATTTTCGTTTAACAGACCGCTGATAATAATAATTGACCGCTGCCTGTCTGTCAATACTATGAATGGTAACAAATAAATAACAATAATTTATAATAATAAATAAAAAAATTTGTAATTGATTTATTCCTTGAATTGCAATGCATTGATTTTAGTGAGGTTAGTACACACTCATAGCCATAAATGCAATGGTTCTAATAATTGACAATCTTTTCTATCGGTGTTTCGGTTTTGGCCTTGGTTTCCTCATTTTTGGTTTTTGGTTTCGGCCAAGAATTTCCATTTCGGTTCATCTCTAAAATATTATCGTTGGTGTGGCCATCTGACACAATTCAGGTTTCTCATGTGGCCCCTTGTAAAAATTAATTGCCCACCCCTGGTCTAGTGTCATTATGCCATGGCTTGGGAAGTCGGGATGTTGTTAATAAATGTGAACTGATTTAATGTCATACTGTGTGTCTGTGTTCTACATTACAGTGGGGTCTGAGGTTCGGTTTCCAGCGTGTTGTTTCCTTACATTCTTTTATCCAGGGCCCCAAATCTTTCCACTGATCTCTCACACATTTAGAAAGTGATCTATGCACAGCTGAACATCTTACCATGAACAACCTCATGCATGCTTGTGAGTTTTACTTAGAATCTACTTCGACTTCACTTCTGTGTTCATTCCAACCTCATTTATGTCGTCAGTCTGATTAGAGAGCAAACAGGGTGTAAGTGATTCTTCACTGCAAGAAAGAAAAGAAGTTTGCAAATGCTGTTAGATCTGAATACAAACATGGTGCATCAGCATACAGAGGTGGTGACGACTGCGGTGAGTCTCAAAGTGCCGGGGCTGTAGCTTGGGCTGTCTGTTGACCTCACTGTGCCTGATGCTGATGCTGGGGGTCTCGAACTCTCCTTGTTGGGCAACCATCCAGGTCTGGATTTGTTTAAACACACTAGAAAGATTGAGTTCTGTCCCGTGTTTTTCTTGTTCAATCAAATTTACAGTAATTTTCTTTTTCCACTTTTTTTCTGTCTTTTATTTGTTTGTTTTTCTTTAAACATACAATACAATACAATACTAAACAATACAATACAGGTGTGAGCCTACCTGTCATGATGAGTGTATTGGAGAGTGTATTTGTAAATTATCCGCTAGATGGCAGTAATGGCACACTTACCGGTAAGCTGTAGAAGAACTCCTGTAGAAGTGATGATGTTACAGTGCAGTTGTTGCATGTGCAGACCTGTGATGGAGTAAAAGAGATGTTCCTTACTAAAAGTTTTCTACAATGAAGTAAGAAACATAAAGAGAGAGAAGACAATTGTGTCTTGTTTTTGATGACGTATTTGATCTAAACAGTGTATTTTCAGTCTGTGGTAACGTTTAGTTTTTTTTTTCTGCAGACATTCCTGATGCCCCCAAACTGATTATGGTGATGGTCACAGCAAGGCCAAGTGTTTTGTCCCATGACGGCTCTTTATGCCGAGCCGAACCAGTCCTCTCATGTATTTTACTGCCAGTGTCAGTGTCAGTGTAATCTAGTGGGACAAATTCCTTATAAATTCATGAACTGAATCAACAAGTAATCAGTTCTTTTCTTCATAGTTGAAGCAAAAAGTGTTAGAGGACATCAGTATTGTAGGCGAGTTTACTAGCTGTACGTTCATGCAGAATGGAGGTGATGTAGAACCATGTGACACTGTGCCCCGCTACTAAATAAACCAACTAATGTTGTGCCTAAATTTGCATATTCATGTTCTATTCTAGAGAGTTATTGAGTTCTCCACCACAAAAGCATCCCTGCTACTGTCTGATACATAAACCCTTTAGTAAAGTCTGATATTTACATCTTTATTTTAAATAACCTGGGGTCATCTGGAGGTCATTTTCTAGGACTCCTCTCAAATAAAACAGTGTGCGTCTCAATAATCCAGTGGCTGAAATATAGAAAGTTTCCCAGTTCTTGTTACATAAACACACAACTGATGGTAGAACCACAAGGACCATTCGCTTACTGCCACAAAACACTGAGCGAGCATTGGCAACTCTTAATTGTAAGCTCCTAATGGGGTGGCCCATTAGAGTTATGTGGTCTCAGAGGGATTCCACCCTGAGGAAGAGCGGCGTCGGGAACTTGTTCATTAGAATCTTGGAAATGACGACGATTGACAACATGGCCCTTTTTGACCTCTTTTCGGTTTTTGGGAATGTCCTGTCATGCAAGGTTTGTGCTTCGTATTGTTTGGATCTGAAGAGCATCTGTATAGCATAATTAGCAGCTATTATACTAAAGTCCTGTATTAGTTCTGTTTGATATAAATTGTTTGTTGGCATGACGTGTCTCTCCTGAAGGTTGTCACTTACAAGACAGAAACAAAAGGGTATGCCTACGTCCAGTTTGAGTCTCCAGAGGCGGCGAATGTGGCAAAGGAGAGACTTGACGGCAAACTCTTCAACGACCATAAAGTGTAAGCTATTGATATAAAGGGTGGGTTTGGACATATGGGACATATTTTATTCATGATCGGGGTAATCTTGGTGGCGTAGGCATAAAAACTAACAGCAGTGTCTAAGAGCAGTGTTTGTGTTGTGTAACAGCTCCATCGAACACTTTAAGTCCTGTAAGGAGCGCAAGGCTGAAGGGAACCACCACACTCAGTTCCACCTGCAACCAGCTCAAGCTCCAGATGTGGTGGAGAAACCAACTCCAGCTAAAGTTCCAGCTGCGGAAGAGAAACAAGCTCCAGTTCCAGCTGTGGAAGAGAAACCAGCTCGAGCTCAAGTTCCAGCTGTGGAAGAAAAACCTGCTTCATCTCAAGTTCAAACTTCAGTTAAAGCGCCGCCAGCATCTGTAAGTAAAGCACAAAACACACACACACACACACACACACACACCCACACACAAAACAATAACTATATTTATTAGTTATATTGTTCTTCTTTTGAAAAAAATAAAGAAATAAAAGCTAAATGTATAATTTTAATAATAATAATGTTGTATGTGTGCAGGATGTACCGATGGCTCCTCCACCTCAAAAGCGCTTGACCATCTATATGCTGGAGTCTGCCGATTTTGAAATGCAGATCCAGATGGCTCGTGAGTATCACACACACTTACCAACACAAACACAAAATAATGGCTAATGTACACTTTTGTAACTCTCTCTCTCTCTCTCTCTCTCTCTCTCTCTCTCTCTCTCTCTCTCTCTCGCTCTCTCTCTGCGCAGATGATCACCTGTTACCTCTGGTAGAGAAAATTCACCCAAAGGATGCAGATAAAATTTCATGGTTGCTGGTGCAGAGTGAAAACAACTTTAATATCATTAACATGATTGCAGATCCTGATGTCCTGCATGCCAAAGTGAGCACACACACACACACACACACACACACACATACACACACACACACACAGTTATTAATATTATATTTAGGAATGATTTGTAATAAGTGGTTGTAATAACAAAACCCCACCCACCGATTCCTTATTTACATGTATTCATAATCACACATATCATTTCTCTATTCACTCTTTATATGCATGTAACATGTGTGATAGAAGCGTATGTGTGTGTTTGTGTGCAGGTGGATAAAATGGATATGTTCCTAAAGGCAGGAGAAGCAGGAGTCAAGCTGGTGAGTATCTTTCTTTAAAACTGGATTATGCGCTGCAAATTGTTCATGTGATACTCAACATCATTTTTACACACACACACACACACACACACACACACACACACACACACACACACACACACACAGTGTGGACTAAAACCCCTTTTAATTTCTCTTTCAGGAAACTCTTAAGATGCTCTTTGGTACAAAGAAAAAGAGAAATAAGAAGAAGAAAATAAATAATAATTAACCCTTTTTTTATGGTAAATAACCATATACAATAAATATATTTAGTGTGTGTGTGTGTGTATATATATGGTATTATTTATTTTTATAAATTCAGTTTCAGTATTCAGCATTATTAATAATATAAAAATAAAGACTTCCGAGTGGTCTGAATCATTGTTTTTTTGTCATTTTATAAGAACTTAAAGAGGAACTTGTCAAGTAATTGTGATAAGAACTGTGACACATACATGAAAGACAAAATGTAAATGTATATTTTCCTGAAACCAGCAACAAACATCATAGTATCAAAACTTTATTGTGTAAAGGAGCCGATAAAAACCCCCAGCAGCTGTTCATTCTAATTCTGTTTCCTCCTTTAAAGTTACAGAAATACTGATTTAAGTTCCAACATAATATGAAGCTGAAATCAATTCTGAATTTAAGTCAAGTTTATTTCTATAGCGCTTTTAACAACAGACATTGTTTCAAATCAGCTTTACAGAATTTAAGAGTTGTACAAGTAATATGTATTTATCCCTGATGAGCAGCCATGGTGACTGTGGCAAGGTAGGTAGTTTGTAAATGGAAACTTACAGATCATTGGACGAGACACCTGTCATTCACCTGTATATCTTGACTGACAGGTGTCTTGTCCAATGATCTGTAAGTTTACGTTCACAAACTATACCTACCTTTTCCGGTTTGTCTGAATCGGTGCACGAAACACATTAACAAATCCAAAAAACACAACGACAAGTCAGACAAACCGGAAAAGGTAGGTATAGTTTGCGAATGGAAACTTACAGATCATTGGACGAGACACCTGTCATTCAAAATATACAGGAAGTACAACTTTTTTTCCCCTTTTATTTATTTATTTATTTATTTATTTATTTATTTATTTATTTATTTATGTTTTTATTAAGCAATTACCCATATACAAGCAACTTGGCAATAACATGTACAATTTACATTACAATACACAGAACAGGTGCATAAAAATACAAATATATACACATACATAAATACAATTTATAATAATAATCAAATTAAAGTAAAAAAAAAAGGGTAAAAATAAACAGGGCTATGGTTTATTCTGTAAATCATATTTTTCTATGAAGGACAAAAGATTCATTGCATTTTTCTTTCTAATCACTTTCAGGTCTGTTGTGAAAGAAATAAACTCATTATAAAATGCAAAAAAAAAAAAAAAAACGTTGGTTTCAAGTATTTCGATTTTGTATATAAAATTTTCCCATCAGAAGTACATTATTAACAAGAAAGTCGTCTCTGTTATTGTTTATCACTTAGTGGTCTAGTGGTTAGGATTTGGTGCTCTAACCGCTGCGGCCCGGGTTCGATTCCCGGTCAGAGAACCGAACCCAGCCATTAGAGTTGCACAAACAGTGCCGGTCCCAAGCCCGGATAAGACAAGACACCTGTCAGTCAAGATATACAGGTGAATGACAGGTGTCTCGTCCAATGATCTGTAAGTTTCCATTCGCAAACTATACCTACCTTTTCCGGTTTGTCTGGCTTGTCGTTGTGTTTTTTGGATTTGTTAATGTGTTTTTGAATTTGTTAATTTGTTTTCGGATTTGTTCATTTGTTTTCGGATTTGTTAATTTGTTTTCGGATTTGTTAATTTGTTTTCGGATTTGTTAATTTGTTTTCGGATTTGTTAATTTGTTTTCGGATTTGTTAATGTGTTTTCGGATTTGTTAATGTGTTTTCGGATTTGTTGTTTTGTTTTCGGATTTGTTGTTTTGTTTTCGGATTTGTTGATTTGTTTTCGGATTTGTTGATTTGTTTTTTGATTTGTTAATTTGTTTTTTGATTTGTTGATTTGTTTTCCGATTTGTTGATTTGTTTTCCGATTTGTTGATTTGTTTTTCGATTTGTTAATTTGTTTTTTGATTTGTTAATTTGTTTTTGGATTTGTTAATTTGGTTTTGGATTTGTTAATTTGTTTTCAGATTTGTTAATTTGTTTTCGGATTTGTTAATTTGTTTTCGGATTTGTTAATTTGTTTTTGAATTTGTTATTTTGTTTTTGAATTTGTTAGTGTTTTCGGATTTGTTAATTTGTTTTCGGATTTGTTAGTGTTTTTGGATTTGTTGTTTTGTTTTTGAATTTGTTGATTTGTTTTCGGATTTGTTGATTTGTTTTCGGATTTGTTGATTTGTTTTTGGATTTGTTGATTTGTTTTTGGATTTGGTAATTTGTTTTTGGATTTGGTAATTTGTTTTCGGATTTGTTAATTTATTTTTGGATTTGTTAATGTGTTTTGCACTTCTCGGCCACCGTACGATACAGCTCAATTAGCTCGGATAACTGAGTGTGTTAAAGAAATAAGAGACTGGATGACCCATAACTTTCTACTATTAAATTCTGATAAGACAGAGATTTTGCTCATCGGCCCAAAAACCAGTACATAGAAGCTCCAGCATTTCGACCTGCATTTCGACAGATGTTCTATAACTACTAGTTCAATGGTAAAAGACCTAGGAGTTATTTTAGTCTTTCAAGATTTTTGTCTTTCAAAAATCATATCAACCAAGTTACAAAAACAGCCTTCTTTCACCTTAGAAATATTTCTAAGCTAAGAAACATGTTATCTATATCTGATGCAAAGAAGCTCGTCCATGCGTTCATGACCTCCAGAATAGACTATTGTAATGCATTACTAGGTGGATGTCCTGCATCATTAATAAACAAGCTTCAGTTAGTTCAGAATGCGGCAGCCAGAATTCTCACAAGGTCAAGAAAATATGATCATATAACCCCAATCTTATCGTTCCTACACTGGCTACCTGGTAAGTTTCGAATCGACTACAAAATACTACTTCTTACTTACAATACACTAAAATGGCTTAGCTCCCATGTATCTCTCCAGTCTTTTAACACCCTACAATCCGTCAAGCTCCCTGAGATCTCAAAACTCTGGACTTCTAGTAGTTCCTAGAATAGCAAAGTCCACTAAAGGCGGTAGATCATTCTCACATTTAGCTCCTAAACTTTGGAATAGTCTTCCAGACAGTGTTCGGGGCTCAGACACACTCTCCCAGTTTAAGTGCAGATTAAAAACGTATCTTTTTAGCAAAGCCTAGACATAACATACGTCTCACATCATAACCTTGTGCTCCAGAACATCTGATTCACATGCACATTATCAACTTGTGCTGTTCATGAACAGCAGCTACGCTAATTTCTCTCCACTGCTTCTCTTTCCCTCCCCATCCCGAGGCATCCTGTGGTTTGGCCAGCTCCAGTCACGTCCCACCTCATAAAGATTATGGACCTTTAAAGAAGTAGATGCCGAACTCGCAAACATCCCGAAGCATCTAAGGACGTACCAGTGCCATTTGGATCCCACTACATGTGTGAAGTTTTGACATTGGACCTCCTGGAGTGTTTAAAGGCTCTGGCATGGAGAAGCTGGTGTTGAATCTGTGATGAGCACAAATGTTGAGCTATTTTATGAGTTGCTCAGTAGCTCCTAGTTTTATAACCATAAAGACTGTATAATAATGTAGAAAGAACATTACTTATAATCACACACTCCAGTGCTCATGTTAGTTCTCACTCTCTAGTGTTCTGTATTGTTGAAAGATTTATGGTTCAACTCTTGATTTCACCCAAATGAGGATGGGTTCCCACTTTTGAGTCTGGTTTTTCTCAAGGTTTTTTCCTTATTACATCTAAGGGAGTTTTTTCCTTGCCACAGTCGCCACAGCTTGCTCATCAGGGATAAATGCACACCATTCATCTTGACTGTTGATTTCTGTAAAGCTGCTTTGAGACAATGTCTGTTGTGAAAAGCGCTATAGAAATAAACTTGACTTGACTTGACATTGCTAAATACTTTCTGCTAAACTGTTGTAATCCACAACACAATCTGGAAGCATTTTATCAGTCTGCCACAGCGATTTTATACAGTCTGCCAAAATGCTTTATTTAAATGCTCAAAATGCTTTATTTAGCATTTAATCACTGAAAACATTTTAAATGGGATTCATTGACATGTTTTGTGTACACACAGGACTTGTGTCCAGCTGGTCAGGTGACCAGAGTGATACGTACAGAATTGATCCTATGATGTCATCAGAAAATATCTAGGTATTACCTTGACAACCACCAAACAAACAAACAGCAGCAAGGAGCAGCAGCAGCAGCAGCAATTAGCAGCGACTAACAAAAGTTATAAACTTCTCTTATATTAAACATTTCTTCATGTAACATACTAGGGATTTAGGACAATGTATTTCATTTTGTGCATTTTATTTTCAAACCCATTTAATTAAAAATTGTATTATTGTTATACTGTATGAATATATTGTCTTGATGTGGCATGAAAAATAGAAAATGAGGATTCTCTTCCCGTATGAGGGACAGACTGTTTGTCCAATCAGGTTTCGGAGGTGGACTGGATTTTGGGGAAACGCGGGAAAAAATGCGGTGCAGGATGTTTTTCCAGGAACTAGAAATATCTAGACAATTGGATTAAGTTCGTTCAGCTCGGGGATAACAAATACCGTTTTGTTTTGTTATGAAATCCGACGACCAAAGTGATCGTCGCCTAACAGCAGATCGGGAAAGTTCGGGACGCGTCCGACAAGCGGAACCAGACGGACTTCAGCCAGGTGTTATCTTGCGGACTTTTTTTCCTTCACGGATGACCCTGCTGCAGGGAGGAATACAGCCGGAGAAATCCCTGTTTTACTGAATGAGAATCATTTGGTTTCATGAGTAACTTGGAAATTTAAAACTAAATCTAAAAGCACCTGTTTTTGTTGCTGAATGGATGCTTTACTAAATGTGCACCAACGCTAAGGGGCTTCAACTAATTACATACCCAGGTATTTCTTTATTTGTGTTTCTAAATATTGTTTCCTTTTGAACTGACTAATCGGTTATTGGTTTTAAGAGTCATTGACTGTCTATTTCAGTTTACTGCCACGTCTGCCTTGGACTCGTCCAAAGGAACTGAACAGGCTGATTTATTTCTGTTTCTATTGCTGAGATATATAAATCCCTGTCTGAGTCTAATTTAACATTTCTTTAACTGCAGATTGGTTTAGAATAATAAATATCTTATTTTTGATGATAATCCAGGATAAATGTTTTGGGATTTATTGAGAACATACTGATCAACTGTAACCATTACATTTTGGAGGCACCGGCATAGACATTTCTAACGTTTTTCATTGTACTTTGGAAAAAGAAACTATAGGTGAAAGGCCAGCATAATTCTAAATCTAACAGCTGGGACCACAGGCTCCTGTGCACCAAAACCCTATACCCCCCAGCACCATTCAGACTTTCATTGTAGTGTGTCTATTCTAAAGTTGGTGGAAATCTGTTGCATTATGGATCTTCCTCAGGCAGTTGAGTGGAGCCATCAGGTTCAGGTTAGTCCTGCTAACTGTATCATACTTAGTGGCGTTCCCTTAGATGTGACAGACAAAACCATTATGGAGGTGTTAAACACTGTAAAAGTGTTTGGACATACCCGAATTCGGGGATGACGAGGAGATACGACAGGTATAAACTTGTTCTTGTTGATCGAATCTAGCACAAATGTTGACCCTAAAATTTTACCTCCAGAAGTGGGCATTCTTGGAGTAGTGGGGCCTTGGAGCGTTCATGTCACTGAAACTGTAGATCCGCTTGTTCAAGAAACTTCTTTTAAGGAAAAGTTTATGTTTTTGATTCAACAGGAAGGGAAGTCCTTGAGTGATGTGAAATCATTTTTTAAAGCAGAAACCTCTCCCAATGTTAATGTAGACCTGAACTTAGTGAACGCCATTGACCGTCTGGTTGATAAGTGTACACACCGGTCACGTTATAGTCTGACGTATAGAAAACTGAGAGTGTTTTCAGGTGTGCAGCCTGTTCCACCTGGGGAAGAGGATTATGAATCCTGGGCAGAACAGGCAGCTCAGATGATTGGTGAGTGGCAATGTGCTGAGACTGTCAAGAGACAGCGCATTATGGAAAGTTTGAAAGGGCCCGCTGCTGACATAGTTAAATTTTTGAAGGTGAGCAGTCAGAATTCAACTGTTGCTGACTATCTTAGGGCTCTTGACACTGCATATGGCAGTACAGAGAGTGAGTCAGACCTTATGGTGAAGTTTGGTAGCACTTAACAAAAGCCAGGTGAGAAGCTTTCCACGTTTATGTATAGACTTGATAAGGTTCTTCACCGTATTTTTCTAAAGGGTTGTGTTAAGGTGGGAGACTTAAACAAAAAACGGATGGAGCAGATCATTAAAGGAGCTCTTACTACAGACAGATCTGCTTAGAGAAGTAAGGGAAGAAGAAAACTGGATTAGTTCCAGAGATGGACCCAAAGTCGGGGTGGCCACTACTACTGTTCATCAAGTACCAACCTCGGAAAAGGAGGTAGATACTTTAAAACGTGATGTGAAAGAATTGTCAGCTCTAGTGAGTAAATTGATCAAAGTATTTGGATCAACTTCTGTTTCAGAGTCATCTTCACAAAAAAATCTTTTAGCAGTGTGCTCTGAGGCCATGCCAAGTCATGGATGCTGTTCCAAAGAAAGATCTAGTGACACATTTTAAGGCAGGTGTTTTCTGTTACAGGTGTGGTGAAGATGGACATACAAAAAGAGAATGTAAAGGGGAGGAAAACCTGAGGAAGGTTAACCAGAAGCTTATTAAGCAGAGTCGCTTGATGGGAAACTCCAGAGGGGCTCTGTGAAAGAGCGGCATCGGGCTCCTTTTGAAATTCGCTCCAATTTCATTCCTGCTGGATTAGTGGGTCCAACATCTGAAGTTCCTGTACAAATAGAAGGGGTTTAAGTATCCTTATGACGGTTATTTACCCATTCGGCTGGAATTTTCAGAAGCTGTGGTTGGAGTGCCTCAAATAATTGATACACTTGCTTTAGTTTGCCCTGATCCAAAGACAAAGCAACCAATAGCTATATTGGTGGGGACAAATACCTCTTTAGTCCGACAGTTGTTCTACGCTTGCCAGGAGAAGGCAGGAGAGAATTTCATGAATGTATTGACTGTTCATCCAGTGGTTAGAGCGGCTTATGAGACCATTCAGGATTCTCTTGGACTGACGTCTTGTCCAGATAAACCTGGTGTGGTGTGGTTTATTCAGCGTAAACCAATTATCTTGAAGCCTGGGAACATTTGTCAAGTCCATGGGAAGCAAAAGTTTTCTAGCGAGTTGGAGAGGCATGTCTTGATTGATCGGGCAACTGATACAATGGCTCCTGAGGAATTGTTAGTGATGCCCGAACTACAGCCTGCTTCTGTTGTGTCAAACCGTGTGGTTACGGTGACGGTGAGGAAAATGTTCAGTAAGGAAGTACGTTTGAAGAGTGGCACTCCTATTGCTCACATCTTTCCAGCGGAGGTTGTACCTCAACTGACTTCTAAGTGCAATGTTTCTGTACCAAATATGCATTTGTATCCCGATTCTTTTGATTTTGGTGATTCTCCAATACCAAAGGGAGATAAACAACGTTTGATTGAAAAGCTTATGGAGAGGCATGATGTTTTTTCTTCTCATGAATGGGATGTGGGATGTTCCCGGAGTACTGTTCATGAGATCAGAGTATCGGATTCCACTCAATTTCGGGAACAATCACGTCGACTAGTTCCTAAACATTTGGAAGATGTACAAACGCATTTGCTTGAACTTCAGAAGAGTGGTATTATCTCCATATCAAAAAGTCCGTATGCTTCGCCAACTGTGGTGGTACGAAAGAAATCAGGAAGTGTAAGGATGTGTGTAGATTATCGTACTCTGAATCGGAGAACGATACCTGATCAGTATACAGTCCCGAGGATTGAAGATGCTTTACACTGTTTGTTCGGTAGCAAATGGTTTTCTGTGCTGGACTTAAGAAGTGGCTATTACCAGATTCCTATGAATAAAGAAGACAAGGAGAAAACAGCTTTTATTTGTCCGTTAGGGTTTTTCGAATTCGAAAGAATGCCGCAAGGAATTTCTGGAGCGCCCGCTACATTTCAGAGGGTCATGAAAAGAACCCTTGGTGACATGAATTTTCTTGAAGTACTGGTGTACCTTGATGATTTGATTATCTTTGGCAAAACCATAGAAGAACATAATGAACGGTTGCTTAACCCTCTGGAGTCTGAATTGCTGCCGGCGCCCAAACGTGCTTTTTTTTTAGATGCCAGCAAAAAGAGCTTAAACTGCTCGGTCATATTTAATCAAACATGTCAAAGTAATACATCATTTAAATCTGTAAAGGGTCTACTTTCATTTGTGTATGCTCACTATATAAACAAAACGTTGTATTTTTTTTAAATGAATAAAATAGGGTGCGCCATTTGTCACCTTTGTCTGCGTGATCTTCGTTTAGAAACACGTCATTAAAAAGCTGAAACTCGGCCAATAGCTGACACACGGAAATAAAAAAATGTATCTTTAGACAGCTTAAAGTGTGTAGTTTTAGAATAAGTCGGTGAAATAAAAAAAACATGTTTCTAATGAATATAAATCATGTGAAACCATATAGAGGCACAGATTTTCCACCAGATAATGAGCTGCGACTGACACGAACCCCCCCCCCGGCTATGCACAGGTAAAACAGTTCACACGTTGAGTCACATGCCCCCCGGACAGTGGCATAAAACAATGCGATTCCACTGAGATTATTACACATTCAGCTGCGTTTGAACGATGACACGCTACACCGGTGAGGAAGCTCTTCAGATGGTTTTGGACAGTGATGAAGAATTTACCTTTTCATCTGAAGAAGATTGCGATTCCGATAAAGAGTGTTTGCATTTTGAAGAGCGAATCGACCAATTCGAGGACTTTCCAGCAAGTTACTATGATGAGTAAGTTATTAAGTCTTACATTCTGATCATATAAAACTCATATTGTTTGTAGACATCTCTGCCTCGCTTTTGTCAGCATTGCCTTTTAATGTTACAACTAAAATACGCCAATATCTGCTCATTTGTAACATTAACTGTTTGTAATTGTATGCCCTAAAAATATTGTTGACGTTATATAAAGTTATATTTTACCCTCAGTTCAGTTTTGGTTAGTGTCACTGATCATCCTGAAAGGCTGTTATGTAGTGTTAGCTAGCAGAGATGTTCCGGAATGCTGAGGTGTAAATGCTATATGTACAATGCATGCTAACAAATATATATAGTTCAAGTGTATTCATCAAAAATACATTGTTTGATTATTTTTAGGAGTGTGGCTGCATCACCCCTGCCTTCACTGGAAACTTGCACCAGGCCATGCAGGCGTCGCTCCATTTTGAGTTCGACCGAGAATCATCCTGAGTAAGTACATATATTATATATTCTTAAATTATATTTAGTTTGAATCATTATTGCATTGAATGACCTATGCAAACAACTTTACCAACAACACAATTAGTGATGTTAATGTGTCTGTGTGTGTGTGTTTCATAAACAGATGTGATCAAGCACCTGCTCCAAAAAAGGCAAAGGCAGCACACACACAGTCCACCATGTCATGGAAGGATCAGACCGATAATGACACAGTTCCTCAGACTCTGCGATTCCTGCCCGCACGTGAACCTGGACCTTAATTGAGGTTTTCTGACTCTCATTCTCCATTGAGTCTATTTAAAATGTTTTTACCGTGAGTGAGATGTACCGCTACATTGGGCTCTTATTTTACATGGCAATGGTAAAGTTGCCCTCCATCATAGACTACTGGAGACAGAGCAGTATTTTTACAGTTCCCTTTCCAGCAACAATAATGTCAAGGGACAGATACAGGACAATTTCGTAGAATGTACACATGAGTCACCCAGATGCAGACAAAGAAAACGACAGAAAGAGGGGCACATCTGAACATGACCGTCTGTTCAGAGTGAAACCGCTTATGGACACAATCCGTAAGACATGCAAAGCAATCTATCATCCTAGAAGACATTTAGCCATGGATGAGAGGATGGTAGCATGCAAAGCTAACACTGGGATGACACAGTACATGAAAGCCAAGCCAACTAAGTGGGGTTTCAAGTTGTTTGTTCTTGCTGATTCCTCAAATGGATACACCATGGACTTTTCTGTATACATGGGAAAGAACAACTTTCCCACATGCCATGGACTATCATATGATGCTGTGATCTCTCTTTTGGATGGTAAAGTTTTAGGCTCTGGGTACCATGTGTACATGGACAATTTTTACACAAGTCCAAAGCTGTTAAAAGACTTGCTATCCATGCAGTTTGGTGCATGTGGGACGTACAGAGAGAACAGGAAAGATTGCCCTCGAAATGCAGATAACTAAAAACTCTCCTAGGGGATCCATCAGGTGGATTCGGGATGGGCCTCTTGTATTTGTGAAGTGGATGGACACACGAGAGGTCTCATTGTGTTCCACTATTCATTCTGCATATACCGGAGACACTGTGCAGAGGAGGGTGAAATTACAAGGTAAATGGGAAACAAAGACATTTCCATGCACTGCACTTGTAACTGCATACAACCAGCACATGGGGGGCGTTGACCTGTCTGATCAACTGTTTCAATACTACACAGCACAGCACAAAACAATGAAGTGGTACCGAAAGATTTTTCTACACTTCTTGGACATCGCTGCCACCAACAGTTTCATTGTGCATAAAGAACTGTATTGTGATGTGTCCCATAAAGAATTTATAGAACAACTTATTGCCGAGCTTTGTAGCGTTACACAGAAAGTAGTGCCAAAACGGACCAACTCTGATCATGTACCAGTTCCAGGAGCTAAACTGTCCTCTGATGTCAGAAATGTTGCCACTGCTGGCCTCAAGAGCTGTGTACGTTGCAAAACATTGCATGGTAAGCACCACAAAACACCACGGAAATGCCTGGCATGCGATGTTCACCTGTGTCTTCAGTTGAACAGGAACTGCTTTCAAGAGTGGCACAGGGATTTTGCAAAGTGTTGTGTTATTGTTTTTGTTGCAGTCTTTTTTTTTTTTTTTTTTTTTTCATTCACTTATTCATTTTCTCCCGCTTATACATAATTCGGGTCGTGGAGGCAGCAGTCTAAGCAGGCCCCAGCCTTCGACTGCTGCCCAATCCTCACAGCACCGTCCCTTACGGTCCCTCCTGCAGGTGGTGAGCCCATGGGAAGTTTTTCAGTTTTTATTATTTTTTATTTATTTATTTTTTATTTATTTAATGCATAGTATTGTAGTGTATTGTTATTGTTGCACTCTTGTTTTTATATATCTATTTATTTAATGCATAGTATTGTAGCCCTACAGGCTAGGATTTGCGGAATTCTACTGTAATATAGTGTGTTATTGTTTTTGTTGCACTCTTTATTTTTTATACATACTGTACTGTATTGTTTTATTGTTACACAATTCCCTTTTTAATGCTGTCCTTGCTAATGTGTATTTTAAATAAACCACAAAGGAAACATTTTTTCTTCTAGTACTGTACTTCTCACTGTGATCCTGGCTCAGTGATCCACAGCTCAATATGTAATCGACAGGTCATTACGCGACCCATTGTCTACGAAGCTGTCAGTCACAGCATGTCGATGCCTCTTCGCATATGGCCTTTCAAAGTAAAAAGTGTCTATTAAATTTTTAATCTATGTATTGTTTAATGGGAATAAACAGGCAGGATGATTTTCACATGATTAAAAAAAAAAAACCTACATTAGAAGATCTGTTCTCAAAAGGTCTTGGGGAAACATGTTTACTATAGGTTTTGTGGCCTTATTTCAGTGAGGTTTTTTTTTTTGCTTTTTCAAAAACCACGCATAAACCTTATTTTGTCAAAAATACAAACACACACATATAAGTTGTTTACATATTATGGTAGCCCAGTTAAGGTTCTTGACAGGTTAAAAGATGAAGGCTTGAAGCTGTCCCTTGACAAATGTCAGTTCTGTAGACCATCTGTTACCTATGTGGGTCACAAAGTGTCTCAGGAAGGCATTGCAACTGATCCGGCAAAGCTAGAGGCAGTGGTCACCTGGCCAAGACCCAGGACTGTAACAGAATTAAGATCTTTCTTAGGCTTCTGTGGGTTTTACAGACGTTTTGTGAAGGGTTATTCAAGTTAATGCCATCCTTTGAATCAACTGCTAAAGGGTTATCCACCACTATCAAGGCAGAAAGAGACAAAAGCAAGTACATCTGCTGTGGCATGTTTTAAGCCGAGGGATTCTTTTGGGGTGAGATGGGATGATAAGTGTGAGAAAGCATTTAATGAGCTAAAACTTGCCTGACAAAAGCTCCTGTCTTGGTTTTTGCCGATCCACAGTTGCCTTATGTACTTCATGTAGACGCTAGCCGAGATGGGGTGGGAGGTGTCTTATACCAACAACATCCAGAGGGCCTGCGGCCAGTTGCTTTTATTAGTCGTAGTCTTTCACCCTCTGAGGAGAATTTTTGAGGTGAGAACAGACAACAACCCTTTGACCTATATCTTGTCCTCTGCGAAATTGGATGCTACAGGACACGGATGTTTGTCTGCTTTGTCTACGTACACTTTTAGCCTGAGGTATAGGCCTGGCAAGACAAATGTGGATGCAGATTCTTTATCCAGACGTCTTCATTCTAGTGCCATGCCTGATGATGAGTGGGAGGAGATTTCAGCCCCTGGAGTTCGTGTCATGTGTCAGTCTGTAATAACTTGTGAGAAACTGGAAAATCCTTATGAGTGGAGAACATGGGCTTCTGTATCTTCTGAAGACAATGTGTCAGGAGCATTAGGTAATGTTGTGTCCTTTTCCCAAATTGAGCCAGGGAATTTGGACTCTAAGGACTTGAGAGAGGCTCAAGAATTTGATTCTTGTCTAAAGAAAGTGAGACTAGCTATTAGTCAGAAGCAGCTTCTCAGTTGTATAGATTTTGACCACCCAGACTTGAAGCTTTGGGAGAAAGAGTGGGGAAATCTAGTAGTGGAAAACGGGTTGCTGTGCAGAGTGACTAAATTGTTAGACAATAGGGTAAGACGGCAACTTGTACTCCCTGCTCCTTTTCGAAACTCAGTATTGACATCTCTTCATGATGAGAGTGGACATGTAGGGTTTAACAAGACCTATGCTCTCATTAGAGACTGATTTTTCTGGCCACGTATGAAAGCTGAAGTGAAAAGCTACTGTAAGACTTGTAGACGTTGTACCGTGAGGAAGACCTTGCCAAAAAAAGACTGCTCTCATGTCTCATTTGCAAAGCTCGGGTCCTTTAGACTTGGTGTGTATTGACTTTTTGGCGATTGAACCGGACAGCCATAACATGTGCAATGTACTTGTGGTTACCGATCATTTTACCCGCTATGCCCAAGCATACTCTCCCAAAGACCAAAAAGCTTTGACTGTAGCAATGACTTTGAATGAGAAGTTCTTTGTCCATTACGGATTACCGAACAGAATTCATTCAGATCAAGGCAGAGATTTCGAATGTAGATTGATCAAAGAGATGCTGAATGTGTTGGGTGTAAAGAAATCTCGAACATCTCCATACCATCCACAGGGAGATCCCAAACCAGAACTATTTAATTGAACTCTGTTTAATATGTTGGGTACCTTAAATCCCAGTCAGAAATCTAAATGGAGTCAGTATATTCCACAGCTTGTACATGCATACAATTCTACTCGAAATGAGTCAACAGGTTATTCTCCATATTTTATCATGTTTGGTAGGGAGACCAAATTGCCTGTGGATGTTACTTTTGGGGTGTCGAATGGAGAAGGCTCTGAAGTACTGCATTGCAAATATGTTGAAAACTTGAAAAAGTGGCTGAAAACTGCTTATGAGTTAGCGGCTGCATCTGCTGCCCGAGTGAACCAAAATAACAAAAGGAGATATGATGAAAAGGTCCGTCAATTTGATTTAAATCCTGGTGATAGGGTTCTTATCAGGAACCTTGGTTTGAAAGGAAAGCAAAAGCTTGCTGACCGTTGGAGTTCTGTTACTTATGTAATAGAGAAGCAGTTACCAAACTTGCCAGTGTATCAGTTGGTTCCAGAAGGTGGCGAAGGTCAAAAGAAAGTTTTACATCATAATCATATTCTGCCTTTAAGGTATCAGATTAGAATAGGGAACGAAGGGGAAGAACTTCCAGAAAGAAATTGCAGAACTCAAAGTAAGCGCTCGAGGCAGAAAAGAAAAAAGTCTAATAGGACACAAACTTCTGTTGATTCCCATGATGTTTGTTCTTCTGATTCAGAGTCTGAGTTCGGCTATTGGCCCTGTTTATTTCGTTACTTCTTACCTACAGAGATGGACAGGTCTGAGGTTCAGGAGTCTACTGCAGTGAAGGCCACTTTGTTCGAACAAGTTAATGAGACTGATATGGGTCCATGTGAGGTTAATAATGACTTTATTTACCATGACATGGTAGAAGTTGTTCTTGAAGAAAATAATAAAGTCCAGGACAGTATGATACAAACCTGTGTCCCAGCAGAGAGAGTTCTTGAGACTTGTTCAGAAACACTACTTGACTCTCATTCAAGGAGATCAAAAAGAGACAGAAAACCTCAACATAGGTTTACATATCCACAGTTGGAGTTCCTAGTAGCGAAACTGTGGTATTTTCTAAACATGGTGATGTGTGTAACAGCTGGGACCACAGGCTCCTGTGCGCCAAAACCCTATACCCCCGTAACCATAAGAGGGTAACATTCATACACGTGCCTGGTAAGTAGTCTAAATAGTAGTAGTGAAATATAGTAGACTAGCTATCCATAGTATAGGACTCGAAAAGTAAAAAGTAATTATTTAGCGACATTAGCATGGGTAACTAGCCGGCTAGATAATTTTAGCTTCGATAGTTTTCATTCTTTGTCTAAATATTTCATTCTTACCGAGCTAATGGTTATATGTATTTTAATAAATAAAATTAGACTTTTATTTGTCTTTTGGTTAACTTTTAGTCGAATATTTGATATTTCTAACAAACTAGCTAACACAGAAGCAGCACTTGCAAACCCGGCTGGCATGAGGCTAAAAATGATGTGTCCTACACCATTAGTCTAAATGTCCATTTCTGGACATATTATCAGTCTTTCATACTTAATTTATTTAGTCACATTTATCCATTATTTCCTGCAAGCCCATGCTCTTTATGCTAATATCAGGGAAGATTAGACAAAAAAAATTAGGAGCAGATTACTTTTCTCCTCTTCACTCCTGTACCGATGATCACCTTTCCTTGGGGCTATTATGGGTGATTTGTTTCTCAATAATAATAATAATAATAATAATAATAATAATAATAATAACAAAAATAAACGATAAACTCTGTTTCAAAGAGAATAAAACCCATAAAGTTTGGAAACTCACCGTTCCAGGGGTCGTACAGTCCGCTCTATTAAACATTTTACTATTACATTTTTTATATCACATTTTTACTATTGAACATTAGGTAGCTGGTAAGTAGTGTAATTAGTGGTAGTAGAATATAGTAGATCCTTTAGGCCTTTATGTTTATTATCCTTCCACATTTCAGAGTAGAAAAGTGATTGTATTGCACTTATACTGATATTTGTCTGTTTTTGATTTTCTTCACCACTGAGTGTTGTTTATATTTTTAGGTAAAATGAATTACAGTCTTTCAGCACTGTATGTAGGTGATCTGCACCCAGAAGTGACAGAGTCCATGCTGGTGGAGGAGTTCAGCTCTGCAGGCCACGTTCACTCTGTCCGGGTCTGCAGGAAATGGAATAACGGCGTTTCACTTAACTATGCATTCGTCAACTTTTACAAACAAGCCGATGGTAATTCAAACCACACCCGAACCCAAACACTATTTCTGCATTTTATACCAGTTTATAGCCTACTTAATACTCCAGGAGTCATTTCTGTATTATTTACTGCTTTCTTAAATGGATATGGTGAGGATTTGTGTCTTAAATACAATTAAAGTGCGTTTTCAGTTACCCATCTGTACCAAGGGTGCCAATAATTCTGAATATGTCTTTACACAGTCTTTTTCTCCTAAATGAATGACCTGGAATTAATTTTGTTCCCTCAGCTGAGCGAGCATTGGCAACTCTTAATTGTAAGCTCCTTATGGGGTGGCCCATAAGAGTCATGTGGTCTCAGAGGGATTCCACCTTGAGGAAGAGCGGCGTCGGGAACTTGTTCATCAGAAACTTGGACATGACGACGATTGACAGCATGACCCTTTTTGACCTCTTTTCGGTTTTTGGGACTGTCCTGTCATGCTTATATTGTTATACAGTTATATTGTTCTTTTGAAAAAAATAAAGAAACAAAAACTAAATGGATAATTATAATAATATTAATAATAATAATAATGTTGTATGTGTGCAGGATGTACCGATGGCTCCTCCACCTCAAAAGCGCTTGACCATCTATATGTTGGAGTCTGCCGATTTTGAAATGCAGATCCAGATGGCTCGTGAGTATCACACACATTTACCAACACAAACACAAAATAATGGCTAATGTACACTTTTGTATCTCTCTCTCTCTCTCTCTCTCTCTCTCTCTCTCTCTCTCTCTCTCTCAAAGGATGCAGATAAAATTTCATGGTTGCTGGTGCAGAGTAAAAACAACTTTAATATCATTAACATGATTGCAGATCCTAATGTCCTGCATTCCAAAGTGAGCACACAGTTATTAATATTATATTTAGGAATGATTTGTAATAAGTGGTTGTAATAACGAGTGTCTATTCTAAAAATATTTCAAGTGTTTCATTTCTGATGAACTGTCGATATTAAAATGATAATTTTGCTTTGGCCATGTGGAAACAAAACCCCACCCACCGATTCCTTATTTACATCTATTCATAATCACACATATCACTCCTCTATTCACTCTTTATATGCATGTGACACACGTGTGATAGAAGCGTATGTGTGTGTTGGTGTGCAGGTGGATAAAATGGATATGTTCCTAAAGGCAGGAGAAGCAGGAGTCAAGCCGGTGAGTATCATTCCTTAAAACTGGATTATGCACTGCAAATTGTTCATGTGATACTCAACATCATTTTTACACACACACACACACACACACACACACACACAGTGTGGACTAAAACCCCTTTTAATTTCTCTTTCAGGAAACTCTAAAGATGCTCTTTGGGACAACGAAAAAGAGAAATAAGAAGAAGAAAAATAAATTATTATTTTTTTAATGGTAAATAACCATATACAAAAAAAATATATTAATTGTGTGTGTGTGTGTGTGTGTGTGTGTGTGTGTGTGTGTGTGTGTGTGTTATATATATATATATATATATATATATATATATATATATATATATATATATATATTTCCTTGTATTTTTTATTTTTATACATTCAGTTTGTTTATTACTTTTATTTTATTATTATTAATAATATAAAAATAAAGACTTCAACAATGTAAATGCTTTCGGTTGGTCTGAATCGTCATTTTATAAGAACTTAAATAGGAACTTGTCAAGTAATTGTGATACACATACATGAAAGACAAAATATAAATGTATATTTTCCTGAGACCAGCAACAAACATCATAGTATCGAAACTTTAGTGTTAAGGAGCCGATAAAAACCCCCAGCAGCTGTTCATTCTAATTCTGTTTCCTCCTTTAAAGTTACAGAAATACTGATTTAAGTTCCAACATAACATGAAGCTGAAATCAATTCTGAATTTAAGTCAAGTTTATTTCTATAGCGCTTTTCACAACAGACATCGTTTCAAATCAGCTTTACAGAATTTAAGAGTTGTACAAGTAATATGTATTTATCCCTGATGAGCAGCCATGGTGACTGTTGCAAGGAAAAACTCCCTTAGATGTTATGAGGAAGAAACCTTGAGAGGAACCAGACTCAAAAGGAGAACCCATTCTCATTTGGGCGATATCAAGATTTATGTGTGGCAGCCTAAGAAAGGAAATAAAGCCTTTTGACATACTTTGATAGACAGACAGACAGACAGATCTATCTATCTGTCTGTGCTGCAAAGCTTTTCTTTAATGCATACTGCATGACCCAACCTCAACTAGAGAGAGGGAGAAAGAAAATCAACATTAAATATAAGTCTAAAACAGATTAAGCAAAAAGCATGTCCTGATAGTGCCACTAGAGGTCAGTGTGAGACTGATGTGACCTTGCCGTTACAATTCAACTGTTTTTTTTTTTTTTTATAACCGACTGCAGCTTGGTTAAAGTGAAGCTCTAAAGATAGACAATATAATAAGATAATAGTTTAAACCAGGGATCCTGGAGCTGTGAAGGAGTAGTGTGATGCACTGGACCAATGTCTTGTATTTAATGACATAGTGCACTTAAAGAAACATTGTCAAAATGACAATACATTACACAGCTGAAAATGACCTACTTAAATTTAAATGTAACAAGATCCTAAAAACTTTGTTACATAAACAATTTAGATATCTCACAAACCTCAAAAACTCTCTATAGAATAGTGTTTCCTGTTTAGACAAGAGGATATACTAGCCGGAGATGTGTGAGCCAGATAAAGACTCCCTGTTTACCTTACATACTAACATTGTAAATATTCAATAGACACTAAACAGACAAAGGAATGTGTGTGAAACAGTGTGAAAACCGTCTTAACACTAAGAGATATAATTATTTTGATGCTAAAGTGCCTTGAAAAAAAATATGTACACTGCAATCAACACTTTTTTTTTATATACAAGTACAACTCTCTGAAAGCAGTCCTGTAGCAATCCAGTAATTGTTTGAAAGCCACATGTGTAAGGAGTTTATATTTTACATTTAAAAATATACCAGAAAAAGTGACTGCGGTTAAGCCAGCCGCATCTTGGAAATAGACGGTTAACCTAGCCGCACTTTGTTTAGTGTTGCGCGTCTAATCGTGCACTTACGGTATGGGTGCTGGGAGCGGTCAAAATACATGTATAGACGCTTCAGAAAGGCGTTTCCGTTATAAAAAAAAGACTCAGTTCAATGTTCCACATTTAAACATTCATTAAACATTTTTCTTTATAGGTTTGCTCAATCTTTCAAATTATTCTTATGTACAGTGTCCCTGTCTATTACTCTGTTAAATCTTAACTCATTTTACTGTGGAGATTTTGGAGAAAACTAAAGGCAAAATCACTCAAAACCTCAGGTGCATTTTTAATCATGTTCCATATTCAAACACTCATAAAATATTTTTATTTATAGGTTTGCTCAATCTTTTAAATTATTCTTATTTACAGTGTCCCTGTCTATTACTCTATTAAATTTCAACTCATTTTACTGTGGAGTTTTGGAGAAAAGTAAAAGCAAACTCACTCAAAACATCACTGCATTTTCAATCATGTTCCATATTCAAACACTCATAAAACATTTTTATTTATAGGTTTGCTCAATCTTTTAAATAATTCTTATGTTCAGTGTCCCTGTCTATTACTCTGTTAAATCTTAACTCATTTTACTGTGGAGATTTTTAGAAAACTAAAGGCAAAATCACTCCAAGCATCACTACTTTTTTAATCATGTTCCACATTCAAACACTCATAAAACATTTTCTCTTATAGGTTTGCTCAATCTTTCAAATTATTCTTATGTACAGTGTCCCTGTCTATTATTCTCTTAAATATTAACTTATTTTACTGTGGAGATTTTGAGAAAAGTAAAGTCAAAATCACTCAACACATCACTGCATTTTCAATCATGTTCCACATTCAAACATTCATTAAACATTTTTATTTATAGGTTTGCTCAATCTTTTAAATTATTCTTATTTACATTGTCCCTGTCTATTACTCTGTTAAATGTCAACTCATTTTACTGTGGAGTTTTGGAGAAAACTAAAGGCAAAATCATTAAAAACCCCAGTGCATTTTTAACCATTCAACATTCCACATTCAAACACTCATAAAACTTCCTAGATAGTTTTTTTCAACTGATTCCTGTTTACAGTGATCCGGAATTTATTTATTTTGTATTTATTGTCAATTAATTTGACTGTACATTTTCAAGAAATTAAAGTTAATATTACTCAAAACATATGTGTATTCTTTTACTTATTTCCATATTATTCATAAAAATCTAAATAATTTGCATTATTATATTTTTTTTTTGAAAAATTTCAGAAAAAATACATTCTTGTTTTGTCCAAACATATAAAAATTGGGATATGGATTTCACTCCATTACTCCATTAGGTATCGCAGTTTTGGTTACGTTTGCCTCGGCTTCACTCTCTCGACTCTTCATGCCAAATGCGATACTGTTTTTTGTAAATGAAGCATACAGTTGTGCCCTTAGCCTGCTTTCAGTGTTTGTAGTGTCCCTGGGTCCAGAGGGGTGCACTTGCTGTCATACACAGAGAGCTGATTTTCATTACAAAACAAATTGCTGACTGTGATCCAGTGGCATTGCCGAATGTTCAATATTTGCAGAAACTTATTTTGTGGGGTTCCAACAATTCCACCATTTGGAATCGCACTAAAGACATCAGGCAAAAAATCCAGACGGTTAATATAAAGCCAAATTATTTTACAAGTAACCCTGTAGACAGCAGTGTAATTATAACAGACAATCAATTACAAAGTTTTACTCCTATTCACGAGAATTACTTAATTTCATTAATTTCCTCATCAAAATCATCAACCTGCATTCTCGATCCCTTGCCTACAAGTTTCTTTAAACAGATCATTCCAGAGGTAATTGAACCTGTTTTAAAAATAATAAACTCTTCCATTAGCACTGGTTTTGTACCAAAATCCTTCAAACTGGCAGTTATCCACCCCCTAATTAAGAAACCTGACCTTGACCCATGTCAGCTGTCCAACTACAGACCAATATCAAATCTCCCCTTCATAGCCAAAATTTTGGAAAAGGTTGTAGCACAGCAGTTATGCTCACACCTACTTATGAATAATATTTTTGAAATGTATCAGTCAGGATTTCGGCCTCATCATAGCACAGAGACGGTGCTAGTTAAGGTGGTAAATGACCTGTTATTGGCCTCTGATCAGGGTTTTGTCTCCTTACTTGTTTTGCTCGACCTTAGTGCAGCTTTTGACACCATTGATCACACTATACTACTTGCTAGACTTGAGAACGTTGTTGGAATAAAGGGAACGGCTCTCTCTTGGCTCAGGTCTTATTTGACTGATCGCTATCAGTTTGTTGATGTTAATGGTGAGTTCTCCACACTCTCTGAGGTAAAGTTTGGTGTTCCTCAAGGATCTGTCTTAGGCCCTCTGCTTTTCTCTTTATATATGCTGCCTCTTGGAGAAATTATTCATAAACATGGTATTAGATTCCATTGCTATGCTGATGATACACAGCTATATATTTCAGCAAAGCCAGATGAGAGAGATCAGCTTAACAATGTTAAAAAATGTGTAAAGGACATTAGACAGTGGATGCTCGATAACTTTCTTCTGCTAAACTCAGATAAGACGGAAGTACTTTTACTAGGACCACATGCAGCTAGAAGCAAACTTTCCGATTACCTAACATCTCTGGATGGTGTTTCTGTTTCAGCGTGTACGGCTGTCAAAGACCTTGGTGTGATTATTGACTCGAGTCTTTCCTTTGAGGCTCACGTGAATAATATTACCAGGATCGCCTTCTTTCACCTTAGAAATATTGCTAAAATTAGAAATATGATGTCGTTACAGGATGCAGAAAAACTAGTTCATGCTTTTGTTACTTCTAGATTAGACTACTGTAACGCTTTACTGTCTGGGTGTGCGAGTAGGTGCATAAATAAGCTTCAGTTAGTTCAGAATGCAGCAGCAAGAGTCCTCACTAGATCTAGGAAATATGACCACATCACCCCTGTATTAATCAGTCTACACTGGCTCCCAATCAAATCTCGCATTGATTATAAAATTTTACTACTGACATATAAAGCACTTAATGGTCTCGCACCACCGTATCTGAGTGAACTTCTGTACCAGTATGATCCTCCACGCCTACTTAGATCAAAAGGTGCAGGCTATCTGTTGGTTCCTCCAATAATGAAGATTACAGCAGGGGGCAGATCTTTCTCTTATAAAGCCCCGCAGTTATGGAACAGCCTTCCTATCAGTGTTCGGGACTCAGACACAGTCTCAGTGTTCAAGTCGAGGTTGAAAACATATTTATTCAGTCAAGCCTTTAATCAGTAGATTTTTTCTCAGGTAAAGGCTCAGATCTGGAGGGAACATTGATATAGAGTGTTTGGTGAACTGGGATATTTGTACGCTGTCGTCCCCTCACATTCACGTGTTCACTCAGGTTTGTTGATGGTGGTGTGGTGGGCCGTCTCTTATCCCAGAGATCCCTCATGTCTGTGTTGCCTTCTGGTTCTCCCTTTTAGTTATGCTGCTATAGCGAGTCTTGCCGGAGTCCAAACTGCACAGTGACTTTAACTCTCATGCAACAATAGGTACACTTAATAATCCATATCCTTCTCTTCCTGTCACCCTCTTCTCTCTCTCTCTCTCTCTCTCTCTCTCTCTCGGTCGAGTTAAACATGCTCCTGAGGCTCCAGTGACCACTGTTCCTGCCCCTCTCCCCCCCGTGGATCTTCCCACTTCATCCAGGCCTGCCTGGATTGGATGTCAACAGTCTCCTACACTGATGTCAACAGTCTCCTACACTGACTCAGAAATACACTTCGCTTTTGATCATCATCACTGCACCCCGCAACATTGTATACCCGCCACAAATGGACATTCGGTGTAACCCAGATGAGGATGGGTTCCCTCTTGAGTCTGGTTCCTCTCAAGGTTTCTTCCTTATGCCATCTCGGGGAGTTTTTCCTTGCCACAGTCGCCAGTCGCCACCGGCTTGCTCATCAGGGAAAAACTTACTCATAAAGAACATATTCATTTTTAATCACCGCATTATCTGTGTAAAGCTGCTTTGAGACAATGTTCATTGTTAAAAGCGCTATACAAATAAAAATGAATTGAATTGAATTGAATTAAAGGGCAGAACAGATTGAAACCCATCAATGTGCACATTGTCCTTTGCCATGAGGTAGCTGGCCAGGTCGATGACATCACAGGTCAACCAGTAATCAGGGTTGAGTCAAGTATTTGACTCAAGTATTTGTTGCAGCATTTGTATTTTTTGTGGCCTGCATAGTCTTCAAGGAGCAATTGTTTCTGATAGACCTGATTTATTCCAGATTGGCCCTTCGATTTTTGATTGTTTTCTCCTGATATTCTTCACTGGTTCTTTCTGTAGATTTGTGCCAGTTCAGATTTAAATTTGATGCAATGTGAAGACAAAAAGTCAATCTTGTTTGTGATCTTAGTCTATTAAGTATCTTTATAATGAGGGACAGCAGTGTCAGTTCTACATTTTGGGACCTTCTGGAAGACCACATGATAAATGTGAGGGACCATGAGATAAAATGCTGTCATAATCATGCAATGATAAACCATTCTTTTAATTAATCAGCTGATTTTCCTTTGCCTTCAGACTGCTCTGGTGTTTTGGGCTACACTTATATTTGTTGTACATCAGGACTATCATCTTTCCTCTCTGCCTGTGTTTTGTAATAGTGAAATTGAACATGCTCGTCTCCTGCCATATTGACACTGGATATACAAACATACAATTTCCAATCAATATATTCCTCCTTCTAAATAAGCTGTGAAAGTTGATTCAAGAGATTGGAAGCCATGACTCTGCTATCATAATAACAAGACATCAGTTTACACATTCAGTAACACTTTAAAGTGATTACAGATTACAGTGATTGTTCCCAATATTTGTACCTCACCAGTTAGATTTTTTTACTATATATATATAAAATGTATGTGTGTGTATATTTAAACCTGGATCACATCTTCTGGCTTTTTCTTTTTCTCAGGCACTTTTGGGGGTGCCTTTGAAGACTTCTCCTGACAAACACACACACACACACACACACACACACACACACACACACACACACACACACACACACATAAAAACCCATTTTATTTAAAATAAATAAGGATTTAGTTTAAAAGCATATGCTTCTGCTCTTTTTTTTTAACAAAAATTGTTTAGTTGTTGTTGTTGTTGTTGTTGTTGTTGTTGTTGTTATTATTATTATTATTATTATTATTATTATACACTCCAAAAAATAATACCTTGTTTTTTACATCTTGGAATGGAAGAACCTTGACTAGTGGAGAAACATATAATCCTTTACGCCTCTGTCTCTTTTTCCACTGCTCCATTTCCACTCGAATGGACTTGAAGAGACACACATACATCACACAGGTTTCTTTTTTTTATCTATTAAATTTTTTTATGACGTGTATCTTACAGCATCTTGGTTTATAGGACGGTGGTGAGACCTGAGATGTTGTATGGATTAGAAACAGTGGCATTGAGTAAAAGACAGGACGTGGAGCTGAAGGTAGCAAAGCTGAAGATGTTGAGGTTTTCATTTAGAGTGACGAGGATGGACAGGATTAGAAATAAGTTTATTAGAGGGACAGCGCATGTAGGATGTTTTGGTGACAAGGTGAGGAGGCGAGATTGAGATGGTTTGGACATGTGCAGAGGAGGGACATGGGGTATATCAGTAGGAGAATGCTGAGAATGGAGCCATCGGGAAGGAGGAAAATAGTAAGAAGAAGGAGGAGGTTTATGTATGTGGTGAAGGAAGACATGCAGGTAGTTGGTGTGAAAGAGGCAGATGTAGAGGACAGGGGGGGATGGAGACGGATGATCCCCTGTGGCGACCCCTTATGGGAGAAGCCAATAGAAGAAGAAGAAGATATTACAGCATCTTGGTTTATATTTAGGGAACATTGGATTGGCAATATTTTGTAAAAGGTGAAAGTACAAAAATATTTTATTACTCTCTTTCTTGTTCGTTCTGTGTCTTCATATTCACGGAGCAGTGCGTCGTGCATGCTCTGATAAATCTGGACAAAGTCATCCAATCTTGTCAATCTCCTTCTCTGGAACCTAATTTTTTTTAGGTCCCATTGACTTTCCATTATTCCTTGTGTCCGATTGTCTTGTGTAAAGTTCTGAATTATGGACAACAAATTGTAGTTATTTAAGGCATTACATTTATGTAAAAAAAAAAAAAAAAACATTTTTTATCAACAAGCTATTAAAATCAATCAGTTGAGTTTTTACCTGATTATTGGACTGACTGACTTTTTTATAAATCTGCCTGAAATGTTGGTAGGCTGAGCCTGTACCATGACGTCCAATATCACCTAAAGAATTACATTGTTTGTTTGTTTATTTATTTATTTTTATAATCAGTAGTAATGTTAGGAAACACTCCTATCAAAAAACCTACCTAGCAATAGGCCAGACCACAGAGTTGCGTGTGGAAGGAAGTACCTGGTCAAATTTTCAATGAATGTTGGGGCGTAATAGCTGTTTTCTTTCCCATTAAGGTCAAGAGGTGCTTTCACTATTACCTTCTGGAAGTGGCTTTCAAGGGGTGTGTTTCCCACATCATTCTGAAAGGAAATGTTTTGTATTATATAGAATTTAAACATTAATGTTTATGAAGCGAATTATGTTGTGTAGCTGGAGAAGCAAGATACAGGAATTTGTATTATATAAGTATAATATCTATCTATCTATATATATATATATATATATATATATATATATATATATATATATATATATATATATATATAGATATAATGTATATTATTATTAATAGCACATATTAATTATTTATGCTAATGCACATAAAGACAATTTAGCAGGCACTTAATTTAAATCAAATTGTGGTTCAAGTAATACTTAGAAACATCATGCAAATGTTAGGGAATGTCTTCAATAAAACCTTCTTTTATGCCCTTGAATGTAAAGTTTGTACATGATGAAAACACACATGGTTGAGATGTCCTCTGTCAAGACAGAGATTCAACATAGCACCTTGCTGCAAGAGTGTGTATTGTCAGCAGTCTACATATATAGCAATAACTGTTAATAACATATTAATTACCTTGTAGTCTTCAGCAACAATGTTTTGTTCCTCAACTTCCAGTTTTCCTATTTGTTGCATCAGTGCTTGCAAGTTGTTATAGTGCTTAGCCACATTGTCTCCAGTGCATGGACTACAAAACAGGACTGTGGCACTGAGGAGCACCTCATCCATCTGCTTCAGATTTTCTGAACATGCAAGTAGCCCAAATGTGTGCATTGCAAGTTTGTAATGTTTTGGCACTCTAAAATGACAGCAATAAAAACAGAAATTGGTTATGTTTCAAATGCTTTATACATTAATCTCAGTAAAAAAAACAACCAAAAAAATAAAAACCTACTGTTTTTTGCACAGACACTTTGCATTTTTCATTATGTGGCTTAAGCATCTATGAAGGATGGAAAGATCAAACTTTTCTGACTGGTATTGTCCACTGATTATTTCAAAGTACTTCTTCAGGAGATCCTCCAGACTTAGTTGGCAGAATGTAAAAGAAATAGAATTCAGAAGCACAAGGGAGCCATCACAAATGATCATAATTGGCCTTTTGACTGCCTTTTTCCCATACATTCTCATCATGTCTGTTTGGAAAGCCTGCAAGAAGTACATGACAGATGCTGTTGTGTGGTCACAAGTAAGATAGGTTGCAATTGGAAGAGGAGATGCCCCCTTGGAAGGATTACGCACAACTAATTCATACACATAGTATGGTCGACTTGTGGAGCTTCCTTTCTGAATAATACTTCCTGTTGCATCCAGATAGACAATGTCTTCTTTGCACCTTCTGTAAAACACTGACAGTGTTTTCTTAGACCATAGCATTATCGAACCCGGGTCGCAGCGGTGAGAGCGCTGCATCTTAGCCCGTACATTCGAATAAAGGTGTGTTTTTTTGTGACAGCAGGGTTTTCACACTGTGTCTTTTAAAACCAAAACTGCAGTATGGGTGAATTGAGCGTATTCCCTTCGCAATCACGTTTGTCCACTGTAACCCTTGAAAACATCTTCCTTTCTGATGCTTTCTTAGCTCTTGCCATTCTTTCTTGTCAATAAAAAAGAACCATGGCTCTTGTGGCAAACTACATTTAAAGAATGTGTCCTTTTCCTCACTGCTTTCTGTAGACATGTAAGCTAATTCAGCCAAGTCAGGTTCCTTGTCATGATACTGTAACACAAAAACGATTCCAATTGTGATTTCATATAAAAAAAAGTATATATGCATTATTATATCATTTGGCAATAAATGTTATTAATTTGATAAAATAAATTGTATTTATTTATTTACTTATTTAGTTATTTAGTTAGTTAGTTAGTTAGTTAGTTAGTTAGTTAGTTAGTAAATGTTGAACCTGTGTATAGAACCTTCTGCTGTATGTGATAATTTCACATTTCTCAGAGTGCACATTTTTGAGGCAAAGGTTTTAAATGACTTGAGTCCTTTTTTTTTATCATATTCATTTTTTTCCCTTTGCATATTTTTGTAATTGTCATCTTGTATTTCATATCAGACTGCTAGTTGTTTTGATGTTATAGAATATCTGAAATATTAAAGATAGACCTTACATTTAATATTATGCTAGTATATACTATACTACTATATTTCTATGAATATACAGTCTGTATAGAAATGAATGACTTCTCAAACCTAAAATAAACACATTTTGTTGCTTTTAAGCTGAAATTGAAAACAGACACAGTTTTTGTATTATCCGGCTGTATTCACTCAGTTCAACCTATTACATTGCAATGAAAGATAATATAAATGGTATAAAACCAAACACCGTTATAAATAAATAAATAAATTACTGAGTTCTGACTGAAAAAAGTGAAATAGCATCGCCAACTTGTGTTTGGTTTTGTTGTTTTTTTCCTTTTTATTTAAATTACAAACTTACTAACTTTGCACATCTAAACTTTGCACATTTTGTCCATTTTCTTTGCAGATCTGCCCAAGTTCAGTTCAATTTTATGGTGACTGTTTGTTGACTGCAGTCTTCAAATCATTGTACAGATTTTCGATTAATGTTGAGGCCAAATAATAACAATTTAATCTTATCTGATCATAACACCTTTTTCCATGTGTCCTCAGAATCTTTACGGTGCATTTGACAAAGCTCATTTATGACTGCCTGATTTAGGTCACAAGACCTTTTGTACGAAGGGGTGATCCTTTTTCCAGCTCAGTGTTTCTTCTTTTTTTTTTTTCTTTTGCAGTCATGTTGGTCTTCTATCTTTCATTTGGATGGTATAAGTTGCATTGAGTACAGCTTACCAAAACTTACAGCAGAGTACAGTAAAGCTTACTGAAAGAAAAACTGTGTCTGCCTTTATTTCAGACTGCAACACTATGTGATTATTTTAAAGAGAAATTATTATTTTTATACTCAATTTTGTACTGAAGCAAAAACCAAGATATTTTTTAAATATATATTTTATTTGATTACCTTATCTTCTGAAGATTCAGGCTTTTTTTTAGAACAAGGACTGTTACCCTTTAAATCTGTTGTCAAATTCTCCCAAGAGCCCTGAAAGACATTATCAACAACACAAAGTAAACCCTTATTAATAACTAATCATGGAACATGCTAATTTTATCTTTTACTTCATAATATAGACAATTACCCTCTGATCAGGAAATGTTGATTTGCATTCAAGGTGTTGAATAAGTTTATCTTTTCAAAATAAGATATTTAGATATTTAATGTCTTTCTGCATAAGTGGAGGCCAGTTACTGTCTCCCACATTTCTCCTATCCTAAATCATTCCAAATGTGTAAATAATACACATAAAAGTGCAACACCATGCAATGCTAAACAGTTTTTATGTTATTTAATTTATTAATACTTAAAAAGTATACTCTATTGCATATTGAACAGCTAATGCAGTTATAGTCATTCAAATGTTTTTTAATAAGAAGACTGGACCTAATTTGTGTATGTCATATAATACAATGCACACTATTATTGTATAATATGCATTCTATATCAATATCACTCTGGATAATTGTAGTGCATACTCTAACAATCATTTGAATTTTTCACATTGCACACAATGTGGCACAGTTACCATAACAACAACTTATGACAGACAAATTACCAAGGAGGAACTGTTTTCTCCAGAAGCTCTTTCCTCATATCTCACTTTTGAGCTGCTCTTGTTCCCTGATGTTTCCTGGCGAAAAGTTAAGAATAAACTTGTTCATTTCGAAATATGATCATGATTAAAGTTATTTGACATTAAAAACTATATTTGTACAAACTTTAAAGTACATTAGTACCTTTTAACTTTAGCATTAATTGCATTTTTTTACAGAAGAGAAAATACCTTCCAAAGATGTGCAGTGGCTTTGCGAATTGTTAGCCGATTCAACAGTGTATTGGGCACTTCCAAATCTTTGCAGACATCTCCCCATAAATCAGATTCATGATAAATACTGTTGTTATTAATATTGACACCAGGTATAAAAAAATTTTAAATGCTTTGCAATATTTGGTCCAGGTTTATGGTAAGTGTCCTTGACTATAAAATGACATAGAACAATAGAGAAAATATGGGGGGGAGTGGTGGCTCCAGCGGTTAAGGCGCTGGGTTGCCGATCGGAAGGTCTGGGGTTCAAGTCCCGGTATCGCCAGGCTGCCACTCTTGGGCACTTGAGCAAGGCCCTTAACCCTCGTTGCTCCGGTGGTCCCTTACGAGGGAAATATCAAGGTCCGTGACGTCGGAGTGACGTGGGGCTGCCTTCCCGTGGGCTCACCACCTGCAGGAGGGACCGTAAGGGACGGTGCTGTGAGGATTGGGCAGCAGTCGAAGGCGGGGGCCTGCTTAGACTGCTGCCCCTGCGACCCGGATTACGGATAAGCGGGAGAAAATGAATGAATGAGGATGAATATATATATATATATTCCCTTGTGTATATACTTGCCTTTCCAAAAAATGGTGAAGGTGCAGGTTCTGAAATAAACACACACAACCATACACAGACACACCCACGTTTAAACAAACCCTAGTTTCTGAACATTTATAAAAACAAACTTATTTCCACTAAAATACAAAATAATATAATAATATTAATTTATTATTATTATTATTATTATTATTATTATTATTATTATTATTATTATTATTATTACCACTGACATTCATTGCAGAAAATAGATCATGCATTTTGCCTCTCTTGTTTGAAAATTAGTTCAGAGATTGCTATTTTATAACTGGGCCACTAGATGACCCTAATCAGCGTTCGAGCCAAATGAATAAACTGAATCAAAAATGTAAAAGCTTAGTCCTTTTTGCATGCAGGTATGCATTTATTCATCTAAAATGTATTTTTGGCAAAACTTTGTCGACATTTTAAGTAGTTACATTTGTTTTGCTTTGCTTTGTATTTATTTTCAATTATTTAAATCCCTGTAGCTTCTCAATTTGCATTTTCCCTGACACTTTTAAAAAAGGTCAAACAATGAAAGTTGACTATGGTTTTTATATGGTTTTTACACAGTGTTTATAAGCTGTGGCAAAATGCTTGCGGGAGCGGGCGGGAGTGGGTCACTGCTCGAATAAGAGTCAAGTCTTATGGGGGTGCCCAGTTGTTGTGTATTCCACTTACTTTTTTACTAAAATAATCTTTGGTACTCCTCTAAGTCTATTTTGAACTTGCCATGGGGGGGTCCCTGATACGTTATGGGGGTCCCGGATCCCCCCAGCACCCCTCAATTCAAGCACTGGTAACAGTCCCGCACAGGGCTCTACATAAAGGTGATTATATATATTACCAGCAACCACGCAAATAGTTAGATAAATCGCATTTTTAACAAATATATATAGGTTGTAATAGGGTATTTTTTCTTAATTTAATAGCAAATTACCTTGGTAAAAATTAACACATACCTGTGCCTAAGATTACTCATCCTTTATCCTGAATGTTGTCAACCTTTTCATGCAAAGAAATGCTAATCGATGCTTTAATGGCTCCACATCGTCATAAAAAAGATTTACAGCATGTGAAAGCCTATCACTGTCTTAGAATAGTGACTAACTGCCCAATGAAAGCTAACTTTTTGTCAACTGTGATTGACTCAACGGTTCCATAAATTACATACGAAGTAAAAGTAACTTAAAAACACAATACATAAACAAAAACAGGCTAGAAAAGTACAGAAAAGAAATTACTGCACTCCACTTATGGAGCGCTGCATCTTAACCACTAGGTTCATGAGATTAACAGAGGTAAATATAATATGTACATTTCGAACATGTGGTAAAAAAGCTAGTAAAATTAAAGAAAAGAGGACAAAAAGAAGTCTGGAAAGTTATATTTGATGACATCTAGAAGAAAATATTGACATGGTTAAACTTATTAATGGCTTGCAGCCTGTTAAATACCGAAATTCGGAACACATAACTTATCTTGTTTGTTAAAAAATACATTATTTCATAAATAGTAATATAATAATGTTACTATAATAATAACATTAATATCGTAATAACATTATTATAGTAATGTTATTATAATAATAATAAATATTAATAATAATTATTACTATTGTATGTCCTAACAATAACAACAACAACAACAATAATAATAATAATTATAATAATAATAATAATAATAATATAATATTATTGTTGTTTTGGTTTGAGTAGTATAAACATATTTTTGGACAGGAAAACCTTGTTACGTTTTTTGTTCCATTTTTTTTCGATTTATTTATATATTTTGTCCAGAAAACTTGTAATCAATTACAGTCCTCATGCTTCTGCAGAACTCATTTGTAACCTTCTGCCACAGACTCTATTGCAGCTTAGTCCTATAGTAGTTTAATGATCATTAAAATGGATTTTATTAGGCACCTTTCAAGACTCAATGACACCTTACAAGCACAGGATTGATTGATTGATTGATTGATTGATTGATTGATTGATTGATTGATTGATTGATGGTTGTATTGCATTCAATCAATCAATCAAACAATTTGTGATATTGATTATGATAAACAGACATTTGATAAAAATAGAAATATGTAATTTCCAAACAATAAAACAAAAGCCTAATATAATAGGATAATTTTAGGTGTGTGAATCAGTGCGCAGAAGAGAGTCAATAAATGTCCACAGGTGCTGAAGTCAAAGTAGATACTGTTGTGCAGTCTGGCGGATTCTTGATTGAGTTTGCTTAATCTTTAAAATGTCCAAGTTGTAACCTGGGGGGAAAAAAAGGCAAATTAAAAAAAATATATACACTTATTTCTGCATTTGAAAAAGAGTACAGTAGAAAATCTTGAAAATAAATACACTAATTGACCAGGTAAATCTGAATGAGAAACATTTGAAAGATTGAGCAAACCTATAAAGAATTATGTTTTATGAGTGTTTGAATGTGGAACATGATTGAAAATGCACCTGAGGTTTTGAGTGATTTTGCCTTTAGTTTTCTCCAAATCTCCACAGTAAAATGAGTTGAAATTTAGGAGAGTAATAGACAGGGACACTGTAAATAAGAATTATTTAAAAGATTGAGCAAACCTATAAGAGAAAATGTTTTATGAGTGTTTGAATGTGGAACATGATTGAAAATGCAGTGATGCTCGGAGTGATTTTGCCTTTAGTTTTCTAAAAATCTCCACAGTAAAATGAGTTAAGATTTAACAGAGTAATAGACAGGGACACTGTACATAAGAATAATTTGAAAGATTGAGCAAAGCTATAAAGAAAACTGTTTTATGAGTGTTTGAATATGGAACATGATTGAAAATGCACCTGAGGTTTTGAGTGATTTTGCCTTTACTTTTCTCCAAAACTCCACAGTAAAATGAGTTGAAATTTAATAGAGTAATAGACAGGAAAACTGTAAATAAGAATAATTTAAAAGATTGAGCAAACCTACAAATAAAAATATTTTATGAGTGTTTGAATATGGAACATGATTGAAAATGCACCTGAGGTTTGAGTGATTTTGCCTTTAGTTTTCTCCAAAACTCCACAGTAAAATGAGTTAATATTTAAGAGAATAATAGACAGGGACACTGTACATAAGAATAATTTGAAAGATTGAGCAAACCTATAAGAGAAAAGGTTTAATGAATGTTTGAATGTGGAACATTGAACTGAGTCTTTTTTTATAACGGAAACGCCTTTCTGAAGCGTCTTTACATGTATTTTGACCGCTCCCAGCACCCATACCGTAAGTGCACAATTAGACGCGCAACCCTAAACAAAGTGCGGCTGGCTTAACCGTCTATTTCCAAGATGCGGCTGGCTTAACCGCAGTGAAAAAGTGAGAGTCCTGCAAACATTTTTTCCGAGAGTATGCATGGCCCCGCCAACCACCCGTTTGCGGAAAAGCAGCATGTATAACCAAATGTGGTGAAGAGTTTTATAAACTGTAGCGGACCCCATCCTAATAACGGCCAAACTTTACTGATGGTCTCAAAGAAGTTTTATTTAGCCTTGGTAACTTCAGCAGATCACCGTAAGCGCTAACAAACAAGTAAAAGAAAATGCACATCAGCCTTTACATATATTAACACTTTAACTGCATTATTGTGACAATCATATGCTTAAATCCGCAGTTTGAATATAAATATACACACCTTATGGCATTACGGGGGTGCTAACCAAAATATAAAACTTTGATGAACCGTGCGATGATGCATACCCACAGCCGTAATCCGTACCGTAATGCCTTGCGCGCTGCCGCTTTTCAAAATAAGAGTCCCGCATTTGTACAAAAAAAGGAAACAATATAATATAATTTCAAAACTTATTTAAAAAATAGTAACTAGTTACAGTTACTCGTCACTCCATTCAAAAAGTAACTTAGTTACTTTGTTGATTACTTACACCATAAAGTAATGCGTTACTGTTAAAAGTAACTTTTTTGTTACTTTTTTAAAGAACGTTCTTTAAATGTTCCCATTAATGCCCCTTTTCGCGTTATGATCTATACAAACACAAAACTGACTTACACAAAGTCATTTTTAAACACTATTTTATTAAAGTCAGCACAAACTGAATATATCATAAGGATTTCTGAAATAAATAACAAAACAAGCTGAATAATATATTCACAATCAAAAACTAAAGTGGCTTCTACTGTTGTGTTGAGCTCTTAAAAATGTTCCTTTCACAGCTGAAGTATGAAAAATATCAACAATGTAAAACAGAACACCGGGTTAGATTCTAGCATGGGGTTCCTGGAGGAGCTTCAACAGATTGGAGTTGCTGTTTATCGCAGTAGATACGAGCTTCGAACCAGAAAGACACAGCTTACATTTGACTTAAAAGTTTTTGTCTTAATACTCAACTAAAGTGAAATAATGAGAATATTTCCACTTTGAAAAACTCGTCTCGCCTCGCCATTACTGTCACACAGACCTGAATAAACGGAAACACGCCCACAGCGCATCTTCTTCGTGTTTACAGTGGTTCATCCACCAATCCTACAATGAGTCTCTGCTGTAAACAGGTCAGACTGTACTCTACACTTCAGCCGAAATTCATCCATTTAAAAAAGTAACGGTAAACGCACCATACGGTAACGGTAACAGAGTTACTTTATTTTTAAAAGTAACGTATTACAGTATTAGTTACTGTCAAAAGTAACGCGTTACCGGTAACGCGTGTAGTGTCTTAAACGTATAGTATCTTAAATGTGTAATATCTAAAAGCCTTAACTCATACAATTCTACAAATGGTGTCCTGAAACGGCCAAAGTTAATTACTGAACCATCTGGCCAGATGTTTTCCTTTAAGCCAAATGTATGAAAGGCCCATAGTGCTTATCTTATGAGCCGTGACTGAGAAAATGAAACGGATGGTCGTCTTTAAATCAGTATAAGCCGAAGTATAGAATATGATCCAGGATGCACATCCTCTTGGGAAAAGACCTCTGACCCGTTCTCACTGTATGTTAAGATGAATGGTCTGGGAAAGTTAGCGCTGGTACATTTGAGATATATTAAATCTGGACAAAGACAGGTTTCTCTTTAAGATAAACATTATTGCACAGTAGGCTCATATACATCTGTTATGCATTAAGAGGCGGACCCAGAGAATGATCAGAATATATAATGAGTGTGCAGCCATGGATCGGGAGTCAGACTTTGAATCAGAGCGTGCTGACTCCAGGCTTGACCGGAAGGCCTGTAAAGATGATATTTCTGTGCTGAATAAAAATCATTATTTACACGAAATAACTGCGTCTACGGAGATTCCTTCCAACCGACAGCTACACTCCATCAAGACGACGAAATACACAACATTTCCTGGCGTCACGAATCCTGGGCGGTTTGCGGCCTCCTCAGCTTCGCGGATCTGCTCCGACGACTGCTCCCTGATCTGTCCGGCCGGCTGAAACGGTGAGCGTTTGGGGTTCCGTTTATCTGCTGTTGGGTCGCACCGTTAAAGGCCTGTGTGTGTGGGTTATTGGGTTGTTGAGTGTTGTGTTGTGATTGTCGGTTTGGGTGGCTCTCCGTTCTAAAATTTTTGCACTGCTGGGCAGCGCAAAAGGGGGGATTTGACTGTAATAATGCTTTGAAGGAAAATTAAACGTTGAATTACAATAGAAAAGAAGTGAAGTAAAAAAGTTCAAGAGGAAAAAAAAAGGAACAGGAATAAAGAGAGAAGTGAAGAAAATAAGAGTTGAAGCTAAAGTAAAAAGTAAAAGGTGAATGACTCTGAGAAAGAGTTAAATATGGTAAAAAGTTGAGGAAATAAAGGAAAACAGGAATATAAAGGTTGAAATAAAAAGGGAAAAGTAAGAATAAGGTTTAAAGAGGAAGCTGCAAGATTTGGACAAAAACCCTCAGGGAGGTGACATTTAAGTCAGGCCACAAAACCTGGGCATTCACTAGGTGGATTTCAGGTCAGTTCTGGGAACTGGATGATGCAGAATTAAAATTCAATTGAAGTTCCCACTCTGACTAATTAGCTGACGAGCTAGGTGATGATGCAACTGTCATTTGAATTTCTGCATATCAAAGAGGTAGCATAAATTTAATAAAGGAAGGAAATAAAGAGAAAAAAGAATAAAGGTGCGGCAAAATAGCATGCTATAAGTTTGTATGACTGAGTCGACTATAGTGTATGTGGAATTTGTGTGTGTGTGTTGAGGAAAACGTGTGTGCGCTTTGAAAAAAAAAAATAAATAAATAAATAAATAAATAATAATAAGAGAAGATAAGGGGTGTCTCTCCCTTTCTGTGCGCGCGGAACTAAGTGTGTGTTTGTGTTTGCGCGTGTGCGCTCAGCTACGAGTGAAGTCCCTCTTTCTCCGCTGTGGGCGAAACCCCCCCCCCTCTTCCTCTGCTTTTTTGTCTCTCTGCGTGTGAGGGTCTGCGCTCCGCTGCAGGCGGGCGGGACCCCCTCCCTTTCTCTCTCTTTTTCTCTCTCTCTCTCTCACTCTCTGGAAAATTTGTGTGTGCGTGACTGATTGCAATATGTGCTGAGATGTGTGATATATATATATGAATAAATACATAGGAGAGTTAAGGTGGAAAACAAGGGTTAGTTTCTAGTAACTATAAGGATAATATTTATCTTCTATTAAGAATAAAACAATGAGCCTCATTACATGAGAGGACTGAATCTGTTAAAACTTATGAGCTTCCTTCGGAAGACCTTTTTCTGTTAAATAACAAAAGACAAGATAAAAACAATGAGCCTTTTTGGGAAAATATTTTATGGCTAAATAACTTTATGAGCCTCTAAAGAGGACCTAAATACGAAGTCAAAGCCCCTTAATACTGAATGAATAAAGATATCCCTACAGTGAGACAAAACACTCCCCTGCCCTGAATGAATAATATAATTCCCAAAAAAGGAAATTTTAAGTACAGAAATTAATGAGGGTGTGTGTGTGTGCGTGTATGAGCAACTATAAAGTGATTATTGTATATGTATATGTATTGTTTGAGTAATACTGTTTGATAAAAAGTTGGGGTGATTATTAAAGTAAAGCAAATGGAAGTTCATGCAATATGATGTTTAGAGGAGACAGGAAATCTGTAGAGTATAAAATCCTGAATGCTGATGGACGTTGTGTGTGTGAAGTATGAGCTGTTATCTGTAGAGAACTAAAAAAGGATCTAAGGTCCTGTCTGCCTCTCTTGTTGAATCTTTGGTGTGTGCGCGTTGCTGAGACAGTTGCTCAGAACGTCACACGGATTGAAGCACGCTGACGAAACAACATGATAAACGCATGGCTTCTGTTTGATTAAGGCCAGTGCTGTTTTATCCAAAATAAATAAATAAATAAAATAAATTTTTTTAAATGCTTGGATGTGTATTTGAACATGTGTGCGTATTCAAATATCTATTTTTGTTACTGTGAGGTTTGATCTCTCAGCTTGAGAAGTATCGCAGTGAATTACATTTTGTGTGTGACCTTTGTGTTATGCAGTTTAAAGGACACTTGGCAACGGACTGACCAGTCATGGTGTTTAACTAGTTAATGAGGTACAATCGTTTGATTTGAACTCAGTTACAAGTTGTTGATGCAAGTTTTACAATTGGTTTATGGGGTTTGCTGAAGTCAGTTTTAAGTAATCTTTAATTTGGTAGTTGGTATCAATTTATGCGTACAAAAATACAGAAAGTTGTAATGTCAAAAATAATTACTCCTGTAGATGTGGTATGCGAACAAGTTCTTGTGTAGAGGTTATAAGCAGGTGGGGACTTCCGGATCGAATATCCTCAGATAACGGTAAAGAATTTGTGGATAAAACAGTCAAATTAATCTTACAAAAGTTTGGAATTAAACAGCGTCTTGGAGCAGTGTACCACCCACAAAGTCAAGGAATGTGTGAAAGAATGAATGGTGTTTTAAAGAATCGCATTGTTAAGATCTGTCAGCATACGGGTTTAAATTGGGTAGCAGCGCTTCCGTTGGCACTGATGGCGTGTCGATCAAGTGAGCTGCGTGATTTGCATATGACACCTCATGAGTTGCTAACAGGAAGACGGATGCCGACTCCTTGTTTGCGTACCAGTGGGAAAGGTCCAAGTCTAGCACTTTTGGAAGACGAAATGCGAACTTATGTAACATATATGGTCAGCTTACATAAAAAGATATCCACATATGTTTTTGACAGGCAGAGGAAAGACGAGGCGCAGCAGAAACTTGATGAGCAAAAGAGCACCACAGTGCAACCCGGAGACAAGGTGTTTGTGAAAGTGTTTCGAAGAAAGTGGTATAACGAACGTCGGGAAGGACCATTTGAAGTGGTCCGCAGTACTGGAACAGCGGTCCAGGTCAAAGGGTCTCCAACGTGGTATCATTTATCACATTGTGTTAAAGCACCAAAAGAGGAGATAACGTGTTCCCAGAGTCAGGATGTTGAAGGTTCAAGAGAATTGGAAGAAGGTATGGGTGAGCATGCAGCAGAAGAAGAGATGCATGACAATAACCAGAGTCAAATCCCAGAAGGGGAGATTGTCCATGATATGGGCAATGGTGATGATGATGTGTATGCTTTTGATGATGCCAGAAATGACAGTACAGTTAACGGACAGGAAAGAACATTTGGGGACATTGATTTCCAGCAGGTTCCCGAATCAGCAGAGCCTGTGGCGGTGGAGAGAAATGCGTCACAAGTTAAGAAGGACTGTAACTCAACTGCAGGAGAATCAAGAGAGACAGCTGACAGAAGGAGTCCGAGGCCGGCTCGGAGAAGGGTTAGACCAAAACGATACGAGAACTAGAGCCCATGTGGCTATAGTTTCTCAGCAGATCGCTACAACACCCTCTCCTCCAAAGGTTGTTATCAGAGCTAAGTTAGGGAAAGCGGTTGTTCTTCCTTGTCAATGTGGAAGATGGAATGTTGGTAGTACTAATCCTCCTAAGTGGAGGAATAATCGTGGTGAAGATGTGTTGTTGACAGGACCCGGATTTGAAAGTGTGCCTCGCGATCAAAGAAAGTATTTTTTGTACAATGACATGAAGTTGGTGAAGATGCAGACGGATTGTTCACTAGTTTTGCGTAATGCTACATGGGAAGATGCAGGTGAATATGTGTGCACTTATTTAGAACCAGCATTTAAATTTGTGCCAATTCTTAATTATTGGGAGGATGATTATGTAACGCGTAAAGTGACACTTGTGATAAAAGGTTTGGAACCTAGTGGGAATGTCGCGGATATTACAAAGGTTCAAGATCAATCTAATGCAATGACTACTCAGAGAATGAATAATTCTCAAACGGAGCTTGTTACAGTAGTGCTGGGTACAACTAAGAATGTTGATACATCAACCCAGACTACTACTTTGTCACAGATAAAGCTTGTCACTACAGCTCTGGATACAACTACGAGTGTTATTACATTAACCCAGACTACTCCTACTTTATCTACGATTGTAAAAGAGTATAATGATACAATAGTGCCAATACCTTTGATGCCTGTGAAGTTTGTAAACGTAACACAGGCGCCGGACGTAGTGACCTTAGAATCGACAGAAGTGTTAAATATGACTCAGGAACCCATGTTAAAAACAAAGCCTACAGTAAATGGTAGAGGAGAGACCTTTGAGGCCGGGAAACAGATGTGGGATGAGCATGTTGTAGCCTCAGCTGAGATAACTCAGGAAAATATATCAGATACAATGAGTGACTATTTTAATCCTACTCAAGTTCGTACTTTGCAAAAGAGAGACAGTGACTGAAAAGCATATGGTTTCGATTCATCGGTGTTACAGATTGCTGACCCCTGGGCAAGTAGGAACTTATGGTTCCAGCAGATAACTCATTCTGTTAGATCAGTTAGAAATTTGAATTGTCCATGTGTGGTGAAAGTTTCATCACCAGGCACATGGCCTTCAATTTTAGAAACGGTGCCAGAACCACTAACTATTAGGTGTCAGTCCTTTGCATTATCATGGTTGTTGTTTCAGCAGCAGGCATCGACGGATATAATAATGGCTTTGTCAAGTAGTCTGTTTAGACCTAAATATGATTGTTCATGGTTGGAAGAATTACCTTATGTGAATCTACTGGATCAACATGAAAATATAATAACAGCAGTCCCTGAGCCGATGGAAGTGACACCTGTGAAAGCTGCTGGTTGTTTCTGTTCAAATGAAACGTATACTGGTTCGGGGATGTATATGGGAGTATCTGATTGTGACAGCTATTTGATGAATTTGGGCCAACATGATAATAAAAATATTAGTAAGTTGTATGAAGTAAAGTTTCGTGCGCCACATCAGAAATATAGTAAAACTTTGATGGTAAGGAATCAAGATTTGCCTGGAAATGTGACAATAGGAAATTTTAGAGATATTTGGTGGGTTTGTGGTGATAAGGCATATATATTTCTGCCTTATGGATGGATAGGATGCTGTTACATGGCAAAACTGAAGCTCCCATATGAGGTTTTTACAGTACAGAAGGGAGACGGTCCTGATACAAATCAGTCAAATGCTGTTTCTGCTAATAGGAGGAAAAGAGCATTGGCACAGTTCCATAATTTGGAGTCATACCATTGGAGAATAAGCCTAGGAGAAAAGTGGGGTATAGGACTGTTCCCATGGTATGGTGTGACATTTTTAGCTGATCATATTGATAACATCACTTATACATTACAGGGTTTCGCCAATGAGACAATAAGGGGATTTGTTTTTTTGTCTAATACTCAAAGAAGTCACAGATTGACCCTGCTAAAGCATGACATGGCGTTAGATTATATATTGGCCAAGCAAGGTGGCCTATGTGTGGCTTTGAACTTAACTGGTGACGCATGTTACACCTTGATCCCCGATTCTTCTGATAATATGACTAGTGTTATAGAGGCATTGCGAAACATACGAGATGAGGATGGAATGGAATTAGATGGTGAACTGATGGAGAAGTATCCGTTTTGATATTAGTTCTTATTGTGATTCTTCATGTTATTTGGCTATAGGCTTACTTTTTGATAGTTTCCCCCTATACTGTGTTCGGGTGAAAGGGGGGAATGGAATGTGATATGATTCATTTGTTGCCTGAGAAGACGATACTGGTTGGTTTTTTTTTCTTTTCTTCTCTCCAAGGAAACAATATTGGGGGAGATTTGAAGGCTCGGAACAAGGAATGCTGTGATTCTACACATCGGCGACCCCATACTGAGAATCAACGCAGCCGCGGATGGACATTTTCCCCATACACACATATATATATGTTTATTATAGGATTTTATGTGTTACAGTATATCCAGTGACATTGATAGAAAATGTTTATACTAGTAGTAATCATAGTAAGTCATGATAGTTTTTAAGTTTCTTCTGATACATAACCAATGCATATGTATTACTTCTTGTTAAAATCTTGATTGGGCTGGAGTACAATTTGTGGCCACCTGGGGCAGAGGGGCCGTGAGAGCGGTTTTCCTGTCTTGATTGTTTGAAGGATATCTAAGGAGAAACGGCTGCCTGACAGGTTTTTTCTCTCTCACACTCCATAAATTCATTATATTGTTAAGGTTCTGTGACAGAATGTATTATTACTATTTCTGTAACCAATGATGAATATGTATGTTATATTTTTTTGTTTATCGTGGGATTATTGATCCCCCGAAGGGGGGAAATATGTAGTGTCTTAAACGTATAGTATCTTAAATGTGTAATATCTAAAAGCCTTAACTCATACAATTCTACAAATGGTGTCCTGAAACGGCCAAAGTTAATTACTGAACCATCTGGCCAGATGTTTTCCTTTAAGCCAAATGTATGAAAGGCCCATAGTGCTTATCTTATGAGCCGTGACTGAGAAAATGAAACGGATGGTCGTCTTTAAATCAGTATAAGCCGAGGTATAGAATATGATCCAGGATGCACATCCTCTTGGGAAAAGACCTCTGACCCGTTCTCACTGTATGTTAAGATGAATGGTCTGGGAAAGTTAGCGCTGGTACATTTGAGATATATTAAATCTGGACAAAGACAGGTTTCTCTTTAAGATAAACATTATTGCACAGTAGGCTCATATACATCTGTTATGCATTAAGAGGCGGACCCAGAGAATGATCAGAATATATAATGAGTGTGCAGCCATGGATCGGGAGTCAGACTTTGAATCAGAGCGTGCTGACTCCAGGCTTGACCGGAAGGCCTGTAAAGATGCTATATTTCTGTGCTGAATAAAAATCATTATTTACACGAAATAACTGCGTCTACGGAGATTCCTTCCAACCGACAGCTACACTCCATCAAGACGACGAAATACACAACACGCGTTACTGCCCAACACTGCCTGCAGTGTTATTTTTGCTCTATTTGTGCTGTTAGGAAGTTTGTCCTATTTTAATTAGTGTTTTGTCTACCTTCAGATAAATAATGGAATACATTAGACTGACTTCTGTTTGAGGCTTATACAGTGTATTGATCTGTGCCAATGTTTTTGCCTTGTTTTTATTTCTGGGGATTAGTTTTAGACTGTTCATTTTGCTGTGCTATTCCGGAATAGTTTAAGCAGAAAATGTTAATTCTTGAATCTGCTATACATTAAAGGGATAGTTAATGCAAACATAAAAATTGTCCTAATTTACTCATCATTAGGTTGTTTTAAAACTGTCTGACTTTCTTTCTTCTGTTCAGTACAGAACATTTTTTTGAAAATTTTGCTAAGCAGAAAGTTGTCCGTCAACTGTCTGGTTGCCAACATTTTATTTTTATTACTGTGTACTTTTGTACACAGTTAAAGAAACTCGCAGGATTGGAACAACATAAGGGTGAGTAAATTGACAGAATTTACATTTTTGGTTCAACTGTCCTTTTTAATCCAATGCTTTTAAAGAATGTTCAATGAATGGTTGTCAAACCTGAGTGTTTGTTTCTTCATATTGTATTTTTATGTTTAAGGGGGCTTATTTTGAGAATTATTTTTGAGAATTGGGTTTTGTGTGATTACAAAAAATTATAAAATATGCTGAATTTAAGGTGTAATATTCTAATCTTAATGCAATCTTCCCTAATATTTTGTCCTTACAAAACAGTGAAAATTTCTTGTTTGTCTAGTTTTAAGACCAGAGTTATTTTTAGTGACCAGATTTAAGCATTTTTCATAAATTTTTTAATTATTCTGTTTATAAAAAGGAAGAAAAAAAAGGCTTGAAACTGGGCTTTTTTGTCTAGTTACAGGATCTAGTAAAATTTATTATTGACTAGATATTAATGCTAGTTTCAAGAATTCTTACCAAGTCAATTTTGCTTACCCCATTGGCAGATTTTTTTGCTTGATTTCCAAGTGGTCTGTTGTAAGGTGCGTGCTATACCACTGTGCAAATTTTTTCTCCGTGGTCATTTTGGTTTTAAGCGGAGCTTCATCATCTAGAGCAGGGGTGGGCAATACATTTTTTTTACAAGGGGCCACATGAAAAACCTGAATTTTTAATTTTTTGTGTTATGCCTTTTGCCTTGGCAACATCACTGGAAAACCTTCCTGCCTTTTCAAAAACGTCCTCTACAGATGAAGTGCGCGTGCTCAGATTGACTTTACATTTCTGCGCCGCATTCTTCTCATATTTAGAATGGCAATCGGGATGTTTGGATTTCAGGTTATAAATTAAACCCGACATGGAGAAACTCTTTGCAGATACACCCCCTCTTGAAATTTCAGCATTGTATGTTTTGTAAATCGCTATCCGTGGGCCTTTCTCCGAGATATTGAAATAAGTCCACACCGCAGACATGTTGGCTCTTATCCAGATAACCGTGTGCTGGCTGCGCTTTTTTATTGTGTCATTACAATTGTGTTTCTGCTGTGTTGTTTCGGTGATTTAGGTATTTCGGTCGCTGAATTTTCGGTGCATCCCTGTAATTTATGATTGGCCTCACGCGGGCCGGATAGGGACGTACAAAGGGCCGGATGTGGCCCGCGGGCCGTAGTTTGCCCAGGTCTGATCTAGAGTGTAACAGAACATTAATTTTAGGTATTCAGTGGCCAAGTCGAGCTCTGCGTGGTCAGATCTAATTAATATTGACAGTTCCGGAAGATTATTTATAAAACTCACTGCTGTAGTTGACGTGAATGTATGCTTAACACGATAACGTGGCGAGGTACTAATGCAATGACCGAGGCAGATTTAGCTTCAGACTGTGGAATTATGACTACATTTTTTTATTTTTAATCCAAATGTTAATAACAAATCAAGAGTGTGTCTACACTATGTGTGGGTCTTTTAACATTCTGATTAATTTCCAATTTAATCTAGAATGGACACATCTGCTATTCTTAAAGAGTCTTACTGATTATCAAAAGGAATATTAAAAAGTCACCAACAATTAATGCTTTGTGTAAATAAGTAGCTAAATATGTGATAAAATCTGCAAATTCTGTGAGAAAATCAGAATATGGCCCTGTATATGGTCTCTATAGTCTATTACACCAGTCAGCACCGTTACTGAAGAACACAAAATGGCGCTGTTGTGGAGTTTTCGCCTGGTGTCTGTGTTCTCTTTATTGAGTATATTTGTCTTATTTGTGTGCACGTCTGCACAAAAAGTTACCACAATGCTTGGATATTTAAGTTGGACGGCTACAACCCACTGTTATGTATACTTGTTTATAGACCCCCAAGCACAAAAAGTTACCACAATACTTGCTTATGATCATGCAGACACTCGAAGTCTGGCGTTCAGCTGTGATCGCGGCTCGATTTTGTATTCGTGGTCTCTCAAGCGCGGCGGCGTGCGCTCGATAAGGTGTACTGGTCCTAGACTACGGATCTATAGAAAAGAAGTAAATCCCCGCAACCTTCGTTCATTGGATTATTCCCCATCGTTGGAGTTTCAACATAATTCTACAACATCTTGCCATCGATTCACTCATCAGGAAACAGACTCCACTAAAGTAAGGATGGCGTTGTTAAACGTAAGATTGATCTCAAACAAGACATTTGCTATTAATGAACAAATTTTCTCTCATGAGATGGACCTTCTTTTTATGACGTGGCTAAATGCTGGTGAACTTGGTCCACTCTCTGATGTTTGTCCTAAAGATTATAATTTTTTTAACAGGTCAAGGTCAGTTGGTCGTGGCGGGGGCTTAGCTGCTATTCATAGAAATAAATGAAAATGCTGTCTACTTGCCTCAGATTTGTTTTCTAGTATTGAAGTTCAGATATTTAAGTTGGACGGCTACAACTCACTGTTATGTATACTTCTTTATAGACCCCCAAGTACAATAAGGATTTTATAAGTGAGTTTTTGTGTTTTTTATCTTCTGTTGTGCCAAATGCAGATAGGCGGATTGGGCGATTTTAACATACATGTCTGTTGTCCTTCAAAGCCTATGGTAAAATAATTTCTCCAAGTTATGGACACTTAATCTTATACAATCTGTCGTTGGTCCCACTCATAACCAAGGGCACACACTTGATTTAATTTTATCCTATGGTCTTTTAGTAAGTGATGTTGGCATCAAATAATTTTTTCTGTCTGATCATAAGTCTATTATTTTTAACATAGCTGTTCCTATTTTGGTACCACACACTGCCTCGGTGGGCCGGTATGCTAGTTCTTTTAATTCATCTACATCTAAAAAACTCTTAGATGCTTATTTTATTTCCCCTATAACTCATTAAATTGAGTCTAACTGTCCTAGTGATAATCCCGACTAGTTAGGTAATAAGTTTAATGGGCTATGTTCAAATATACTTGATGCTGTTGCACCTTTTAAATTAAAAAGACCTAGAAGTTGTGTACATCCTTGGTTTAATGATGAAACTAGGGCGAATAGACAGAAATGGAGGAAAGCAGAAATAAAGTGGAAGAGGGATAAATTACAAGTATCATATGAATGCGTTTACGAGTGTATGATTCACTATCAAAAACTTGTTAAGATTGCAAAGGCAAATTATTTCTCTGATCTCATTGCTAAGAACGCTTATAGTCCAAAAATATTATTTAATACCGTCAATAGTGTTCTAAATCCAATGTCTAATTTATATCCAGATCTGTCTCCTATGGCCTGTGAAAACTTTACGTTTTTTACAGACAAGATCAAGTGGTATAAGATCATGTATTGTTCCCCTTCTCTCTGTACTTCCCTCAGTCCACATAAAATTTTACATATTTATCTAAATTTACTCCAGTGTCTCACAATGGTGCAAATTATTCATAAATTGAAGCCAAGCCCACCTTTTGTTCGTCGGATGTTGTCCCTCCTCGTCTTTTATTACAGACACTTAACACTATTAGTCCTAGTTTACTGTCAATAATTAATAGCAGTTTAATCAGCGGAATAGTCCCATCCTATTTTAAACATGCCAACGTACAGCCACTACTCAAAAAAACAAATCTTGATTCAACAGATCTAAATAATTACCATCCCATTTCTAAATAACCGTTTTTATCAAAAGTTTTGGAGAAGGTTGTTTAATCAGCTTTCTTCTTCTTTTCTTCAGGAAAATGGTAATTTCGATAAATATCAGTCTGGCTTTAGACCTCAACACAGTACAGAATCCGCAGTGCTAAAAGTTTTAATTGATTATTGTTGATTCTGGAAATTGTGCAGAATCCTTGTTTTAATCCTGTTGGACCTTAGTGCGGCATTTGACACTCTCGATCATGGCATTCTTTTAAACCGCTTACAGCAAATTGGGATTCAAGGACATGTTTTAGATTGGTTTGTATCCTTTTTAAAAGGATCGAACCCTCTCTGTAGAGACGGGCAAATATTCACCATCTTGTGCATCAGTTTTGTATGGGGTCCTGCAGGGCTCAATTTTGGGTCCTGTTCTATTTTCTTTATACATGCTTCCTTTGTATGCAATATTTAGGAGTCACAATGTTTCATACCACTGTTACGCAGATAATACTCAGTGTTATGTTCCCGTGCACCCAAAGGATGTCTCCAGTTTACAGTGTCTGTCCGATTGTCTAAAAGATGTTAGAGTGGATGTCTGCCAACTTCCTTCAGTTAAATGAGTCTGAGACTGAGGTCTTAAAACTTTGGCTCCCCTGCTTCTACAGAGGTAGCGGCCAGTAAACTGGGACCTCTATCTGATTATCTTCATTTACATGCCAGAAACTTAGGCATTACTTTTGATTCCACCTTGACTTTTGATAAACAGATTAATGATGTGGTTAGAAGTTGTTTTTATCAGCTAAAGAATATTGCAAAGATGAAGTCAGTCATTCTTAACATCAAAAGACATGGAGACTGTAATACATGCTTTTATCTCATCCAGATTAGATTATTGTAATGTACTGTACTTGGGTGTTTTACAGTCTCTATTGTCCAAAATGCTGCTGCTCGATTGTTAACTGGAACAAGGAAGAGGGAACATATTTCACCAGTGTTGATCTCCATCCTATATCTCTGATCTCCTTCTGTTCCAATGTAATGTCTCTAGGGAACTTCGTTCAACTAGTAGTCTTCAGTTGACTGTTCCAAGGACACATTTGAAATCGAAAAGAGATTGTGCCTTTTCAGTGGCTGCTCCACAGTTATGGAACAGGTTACCACCCTATATAAGAACTGTGCCAACATACGCTGATTTTACGTCTCTTCTTAAAACTTATTTATTTACTGTTGCATATGATCATAAGTAAGCACACTGGCATAACTTTAGTGTAATATCTGTTGCCGTGTCCTATGTACTATGTTGTACTATGTTAACCAACAGCTGTGCTCTATAAATAAATTTCACTTGACTTGAAAACAGCAGGCACAAAAAGCTGTTTCCAGCTCATGCCTACTGGACTTTATTAACAAGAAAAAAAAAATTAACAGTCAAATAAATTGTTTTGTCTGAGATTTGCACAAATCTTGATCTTGAAAATCTTCATATTTATGAGACATGTAGCTTTCAACCCAGTACTTTTCTGGATTGATTTCATGTATTTATATATAAAATATATATAGCAATGCAGGAAATGTATATAATTGGTACTTCATCTATAACTTTATATCTTTTTGAGCAATATAAACAATGATTGGCAGTAAAGGCCGAAGTGTCTTCTTTTTAAAGATGTCTAAATTGTGTATGTAGCACATTTCTGTCAGGAACATTTAAAGTTAGGTAGGGCATTTTCAGCTGCGAGTCCCAAAAGCTGTCGTGAAGGCTAACAGGTTAAAAACATCAAAAACATCTGCCTAAAACTATCTGAAAGACATCAGATGTTTCAAGAATATCTTTCAGCTGGGCAAGAATATAATCAGATTCTGCATGTCAAACTTTTTACCGTGCAGGTGCAACATTTACAGTGACTTATTTTAATTCAAAATGATGCAGCTGTCTATTTTGTGATAGACATGCATAAAGCTGACTAAGTACAAGGGTGCATTGTCTTAGCAGTAATGACTTGGTGGATTTTTATCCATTATAATCATACATTGTTAATAGGCACCAAGCCACTGAAACACAGTGTGCTGTCGTAATAAAAAGATTTTTGGCACAAAAAATAATACTAAAATGCTTATGTATGCTTAATAAAATGTGAAGATATGCAGAACTGTGCAAAAGTCTTAGGCACCTTACTATTTTAACCTTTAAAAAAATGGTTATGAGCCAGTTATTTGTATTTTGCTGTAGTGTATCAGAAGGAAATATCAGTTTAAATTTCCAAACATTTCTTTTGACATACAGTTTAATAATCCTGTGCGCTTTGGGTAATTTTGGTTGGCCAGCCACTCCTGGGAAGGTTCTCCACTGTTCCATGTTTTTGCCATTTGTAAATAATGGCTTTTACTGTGGTTTGCTGGAGTCCCAAAGCTTTAGAAATGGCTTTATAACCTTTTCCAGACTGATAGATCTCAATTACTTTCTTTCTCATTTGTTTCTGAATTTCTTTGGATCTTGGCATGCTGTCTAGTTTTTGAGGCTCTTTTGGTCTACTTCACATTGTCAGGCCGGTCCTATTTAAGAGAGTTCTTAATTTCAAACTGGTGTGGCAGTAATCAGGCCTGGGTGTGGCTAGAGAAATTGAACTCAGGCTTGATAAACCACAGTTTTAACAGGGGGGAAAACACCTTTTTACACAGGGCCATGTAGTTTTAGATTTTGTCTTACCTCAAAAATAAAAACTTTCATTTAAAAATTGCATGTTGTGTTCAATTGTGTTATCTTTTACTAATATTGAAATTAGTTTGATGATCTAAAACATTAAAGTGTGACAAAAATGCAAAAAAATAAGAAATCAAGAATGGGGCAAACACTTCTTTACACCATTGTGTGTGTATATACACATACAGTGTTAGGCAATAACGCGTTACTGTAACTTTTGACAGTAACCAGAACCTTGATATGCTTCTTACAGAGCCACTCCTTGGTTATCTTGGCTGTGTGCTTCTGGTCATTGTCATGTTGGAAGACCCCGCCTCGACCCATCTTCAATGCTCTAACTGAGGGAAGGAGGTTGTTCCCCAAAATCTCGCAATACATGGCCCCGGTCATCCTCTCCTTAATACAGTGCAGTCGCCCTGTCCCATGTGCAAAAAAACACCCCCAAAGCATGATGCTACCACCCCCATGCTTCACAGTAGGGATGGTGTTCTTGGGCTGGTACTTATCATTCTTCTTCCTCCAAACACGTTTAGTGGAATTATGACCATTATGATCATCTGACCACATGACTTTCTCCCATGACTCCTCTGGATCATCCAAATGGTCATTGGCAAACTTAAGGCGTGCCTGGACATGTGCTGGTTTAAGCAGGGGAACCTTCCGTGCCATGCATGATTTCAAACCATGACGTCTTAGTGTATAACAGTAACCTTGGAAATGGTGGTCCCAGCTCTTTTCAGGCATTGACCAGCTCCTCCCGTGTAGTTCTGGGCTGATTTCTCACCTTCCTTAGAATCATTGAGACCCCACGAGGTGAGATCTTGCATGGAGCCCCAGTCAGAGGGAGATTGACAGTCATGTTTAGATTCTTCCATTTACTAATGATTGCTCCAACAGTGGACCTTTTTTTACCAAACTGCTTGGCAATTTCCCCGTAGCCCTTTCCAGCCTTTTGGAGGTGTACAATTTTGTCTCTAGTGTCTTTGGACAGCTCTTTGGTCTTGGCCATGTTAGTAGTTGGATTCTTACTGATTGTATGGTGTGGACAGGTGTCTTTATGCAGCTAATGACCTCAAACAGGTGCATCTAATTTAGGATAATAAATGTAGTGGAGGTGGACATTTTAAAGGCAGACTAGCAGGTCTTTGAGGGTCAGAATTCTAGCTGTTAGACAGGTGTTCAAATACTTATTTGCAGCTGTATCATACAAATAAATAGTTAAAAAATCATATATTGTGATTTTTTTTTTAGATTATGTCTCTCACAGTGGACATGCACCTACGATGACAATTTCAGACTCCTCCATGATTTCTGAGTGGGAGAACTTGCAAAATAGCAGGGTGATCAAATACTTATTTTCCTCACTGTATATATATATATATATACATACATACACACACACACGCACACTCACTGGCCACTTTATTAGGTACACCTGTCCAACTGCTCGGTAACGCAAATTTCTAATCAGCCTATCACATGGCAGCAACTCAATGCATTTAGGCATGTAGACATGGTCAAGACGATCTGCTGCAGTTCAACCCGAGTGTCAGAATGGGAAAGAAAGGTGATTTAAGTGACTTTGAAGGTGGCATGGTTGTTGGTGCCAGACGGTCTGGTCTGAGTATTTCAGAAACTGCTCATCTACTTAGATTTTCAAGCACAATCATCTCTAGGGTTTACAAAGAAAATATCCAGTGAGCTGCAGTTCTGTGGGTGCAAATGCCTTGTTGATGCCAGAGGTCAGAGGAGAATGGCCAGACTGGGTTGAGCTGATAGAAAGGCAACAGTAACTCAAACTCATACAACCGAGGTATGCAGAAGAGCATCTCTGAACGCACAACACGTCGAACCTTAAGGCGGATGGGCTTCAGCAACAGAAGACCACACCGAGTGCCATTCCTGACAGCTAAGAACAGAAAACTGATGCTACAATTCGCACAGGCTCACCAAAATTGGACACTAGAAAAATGGAAAAACATTGCCTAGTCTGATAAGTCTCGATTTCTGCTGCGACATTCGGATGGGAGGGTCAGAATTTTGCGTCAACAACATGAAAGCATGGATCCATCCTGCCTTGTATCAACAGTTCAGGCTGGTGGTGGGGGTGTAATGGTGTGGGGGATATTTTCCTGACACACTTTGGGCCCATTAGTACCAATTGAGCATCGTGTCAACGCCACAGCCTACCTGAGTACTGTTGCTGACCATGTCCATCCCTTCATGACCACAGTGTACCCATCTTCTGATGGCTACTTCCAGCAGGATAACGCTCCATGTCATAAAGCGCGACTGATCTCTGACTGGTTTCTTGAACATGACAATGAGTTCACTGTACTCAAATGGCCTCCACAGTCACCAGATCTCAATCCAATAGAGCACCTTTGGGATGTGGTGGAACGGGAGATTCGCATCATGGATGTGCAGCTGACAAATCTTCAGCAACAAATGATGCTATCATGTCAATATGGACCAAAATCTCTAATGAATGTTTCCAGTAGTTCTGAAGGCAAAAGGGGGTCCAACCTGGTACTAGTAAGGTGTACCTAATAAATGTGTGTGTGTGTGTGTGTATATATATATATATATATATATATATATATATATATATATATATATATATATATATATATATATACAGTGAGGAAAATAAGTATTTGAACACCCTGCTATTTTGCAAGTTCTCCCACTTAGAAATCATGGAGGGGTCTGAAATTGTCATCGTAGGTGCATGTCCACTGTGAGAGACATAATCTAAAAAAAAAAATCCAGAAATCACAATGTATGATTTTTTAACAATTTATTTGTATGATACAGCTGCAAATAAGTATTTGAACACCTGAGAAGGTCAATGTTAATATTTGGTACAGTAGCCTTTGTTTGCAATTACAGAGGTCAAACGTTTCCTGTAGTTTTTCACCAGGTTTGCACACACTGCAGGAAGGATTTTGGCCCACTCCTCCACACAGATCTTCTCTAGATCAGTCAGGTTTCTGGCCTGTTGCTGAGAAACACGAAGTTTGAGCTCCCTCCAAAGATTCTCTATTGGGTTTAGGTCTGGAGACTGGCTAGGCCACGCCAGAACCTTGATATGCTTCTTACAGAGCCACTCCTTGGTTATCCTGGCTGTGTGCTTCGGGTCATTGTCATGTTGGAAGACCCAGCCTCGACTCATCTTCAATAATCTAACTGAGGGTAGGAGGTTTTTCCCCAAAATCTCACAATACATGGCCCCGGTCATCCTCTCCTTAATACAGTCCAGTCGCCCTGTCCCATGTGCAGAAAAACACCCCCAAAGCATGATGCTACCACCCCCATGCTTCACAGTAGGGATGGTGTTCTTGGGATTGTACTCATCATTCTTCTTCCTCCAAAAATGTTTAGTGGAATTATGACCTAAAAGTTCTATTTTGGTCTCATCTGACCACATGACTTTCTCCCATGACTCCTCTGGATCATCCAAATGGTCATTGGCAAACTTAAGACGTGCCTGGACATGTGCTGGTTTAAGCAGGGGAACCATCCGTGCCATGCATGATTTCAAACCATGACGTCTTAGTGTATTACCAACAGTAACCTTGGAAACGGTGGTCCCAGCTCTTTTCAGGTCATTGACCAGCTCCTCCCATGTAGTTCTGGGCTGATTTCTCACCTTCCTTAGGATCATTGAGACCCCACGAGGTGAGATCTTGCATGGAGCCCCAGTCCGAGGAAGATTGACAGTCAGGTTTAGCTTCTTCCATTTCCTCATGATTGCTCCAACAGTGGACCTTTTTTCACCAAGCCGCTTGGCAATTTCCCCGTAGCCCTTTCCAGCCTTGTGGAGGTGTACAATTTTGTCTCTAGTGTCTTTGGACAGCTCTTTGGTCTTGGCCATGTTAGTAGTTGGATTCTTACTGATTGTATGGGGTGGACAGGTGTCTTTATGCAGCTAACAACCTCAAACAGGTGCATCTAATTTAGGATAATAAATGTAGTGGAGGTGGACATTTTAAAGGCAGATTAACAGGTCTTTGAGGGTCAGAATTATAGCTGATAGACAGGTGTTCAAATACTTATTTGCAGCTGTATCATACAAATAAATAGTTTAAAAATCATATATTGTGATTTCTGGATTTTTTTTTTAGTTTATGTCTCTCAAAGTGGACATGCACCTACGATGACAATTTCGGACCCCTCCATGATTTCTAAGTGGAAGAACTTGCAAAATAGCAGGGTGTTCAAATACTTATTTTCCTCACTGTATATATATATTACACACATGCACCCATACATGCATATACGCATACATACATATATCTACATCTGCCTACATGTTTCCTCTATCCTCGGCTGGAGGCAACTGTCTATATTTAGTTGGGCCACCATGGCTTCCCCACCACTATAATCCCTATGAATCCCCCACCTTGTGCCCCTCCTACACCTACTCTCAAAAACTTATATTAGCTTCCTGAGCTTGACACTGTACACATTGTACACATTGTCCTGGAGAACTTGCGGGGACATGCTTTGGATGCACTCGCATCTCACACCCCAGAGCACACACTTTGCCACTGAGATTGCTTGCCACGTTTGCTTTGCCACCTTTAGCTCTAAGTGCCTAAAGCCACTACCGTACAACACCAGGTCACAATGTATATTTACTCCCCTTCTTTGCCCTGCATACAATCGCAATGCATCCCCAAAGTCGTGCCACCACAAACCTTTAGGGGCTCCAGCAGCACAGGTTATGTGTATACCGTGAGCCAGGGCGCCGGACATAGCAGGTCAGCTTAGGTTTTTAGGAAAGCACAGGTTCTCTAAGATAGTTTTTCACACAGGAGCTAATGATATACACCTTTGACAGTCAGAGGTTACCAAGAGTAATATTATAGAGGTGTGTATATTAGTGAAGGCAATGTTCGATGCAGTATGCTCTGGCCCCATCCAAATGCAACGTGGCGATTTAGCCTACAGCAGGCTATGGTCGCTAAACTGCTGGATGTCCGAGTGGTGCTCCAAAAACAGTGTGGGCTTCATAAATAATTGAAGCAATTTTGAGGGTAAGGCTGGCCTGTTAGGGCGGGACGGTATCCATCCCACTCAGGAAGGTGCTGCTCTCATTTCTTGTAGTATAGGTCATAGTCTCAGAACAGCACTAGTTAACAAGTGACTGTCCAGAGCCAAGGCCAGGGATCAGACAGACAGGCTATACCGACCGTCTGCTAGCTGCACAGAATCATCACTCAGGATCCACCAAATTGAGACCGTGTCTGTCCTCCGAGCAAAACCAAAATATAGGAATTCTCAGAAAGTCTGTTTTAGTAATCTGATTAACATTAAATTAAATTGGACTAAATGCACAGCCAGCACCTCTGATCTAAAGAGAGTATTGTTGAATATTAGATCTCTTACGTCAAAAGCGCTTACCATAAACGAAATCATTACCGACAAGGAGTTTAAAATAATGTGTTTGACAGAAACGTGGATTAAACCGAATGAATATGTAGCATTAAATGAAGCGAGTCCTCCTGGGTATAGTTACTTACAACAACCCCGTCTTAATGGCAGAGGAGGCTGAGTTGCAGCTATTAATAATAATAATCTAAGCGTCATACAAAAGACTAAACACATATGTAAAACATTTGAAGTTCTTTACACCAACATAAAATATTTAGTGTCCAAAAGCAGGTCCAGTCAGTCAATTCCACTAATTATTATTTATAGACCCCCAGGGCCCTACTCTGATTTTCTCATAGAATTTGCAGATTTCATCACAAATTTAGCTACTTCTTTAGACAAAGCATTAATTATTGGTGACTTTAATATTCATTTTGATAATCAGAAAGACTCCTTGAGAGCAGCAGTTGTGTCCATTCTAGATTCAGTTGGAATTAATCAGAATGTTATAGGACCCACTTATAGTGGTGGACACACTCTTGATTTATTGTTAACCTTTGGATAAAAAATTTAAAACTTAGTCATAATTCCACAGTCTGAAGCTATTTCAGACCATTATCTCATCTCTTTTAAAATCTGCCTCAGTCATTGCATTACTACCTCACCACGTTACCGTGTTAAGCGTACTTTCACGTCAGCTACAGCAGCGTATTTTATCAATAATCTTCCGGAAATTACGATATGAAATAGATCTCAGCCTGACCCCGCAGAGCTGGACTGGGCCACTGAATACCTCAAATAAATGTTACGTTATACTCTAGATGATGTAGCTCCCCTTAAGACCAAAATGATCAGGGAGAAAAAATTAGCACAGTGGTATAATGATCATACGCGCATGTCTCCCACAGAAAACTTTTATTCTGAGCAGTCCATAGATCTGCAGTGGTGGAAAGTCGGCAAAAGTTTTCTATATTTCTGTCTCCATTTCCATATATGCAACGTTGCATAAGGTTGCATATATTCAACATTATACACCCCCCCCACACACACACACACACCCCCCACACACACATCTGTAGTGCTATGCTTTGCATGCATTTTTTTTTTTTAAGTGGTATTTTTTGCAGTTGACAAGAGCTTTTCACCAACACATAATCTACACTTAACCATTATTTCTTTCTCCTTTTCCTCGACAATTTTAAAATAATAAGAATACTTACATCACAGTAATGTTATGCCCTGGTTTGCCATCTCCGCTTCTGACCAGCTTCTGTTCCCGTTGCTCGCACGTATGAATGCACGATTCTATGTGACTACGTTCATTTTAATTCGGAAATTTTTTTTATGCTAAATAATTTAACTAAAAAGTAACTCGCATTACTTTTTTAAAAAAGTAACTCAGATATTAATGTGTACATTTATAAAGTAACGCGCTACTTTACTCGTTACTCAAAAAAAGTAATATTATTATGTAACGCACGTTACTTGTAACGCGTTACCCCCAACACTGGTGATATCAACTTTCATACAACAATAAGGACAATTAATAATCCAAATCCTTCTCTGCCCCTCTTTCGTGGATCTTCCCACTTCGTCCAGGCCTGCCTCTGGATAGTGTTCTCTTCGACTGGAGGCCACTCTGTGCAGCTCAGGACGGTTTCTTATCAATGCATTGGGTGGTTCAATGAAATTCCGAAATAAGAACGGATGCTTTGGGGATGGATTGGTAGTTAATGTTAACAGTCTGCTACACTGACTCAGGACTACTTTTTCACTTCTAAACATCATCACTTTACCCCGCAACATCATATATCTGCTATAAATAGACATTTGGTGCAACTCAGATGAGGATGGGTTCCCTCTTGAGTCTGGTTCCTCTCAAGGTTTCTTCCTTATGCCATCTTGGGGAGTTTTTCCTTGCCACAGTCGCCACCGGCTTGCTCATTAGAGACAAACTTACTTATAAAGAACATATTCACTTTTAATCACCACATTATCTGTGTAAAGCTGCTTTGAGACAATGTTCATTGTTAAAAGCGCTATACAAATAAAAATGAATTGAATTAAATTGAATGAGTACAAAGCATGCACAATTAGGGGAAACAATTCCACGAATGCCAGAAGTTAAATGGGCAGATATGCAGCCCACATGTTTGGACGGGCCAAGTAAGGATTTGCATTGGCTGGGAGCTCTGGGTCACTCTTTAACTGGAAGAGGACCCAGAAATCCCAGCCAATGCAAATCCTCCAACTCTTAAACAGCCTCTTTTGACCATGGGGATGTCCCTGTAAAGGGACTTACTGCTCGCAGGTTAAATCCTCTGCGTACAAAAGATGGACCAAGGTAATAAAGCTGGGGTCAAAGCCTATTCGCTTTAGGATGCTGAAAAGAAACACATGAGAGACCCGGTCAAAAGCCTTCTCCTGGTCCAGGCTTATCAAAACTAACTGCACTTGGCATTGCTCAACCCATGCCAACACATCCCTGATCAGTGCCAGGTTCAGGGTGAACTACCTGGGCAATCCCCTCTCTCAGACGGTGGCCCAATACCTTGGCCAAGATCTTATAGTCAGTTGTCCGTAGCATGATCAGCCTCCACCTGGCCAAGTCTGCTCTATCTCCCTACTTATGAAGAAGAGAGATTAACCCCACCTTAGCCGATGGGTCAGAGCTCTGCACTCTAATGCCTCCTATTAAACTGCCAGCAGGTCTCTATTCAGTCCCTGTCCACTCCCAGGTCTCCTCACCATCACCTGGGACCATCCTTTATCCTTAGTTACCCATTTTTCCTGTGTTCTACCTCCTTCCTCCTGAAAGTTTGTTACAAGAGGAGGTCGACTCCCTTCCCCACATTTGGCCCCCTTACCTTCGGCTTGTCTGGTTCTCATGTGTACATCTCCTGTGAGAAGGTTCAATTTTCACCTCTGCTCCAATCATGAACGTTTTGGCCTCCTGTCCTCTGATGTTGTTTCTGCCTGCCTTGTTTGCCAACCCTTAGAAGGCTCTGCTCTTCCCTCCATCTCCTGCCCAAAGCCACCTTTCTCCAGGCCATCCTCAGGCTCTGCAACTGCCCACTCCGGTTGAGCCAGGCTGGAGGGTGCACCCAAGCTATCCAGGGCTTCTGCCCAACTCGTGGGGCTCCAAACACTTGCCAAGGATTAAAGAACTCTATTGGATCCACTACAACTGCCAAGGGCACATGTGGTAATTCTTCTCCAGCAGGTGTTCCTTCCACTGGTTGTGAAAACAGACGAAAACCCATGTTTTCGGCTGATATCACAATGGCCCATCTCGTGAAGGACATTGCCTGCCTCACTTGGCCCCATGTGGGTCTCCTTCTCTGCCCATTTTGACGGCTCTGATTCTCTCTGAGCCATCTCCGCCTTGTCTTGCACTCCCTCTTGGAGCACACCTGAAGCCTCCAACTCTTCTGAAGACAGGCTTGCAAAGGTGCCTCTCCGAGAGGGGCAGTGTCAAAACAAATGTTCTTTACTTCCGCAAAGGCTGCAGGTATTTGTTGCGTAACATTCTGCCACAGAGGAGCAGTACCTCCCCAAAAAGGACCTGATGTCATTAACTGCGACAAAGGAGTTATATAGGTGGACTATCTGTGGGACCATGTGAGGCACTAGTCATTATCCACAGAGAACTTACTCTCTGAGTTGTCTGGAGCACTGTTCAAAAAAGTAAGAGCAGTCCACAAAGGAGGCAAAAGTCACATCCAAGAAACCAGACAATGGAACGTTCTGTAAGCAGAAGATCTTTGAGGCAGCCATCGTGTGGAGATCCTGCAAAATTCAGAGGACCACCTGCCTCTGGATAGTGTTCTCTTTGACTGGAGGACACTCTGTGCAGCTGGGGAAGGTTTGTCATCAACGCCTTGGGTGGTTCCATGAAATTCCGGAGTAAGAACGGGAGCTTTGAGGATGGATTGGACTGTAGTTGATGTCAACAGTCTTGTACACTGACTCAGGAACACAGTTCGCTTTTGATCATCATCACTGTACCCCGCAACATTGTATACCTGCCACAAATGGACTTTCGGTGTAACCCAGATGAGGATGGGTTCCCTCTTGAGTCTGGTTCCTCTCAAGTTTTCTTCCTTATGCCATCTCGGGGAGTTTTTCCTTGCCGCAGTCGCCACCGGCTTGCTCATCAGGGACAAACTTACTCATAAAGAACATATTAATTTTTTATCACCGCATTATCTGTGTAAAGCTGCTTTGAGACAATGTTCATTGTTAAAAGCGCTATACAAATAAAAATTAATTGAATTAAATTGAATAGTTATTGAGCCACTCTCCAGGATATTACGCAGCACAGTGGTGAAAGAGTTGTAGAAGCTAGCAACAAGATTTAGATAAAAGTCTCGCCATGCTACCATAGAAAACAAGTAGCTTTGCAGTAGCAAAGCCTCAAAAATAACTGGAACTCATCAATGTTCCTCTCCACTCTCTTTGTGAATGAAGAAAACCCAAGCTATACTTTGGGTGTTGCTAGGCCTTTGAAAGTCCATTGGTGAGCTAGAAAGCTTGCTACGGGTAAATTGGCCTGTGGCAAGAAAACTGTTGATAATGCAGAGGTGTAGAAAAGAAAAGAAAAAGAAGAACATAAAAAGATTGAACTTATTTATTAAATGAAATTGAACATGCTACACAGCTGAGAGCTATCAAGAAAAGAACAATAAGCATGAGCTTGGTTTTTCTCTCTCTTTATTTCTGCTTTTTTAACAGGTAAAGAGGTGCACCATTCCCAGAAGTACTGCAATACCGGGCTGATGCATGGAGCGGATTAAGCAAGCCCCTCTTCGACTCCCACGGTCAAAAATCTGTTTAATATGTAGTCCTCATATAGAGGTAGATGTATTAGATATTAAACTGATAAGAACAGATTTTTTTTTTTTTTTTTTGTAAAAATATTTTATTGTCACCATCACATTTTTACAGCATGATTTACTTTCCACATATTAAATAAAATGTATAATTTATTTAGAAAAGCAGACGAATAAATAAAAAAATAAATACATAAGCAAATCTTGATCCACTCTTGTTCAGGACCGGGTGCGAGTCCCTATCAAAAAGGGCTATCACTCAAGTCTTCAGAGCAGGCCAAGGCATTCCACTTCAGGTCCCTGCGGAGTTCCTCCAAATTCTAGCCCACTGCTCACGTAGCCGATGTTGGTAAGGGGGCATCTACGGGCAGCCAGGTTTGGTGGCGACCGGGACCTTTCCTGTGTAACCCCGGCCCCCTCGCCATCTGCTCGCTCGCATACAGGGACACCGTCACGCGTTTCCCCACCAACAGGTTTCTGGTGGACCAGATGGCATTCTTTGTGGCATTGAGTATGAGCCAGAGCAAGGTGAACTGCTGCTTTGTGAAGCCCTTCCATTACTTGCCCACTCCTAGGACGGCGAGCTTGCAATCCATCTGGACCCCACCCACTGGGAGGCACGGGAATACCAGGGGTGTTGCACGGTCTCTGGGGCATGGCATTCGGACCAGGGGCAGGTAGGGCATGTCGCCATGCCATGCGAGTGCAATACCGCCCTGACCGGTAGGATCTCATGGGCCACTAATTATGACAAGTCCTTGTGCCTGTTCTGGAGAGCCGGGTAGGCAGCATTCCTCCAGACTTGTTCGGTCTCACCCAGACCTAGAGGCCTGGAACTGGGCTCACAGTTTCCCAATCCTGCACAAGAGAGATAATAGACTTGTGATTAGTTAAAATGTGACATTTTCATTTTCTAAAAGATACTTCTTTAACAACTTTTTAATAAAACCATACTCCTTAGGGAGGTTAAAAGACACTGGAGTTTTTAAGTCAACTGGTAAAATCGTTAACATTCTCAGGTAAGACCCCATCCAGAATCGGGCCATGGCAGCGGTTTTGTCTTAGATCCCTACAAAAATAGAATACTGCTTTCTCCAACCCTAAAATAAATCTCCTGTTGGGACTAAAAACAGAACACACTTCTGACATTAATTGTTGAAATAGTGAGGGCCATGAGCAGTATAGTTAATTAAAAGGCAGGTAATTTGTTTTAAAACTACATATACAAACCTGCAGCGCCAAACATTAAAATCACATTATTTCTTGTGACACTTGCTCCTCTTTTATCCCCATGGGCTGGGGGTAAAGGGGGCAAGTGTCCGAGGCCTCCGGGACCACAGAGGGATATCTTGTAGCCCTTTTGGTGAAGATGTTTTTAGCTAAAAATGCAGAAAAGAGACATCATTGGGAAGCGGTGAGGGCCACATGTGGTCCATATCTTCCAAGGAGGAACTATCTGGCCGATGCACTGCCCTTAGCTTTTTCTCCTCTGTTACCACGAGAGGAGATCCCGCAGGCCTTTTATGTACATGAGCATAAGGGATCTTACAGTCACTCCCACTAGTCCTCATAAACTTTTTGTATATCTGCTATAAATGAACATTCGGTGCAACCCAGATGAGGAGGGTTCCACCGAATGTCCATTTATAGCAGATATACAATATTGTGGGGTACAGTGATGATGATCAGAAGCGAAAAGTAGTCCTGAGTCGATGTAGCAGACTGTTGACATTAACTACAGTCTAGTCCATCCTCAAAAGCGCCCGTTCTTACTCCAGAATTCATGGAACCACCCAAGGCGTTGATGAGAAACCGTCCCAAGCTGCACGGAGTGACCACCAGTCGAAAAAAACACTATCCAGAGGCAGACCTGGACGAAGTGGGAAGATCCACGGAGGGGAAAGGGGCAGGAACAGTGGTCACTGGAGCCTTAGGAGCATAGAACAACTCAACAAAGAGAGAGTAAGAGAGAGAGAGAGAGAGAGAGAGAGAGAGAGAGAGAGAGAGAGAGAGAGAAAAGAGGAGTGACAGGAAGAGAAGGATATGGATCATTAGGTGTCTTTATTGTTGTATGAAAGCTAATACCACTGTGCAGTTTGGACTCCGGCAAGACTCGCTATGGCAGCATAACTAAAACGGAGAACCAGAAGGTAACACCAACATGAGGGATCTCTGGGATAAAAGACGACTCACCACACCACTGTCAACAAACCTGAGTGAACGTGTGAGAGTGAGGGGACGACAGCATACAAATATCCCAGTTCACCAAACACTCTACATCCATGCTCCCTCCAGATCTGCGCCTTTACCTAAGACAAAATCTACTGATGAAAGGCTTGACTAAATAAATATGTTTTCAGGTTGTTCCATAACTGTGGGGCTTTATAGGAGAAAGATCTGCCCCCACAGTAGTCTTCATTATTTGAGGAACCAACAGATAGCCTGCACCTTTTGATCTAAGTAAGCGTGGAAGATTATACTAGTACAGAATTTCACTCAGACACTTTGGTGCAAGACCGTTAAGTGCTTTATACGTCAGTAGTAGTATTTTATAATCAAAAGCGAGATTTGATTGGGAGCCAGTGTAGACTGATTAAAACAGGAGTGATGTGGTCATATTTCCTAGATCTGGTGAGGACTCTTGCTGCTGCATTCTGAACTAACTGAAGCTTATTTATGCACTTACTCGAACACCCAGACAGTAAAGCATTACAGTAGTCTAATTTAGATGTAACAAAAGCATAAACTAATTTTTCTGCATCCTGTAACGACATCATATCTCTAATTTCAGCAATATTTCTAAGGTGAAAGAAGGAGATCCTGGTAATATTATTCACATGAGCCTCAAAGAAAAGACTAGGGTCAATAATAACACCAAGGTCTTTGACAGCCGTACACGCTGAAACAGAAACATCATTCAGAGATGCTATATAATCGGAAAGTTTGCTTCAAGCTGCATGTGGTCCTAGTAAAAGTACTTCCTTCTTATCTGAGTTGAGCAAAAGAAAGTTATCAAGCATCCTTTGTCTAATGTCCTTTACACACTCCTCAACATTGTTAGGCTGATCTCTCTCGTCTGGCTTTGCTGAAAAATACAACTGTGTATCATCAGGATAGCAATGGAAGCGAATATCATGTTTATGTATAATTTCACCCAGAGGCAGCATATATAAAGAGAAAAGCAGTGGGCCTAAGACAGATCCTTGAGGAACACCAAACTTTACCTCAGAGAGTGTGGAGAACTCACCATTTACATCAACAAACTGATAGCGATCAGTCAAATAAGACCTAATCCAAGAGAAAGCTGTTCCCTTTATTCCAACAACATTATCAAGTCTAGCAAGCAGTATAGTGTGATCAGTGGTGTCAAAAGATGCACTAAGGTCGAGCAAAACAAGTAAAGAGAAAAAACCCTGATCAGAGGCCAATAGCAGGTCATTTACCACCTTAACTAGTGCCGTCTCTGTGCTATGATGAGGCCAAAATCCTGACTGATATAGTTAAAAAATGTTATTCATAAGTAGATGTGAGCATAACTGCTGTGCTACAACCTTTTCTAAAATTTGGGATATAAAGGGGAGATTTGATATTGGCCTGTAGTTGGACAGCTGACATGGGTCAAGGTCAGGTTTCTTAATTAGGGGTTTGATAACTGCCAGTTTGAAGGATCTAGGTACATAACCAGTGCTAATGGAAGAGTTTATTATTTTTAAAACAGGTTGAATTACCCTTGGAATTATCTGTTTAAAGACACTTGTAGGCAAGGGATCGAGAAAGCAGGTTGATGATTTTAATGAGGTAATTATTGAAATTAAGTAATTCTCATGAATAGGAGTGAAGCTTTGTAAATGATTGTCTGTTATAATTACACTGCTGTCTACAGGGTTACTTATAATTGGATTTGTATCTGTCTGGATTACTTGCCAGATGTTTTCAACTTTATTATCAAAAAAGTTCAGGAAATCATTACTACCTATTGATGGTGTGCATGTTAGTGCAGTGCTTTTATTTCCTGTTAATTTTGCTACTGTGCTGAATAAAAATCTAGGATTATGCTTGTTATTTTCTATGAGGGTGGAGAAATATGCTGATCTAGCAGCACTAAGAGATTTTCTATGATTTAGGAGGCTCTCCTTCCATGCTATTTGAAATACTGTTAATTTTGTTTTTGACGCCATTTACACTCTAATTTCCGAGTGGTCTGTTTTAAGGTGCGCGTATGTTCATTATACCACTGTGCTACGTTTTTGTCCCTGACCATTTTGATCTTAGGGGAGTTACATCATCTAGAGTATAACATAACGTTGATTCTAGGTATTCAGTGGCTCAGTCAAGCTCTGCAGGGTCAAATGGGGATCTATTTAATATCGTATTTCCCGGAAGATTACTAATAAAACACGCTGCTGTAACTGACGTGAAATTAGCTTAACATGGTAATGTGGTGAGGTAGTAATTCAATGATTAAGGCAGATTTTAAAAGAGATGAGATAATGGTCTGACAGACTGTGCAATTGTGACTGTTTTTTATTTTTAATCCAAATGTTAAAAACAAATCAAGAGTGTGTCCACCAATATAAGTGGGTCCTATAATATTCTGATTAATTCCAAATGAATCTCTCCACATTTGACTCTGCCCCTGAGGCCGCCCCACTTCCTCCACCTTGACCAGGTTGGCTGGGATTTTAAATTTCCCGCCAAAAGCTCAGGGCCCGACTCCTCCTCTGTTTGTTCCTCTTGTGGGGTGGCTATCTTTTTGCCTTTTAATTTGTTGGCAAAACTATCAGGACAATCTATGTAGAGATGGTTTGATTCTCCACAAAGATTGCACCGTGTGCCAATGGTGCACTCTTCAAACCTGTGACCAATTTCTTTACACTTCCCACACACTATTTCTTGACACACTTCGGCTAAATGTCCCATTTTCCCACACTTTCAACATAGTTTGGGCATGCCCTGAAAATGTATGTAGCCTCTGTTTTCTCCCAACACAATCATCAAAGGCAGATGCTTCAGGCCCTGGTAACCTCCGGTGTCCTCCCATTGTTTAATGGGGATTCGCCAGGAGCAATTCCAGATACCATCCTCATCTAAAACCTTGACTGGTTGGCCTCGAACGGTGCAATATCTGCCCAGACAGACACAAATGTCTTCTCCACAGTTTCGTTTAACATTCTGACAAACACTGTTTTAAGTGAATTGTCAGAGAGTTTCACCACTGTGAACATGGATAACTAGGCCGAAAAAATATTAAAAAAGAAAGCAGTTCTAAAACTCACATCAAAACCTTTGTTCAGGGGAAGTGTCACTAAGCAGTTCAGTTCATCTGGTTTGAAATTGAGATATTTCTGGATCAGCTTCCTGGAGAAGTCAAGCCGTGACATCCCCCGGAGCCTCCCTTCCACCTCTTTAAAAAAAAACGCACGCTGTGGTGCCTCCTCGTCATTTATTAAATGAAATTGAACACGCTACACAACTGAGAGCTATGTGCACTCAAGGAAAGAAAAATGAGCATGAGCTTGTTCTTTTTCTCCTTCTTTATTTCATTAACACGTGCTCCAGTGGCTTTTGAAAAGGTCTCCAAAGCATGCCCCACTGCACAGAAGTCCTCATCCCTGACAAGAAACAATGTTGCATCATCAGCATCACCCTCCTCACTGTAGAATCAGCTCAGACAAGTGCCCATTCACCACTACGCGGCTGACCGCCCCAGGGTATAGCAGGTGGACCATGGCGGTAAAAGCAGGCCCAAAGCCCATTCACTCCAAGAGTGCGAATAGGAACTCGTGTGAGACCCGGTCGAAGGCCTTTTCCTGGTCCAAACTTGGCCAAAGGTACCCTGTGCTGTTCTGCCTATGCCAATGCATCTCTGATCAGCGCCAGGTTCATGCCACACATCCTCCCAGGCACACCACAGGTCTGGTCTGGGTGAACCACCCGGACCATGACCTCTCTGAGGCACAGAACTATTAGCTTAGCCAAAATCTTGTAGTCAGCCGTCAACAACGTGATGGGCCTCCAGTTTGCCAGGTCTAGCCTGTCACCCTCTTTATGAAGGGGAGTGACATGCCCTACTCTAGCAGACAGAGGTAGGGCACTGCACTCTATTGCTTCCCTATACAAGGCCAACAAATCCGAGCTCACCAGTGGCCAGAAAGTCGCCCTTTTTTATGAAGGAGAGTGAAAATATTTTATTGTCACCATCACATTCTTACAGCATGATTTACTTTTCACATATTAAATAAAATTAATAATTTAATTAAAAAAGCAAATAAAAAAATGAATTGATAAATAAATAAATAAATAAATAAATAAATAAATAAATAAATAAATAAATAAATAAGCAAATCATGATCCACTCTTTTTCAGGACCAGGTGCAAGTCCCTATCAAAAAGGGCCATCACTCAAGCGCAGAACTATTAGCTTAGCCAAAATCTTGTAGTCAGCCGTCAACAACGTGATGGGCCTCCAGTTTGCCAGGTCTAGCCTGTCACCCTCTTTATGAAGGGGAGTGACATGCCCTACTCTAGCAGACAGAGGTAGGGCACTGCACTCTATTGCTTCCCTCAAGGCCAACAAATCCGAGCCCACCAGTGGCCAGAAAGTCGCCCTTTTTTATGAAGGAGAGTGAAAATATTTTATTGTCACCATCACATTCTTACAGCATGATTTACTTTTTACATATTAAATAAAATTAATAAATTTTTTTGGAAAGCAGATGAATAAATGAATTGATAAATAAATAAATAAATAAATAAATAAATAAATAAATAAGCAAATTATGATCCACTCTTGTTCGGGACCAGGTGCGAGTCCCTATCAAAAAGGGCCATCACTCCAGTCTTCAGAGCAGGCCAAGGCCCTTCACTTTAGGTCCCAGCGGAGTTCCTCCAACTTCTAGCCCGCTGCTTCCGTAGCCGATGTTCGTAAGGGGGCTTCTACGGGCAGCCAGGTTCAGTCATGGTCCACTGGTCCCGCGCAGCGCCGCTCTCCCAGAGCAGGTGTCGCACGGTCTCTGGGGCATGGCATTTGGACCGAGGTAGGGCGTGTGGCCATGCCACGCGAGTACAATACCACCCTGAATGGGAGGATCTCCTGGGCCACCATCCATGACAAGTCCTTGTGCCTGTTCTGAAGAGCCGGGTAGGAAGCGTTTCTCCAAACTTGTGTGGTCTCACCTAGGATGAGGCCTGGAACTGGGCTCACAGTTTCCCGGTCCTGCACAAGAGAGATCAGAGACTTGTGGTCAGTTTAAAAAGTGAAATTTCCATTTTCTAAAAGATACTTCTTTAAAAACTTTTTATTTAAACCATACTCTTCGGGGAGGTTAAAAGACACTGTTAGTCAACTGCTAAAATCTTTAACATCCTCAGGTAAGACCCCACCCAGAATCGGTTTTGTTCTCACTGGATTGGGTCACATCATAGCAGATGTGGAGAGTGGTGAAACGACTGCTAAAAACCGGGGTCCGGGAGGCCTTTGCCGCCTTTCTCGTGTCTTTTCTTCACGACCTCCCTCTTTATTCATTCCCACTTAGACCCCCACAAGAAGTAGAATACTGCTCTCTCCAACCCGAAAGAAGCGAAAAGTAGTCCTGAGTCGATGTAGCAGACTGTTGACATTAACTACAGTCTAATCCATCCTCAAAAGTGCCCGTTCTTACTCCAGAATTTCATGGAACCACCCAAGCCGTTAATGAGTAACCGCCCCAAGCTGCACTGAGTGGCCTCCAGTCGAAAAGAACACTATCCAGAGGCAGACATGGACGAAGTGGGAAGATCCACGGAGGGGAGAGGGGCAGGAACAGGGGTCACTGGAGCCTTAGGAGCATAGAACAACTCAACAAAGAGAGAGTGAGAAAGAGAGAGAGAGAGAGAAGAGGAGTGACAGGAAGAGAAGGATATGGATCATCAGGTGTCTTTATTTTTGTATGAAAGCTAATACCACTGTGCAGTTTGGACTCCGGGAAGACTCGCTATGGCAGCATAACTAAAACGGAGAACCAGAAGGTAACACCAACATGAGGGATCTCTGGGATAAAAGACGACCCACCACACCACTGTCAACAAACCTGAGTGAATGTGTGAGAGTGAGGGGACGACAGCATACAAATATCCCAGTTCACCAAACACTCTACATCCATGCTGAAGCTTATTTATGCACTTACTCGAACACCCAGACAGTAAAGCGTTACAGTAGTCTAATTTAGATGTAACAAAAGCAAAAACTAATATTTCTGCATCCTGTAACAACATCATATTTCTAATTTCAGCAATATTTCTAAGGTGAAAAAAGGAGATCCTGGTAATATTATTCACATGAGCCTCAAAGAAAAGACTAGGGTCAATAATAATGCCAAGATCTTTGACAGCTGTACACGCTGAACCAGAAACATCATTCGGAGATGCTACATAATCGGAAAGTTTGCTTCTAGCTGCATGTGGTCCTAGTAAAAGTACTTCCGTCTTATCTGAGTTGAGCAAAAGAAAGTTATCAAGCATCCTCTGTCTAATTTCCTTTACACACTCCTCAACATTGTTAGGCTGATCTCTCTCGTCTGGCTTTGCTGGAATATACAACTGTGTATCATCAGCATAGCAATGGACGCGAATATCATGTTTATGTATAATTTCACCCAGAGGCAGCATATATAAAGAGAAAAGCAGTGGGCCTAAAACAGATCCTTGAGGAACACCAAACATTACCTCAGAGAGTGTGGAGAACTCACCATTTACATCAACAAACTGATAGCGATCAGTCAAATAAGACCTAAGCCAAGAGAGAGCTGTTCCCTTTATTCCAACAACATTCTCAAGTCTAGCAAGCAGTATAGTGTGATCAATGGTGTCAAAAGCTGCACTAAGGTCGAGCAAAACAAGTAAAGAGAAAAAACCCTGATCAGAGGCCAATAGCAGGTCATTTACCACTAACTAGCACCGTCTCTGTGCTATGATGAGGCCAAAATCCTGACTGATATATTTAAAAAATGTTATTCATAAGTAGATGTGAGCATAACTGCTGTGCTACAACCTTTTCTAAAATTTTTGATATAAAGGGGAGATTTGATATTGGCCTGTAGTTGGACAGCTGACATGGGTCAAGGTCAGGTTTCTTAATTAGGGGTTTGATAACTGCCAGTTCGAAGGATCTAGGTACATAACCAGTGCTAATGGAAGAGTTTATTGTTTTTAAAACAGGTTGATTTACCCTTGGAATTATCTGTTTAAAGAAACTTGTAGGCAAGGGATCGAGAAAGCAGGTTGATGATTTTGATGAGGTAATTAATGACATTAAGTAATTCTCATGAATAGGAGTGAAGCTTTGTAATTGATTGTCTGTTATAATTACACTGCTGTCTACAGGGTTACTTATAATTGGATTTATATCTGTCTGGATTACTTGCCTGATGTTTTCAACTTTATTATCAAAAAAGTTCATGAAATCATTACTACCTATTGATGGTGTGCATGTTAGTGCAGTGCTTTTATTTCCTGTTAATTTTGCTACTGTGCTGAATAAAAATCTAGGATTATGCTTGTTATTTTCTATGAGGGTGAAGAAATATGCTGATCTAGCAGCACTAAGAGATTTTCTATGATTTAGGAGGCTCTCCTTCCATGCTATTTGAAACACTGTTCATTTTGTTTGACGCCATTTACGTTCTAATTTCCGAGTGGTCTGTTTTAAGGTGCGTGTATGATCATTATACCACTGTGCTAAAGGTTTTCCCCTGACCATTTTGGTCTTAGGGGAGTTACATCATCTAGAGTATAACATAACGTTGATTCTAGGTATTCTGTGGCTCAGTCAAGCTCTGCGGGGTCATACGGAGATATATTTAATATCTTATTTTCCGGAAGATTACTGATAAAACACGCTGCTTTAATTGACGTGAAATTACGCTTAACATGGTAACGTGGTGAGGTAGTAATTCATTGACTAAGGCAGATTTTAAAAGAGATGAGATAATGGTCTGACAGACTGTGCAATTGTGACTACGTTTTTTATTTTTAATCCGAATGTTAACAACAAATCAAGAGTGTGTCCACCAATATGAGTGGGTCCTATAACATTCTGATTAATTCCAAATGAATCTCTCCACATTTGACTCCACCCCTGAGGCCGCCCCACTTCCTCCACCTTGTCCAATCCCTAAGGTTGGCTGGGAGTTTACATTTCCCGCCAAAACCTCAGGGCTCGACTCCTCCTCTGTTTGTTCCTCTTGTGGGGTGGCCATCTTTTTGCCTTTTAATTTGTTGGCAAAACTATCAGGACAATCTATGTAGAGATGGTTTGATTCTCCACAAAGATTGCACTGTCTGCCAATGGTGCACTCTTCAAACCTGTGACCAATTTCTTTACACTTCCCACACATTATTTCTTGATACACTTTGGCTAAATGCCCCATTTTTTCCACACTTCCAACATAGTTTGGGCATGCCCTGATGATGTATGTAGCCTCTGTTCTCTCCCAACACAATCATCAAAAGCAGATGCTTCAGGCCCTGGTAACTTCCGGCATCCTCCTATTGTTTAATGGGGATTCGCCAGGAGCAATTCCAGATACCATCCTCATCTAAAACCTTGACTGGTTGGCCTCGAACGGTGCAATATCTGCCCAGCCAGACACAAATGTGTTTTTCACAGTTTCATTGAACATTCTGACAAACACTGTTTTAAGTGAATTGTCAGAGTTTCTCCACTGTGAACATGGAGAACTAAACCTTTACAGTGTCAAACCTTTTGCCAAAAAATATTCAAAAAGAAAGCAGTTCTAAAACTCACATCAAAACCTTTGTTCAGGGAAAGTGTCACTAAGCAGTTCAGTTCATCAGGTTTGAAAGTGAGAGATTTCTGGATCAGCTTCCTGGAGAAGATAAGCCGTGACAGCCCCAGGAGCCTCCCTTCCACCACTTTAAATAAAAACCGCACACTGTGGTGCCTCCTCGTTATTTATTAAATGAAATTGAACACGCTACACAACTGAGAGCTATGTGCACTCAAGAAAAGAACAATGAGCATGAGTTTGTTCCTTTTTTCCTTCTTTATTTCGTTAACACGTGCTCCAGTGGCTTTTGAAAAGGTCTCCAAAGCATGCCCCACTGCACAGAAGTCCTCATCCCTGACAAGAAACAATGTTGCATCATCAGCGTACACCGACACCTTGGCCCTTATCCCTCCTGCACCTGGGATATGCAGTCCCTGGAACGCATGCTCCCTTCTCAGCCATTCTGCCAAAGGCTCCATGTACAAAACATAGAGCAAAGGTTATAGCGGACATCCCTCTTTGACCCCTCCTCACTGTAAAATCAGCTCGGACAAGTGCCCATACACCACCACGCGGCTGACCGCCCCAGCGTATAGCAGGTGGACCATGGCGGTAAAAGCAGGTCCAAAGCCCATTCGCTCCAAGAGTGCGAATAGGAACTCGTGTGAGACCCGGTCGAAGGCCTTTTCCTGGTCCAAACTTGGCCAAAGGTACCCTGTGCTGTTCTGCCTATGCCAATGCATCTCTGATCAGCGCCAGGCACATCCTCCCAGGCACACCACAGGTCTGGTCTGGGTGAACCACCCGGACCATGACCTCTTTCAGGCGCAGAACTATTAGCTTAGCCAAAATCTTGTAGTCAGCCATCAACAACGTGATCGGCCTCCAGTTTGCCAGGTCTAGCCTGTCGCCCCTTTTTATGAAGGAGAGTGATATGCCCTACTCTAGCAGACAGAGGTAGGGCACTGCACTCTATTGCTTTCCTATACAAGGCCAACAAATCCGAGCCCACCAGTGGCCAGAAAGTTCGGTACCATTCCACCAGTAAACTGTCCCCACCGGGGCCTACGTCTGTCTCCATGGAAAGCATGGCTCTCTCCACCTCCTCAAGGAAAATCTGTCCCTCTAGCTCCGATGCATTATCACCCGGCAGCTTGCCGGCCACAGTGTCCAAAAAAGCTGTTGCCTGATGTTTTCAACTTTATTATCAAAAAAGTTCATGAAATCATTACTACCTATTGATGGTGTGCATGTTAGTGCAGTGCTTTTATTTCCTGTTAATTTTGCTACTGTGCTGAATAAAAATCTAGGATTATGCTTGTTATTTTCTATGAGGGTGAAGAAATATGCTGATCTAGCAGCACTAAGAGATTTTCTATGATTTAGGAGGCTCTCCTTCCATGCTATTTGAAACACTGTTCATTTTGTTTGACGCCATTTACGTTCTAATTTCCGAGTGGTCTGTTTTAAGGTGCGTGTATGATCATTATACCACTGTGCTAAGTGTTTGCCCCTGACCATTTTGGTCTTAGGGGAGTTACATCATCTAGAGTATAACATAACGTTGATTCTAGGTATTCCGTGGCTCAGTCAAGCTCCGCGGGGTCATACGGAGATATATTTAATATCTTATTTTCCGGAAGATTACTGATAAAACACGCTGCTTTAATTGACGTGAAATTACGCTTAACATGGTAACGTGGTGACGTAGTAATTCCTTGACTAAGGCAGATTTTAAAAGAGATGAGATAATGGTCTGACAGACTGTGCAATTGTGACTACGTTTTTTATTTTTAATCCGAATGTTAACAACAAATCAAGAGTGTGTCCACTAATATGAGTGGGTCCTATAATATTCTGATTAATTCCAAATGAATCTCTCCACATTTGACTCCACCCCTGAGGCCGCCCCACTTCCTCCACCTTGTCCAATCCCTGAGGTTGGCTGGGAGTTTACATTTCCCGCCAAAACCTCAGGGCCCGACTCCTCCTCTGTTTGTTCCTCTTGTGGGGTGGCCATCTTTTTGCCTTTTAATTTGTTGGCAAAACTATCAGGACAATCTATGTAGAGATGGTTTGATTCTCCACAAAGATTGCACTGTCTGCCAATGGTGCACTCTTCAAACCTGTGACCAATTTCTTTACACTTCCCACACATTATTTCTTGATACACTTTGGCTAAATGCCCCATTTTCCCACACTTCCAACATAGTTTGGGCATGCCCTGATGATGTATGTAGCCTCTGTTCTCTCCATAACGCATTGGACGCTTGTCTTCCGCTAATGCTTGCTTGCCTGCCTGGACAATGTAACAGCGGGCTTCAGCGTCATAGTGGGCCCGCAAGGCCTCACTAGCGTCTCTGATTCGCCCTTGGTCTGCATTCTGCCAGGCCTCCAGCAACACCGAAGACCATTCCTCACAGCCTTCTTCCTCCTTCTCCTTGCCATCTCCTGTCCCCACCAGTGGCACAGGATGGCAATCCACTTTTTGGTGTCCTCCCACCAATCTGCTTGCGTGGCATACAGTCCTTGCATACGCCCTTATAGAGTTGGCGGAACACATTCGGCAAAAGGAGGGGGCCTGCAGCACAGTCACATTTAACCGCCACAAGCCCCGTCCTCTTTGCCTCATCTCTACCCAAATTTCACCAATCACCATGCAGTGATCAGAGGCCCAGAAGGGCTTCAAGAGGAATGACTGCACCCTTGCACTATCTGCCGGAAACAGGAGGTTGAGCTGTGAGGCATCACCTCTGGTATTTATCCAGGTATGGCCCATATATATATATATATATATATTTACATATATATACACACACAGGTTATATACACAAATGAATGAAATGTTGGGCAGAATGTACAGTAATGATATAAGTATACACAGATAAAAATAGTGCAGATGTAATGAGGAGTAAAAGATATACTATGTAATATGTACATGTATAGTACAGAGGTTATATACAGTGTTTGTTTTGTGTTTGTTTTGTGGTGATTTAGCGGTGTAGTGTAGAGTTCAGTAGTGTGATGGTGGATGGAAAAAAGCTGTCTCTGAACCTGCTGGTTCTGGTGCGCAAGTTCCTGTATCTCCTTCGTGATGGAAGGAGGTTAAACAGTTTGTGACTGGGATGTGAAGAGTCCTTGATAATGTTGTGAGCTCTGCGCAGACATCTGCTGTGGTGAAGGTGCTCAATGGCAGGTAGTTGGGTGCCAGTGATGCGTTGGGCGGTTTTGACCACCCTTTGCAGGGCTTTTCGTTCACTCACAGTAGAGCCTCCGTACCATACGGTGATGGAGTTGGTCAGGATGCTCTCAATGATGCAGCGGTAGAAGCTCGTTAAAATCCCAGGGGACAGATGAGACTTCTTGAGACTTCTCAAGAAGTACAGGCGCTGTTGTGCTTTTTTTTACCAGAGCTGAAGTGTTCTGCTGCCATGTCAAATCCTCGGAGATGTGAACTCCCAGGAACTTAAAGCTGGAGACTTGTTCTACCTCAGTTCCATTGATGCTGACAGGTAGATGTCTCCTGCTGTTGGATTTCCGAAAGTCCACAATGAGCTCTTTGGTCTTTGTGGCGTTGAGAGCCAGGTTGTTGTTGGCACACCACGGTGCTAGATTGTGGATCTCTTCCCTGTAGGCCAATTCGTTGTTGTTGTCGATCTGGCCGACCATGGTGGCATTTTGTTTAAAGCCTTTGAAAGCCTTTAAAATCCCCTCCCACCAATAGTAGCCTACTTGTGTAGAGTAGCGGCTCTAGTAGGCAAAAAAAAAAAACCTCCTCTGTCGTCCGCTGCAATGTGCATACACACCTATCGCCCTGAAACGCAACCCCCTCCTCTTCCCATCCACACAAACAATCCTCCCTCTACTAACACTACCATTTAAATCTCCCAATCAAAGGCTTTAAACAAAATGCCCACTACAGGGCAAGAAAACTGTTAATAATGCACAGGTGTAGAAAAAAAAAAAAAAGAACAGAAAAAAAAAGAAAAGATTAAACTTATATTTAATAAATGAAATTGAACACGCTACACAACTGAGAGCTATGTGCACTCAAGAAAAGAACAATGAGCATGAGCTTGCTCTTTTTTTCCTTCGTTATTTCTGCTTTTTTAACAGGTAAAGAGGTGCACTATTCCCAGAAGTACTGCAATACCGGGCTGATGCGTGGAGCGGATGGAGCAAGCCCCTCTTCCGACTCCCACGGTCAAAAATCCGTTTAATATGTAGTCCTCATATAGAGGACGTATCAGATATTAAACTGATAAGAACAGATTTATTTTTTTTTATTATTATTATATCAAAACACACCATACAGTACAGTCATGCACGCAGTCAACAACAAACTATAATTTCATTTGGAACAAACAAAACAAAACAAAACAAATAACCAACCCCTCCGAATGCATGCATAACCAAAAGAACTCATCAAACAAAAACATATCCTGTGCATCTAAATTTAAATCAACCCAGTACACACTTTTACTCCATCCTATTTTAAAATAAAAAACAATCAAACAACAACAAGCCAGTAAATGTTGTGAAAAATTCAAACCCCCCTCATTACCCTATTACCCCTGAACGGAGGGCCACCATGGAGATCCTACCACTGTCATCCCTGAGAATCCCCCTCCCTCCATTGTTCCCACTCCTACCCTTACCAAGCCATGTCCCCCCTCACTCGCCTGTTCTAACTTGCAGAGTCTGGCCCTGAACACCCAGAACAGGTTCCCCTGGTTGACTTGTGGTGACAGGCTCCGGATGCATTCGCACCTCGTGCCCCATAGAACGCACTTCGCTACAGAGACGGCCTGCCACAACGCCCTCGCCCTCTCCGGCTCCATGCACCTCAAACCACTGCCGTACAGCACAAGGTCACGATGTATTGCGATGGGACAGGACCACATTGCATGCTTAATTGTCTCCTCACCGCCGCATCCAACCGGGCACAGAGGCGTACAACATGAACCATGCCGATATAGGCGTTCTCTCGCTGGGAGACGCCCCAGAGCCACTAACCAGTGCAGATCCTTACTGGCCCTATCCAGCCACCTGGGCTGCAGAGCTGCCCAATCGATGTCTGGCATACGGGGTAAGGCCGCACTGGTCTGTGCCGCACAGCAGTCCCTCCATCTCTTATATACTTTCCAGTGGTCTAGCACAAGGCCATCCACCAAACACCACGGCTGATCCCTAGCAAACTCTACCACCTTCCGATAATGCCATGGGCGGTCAGTTGACCATGGCTCCGTCCCTCTCCAGGGGATCACTGCCCGCAAAACAAAGCCCAACCAGAACTTTGCGAACAGGGTTGATCCATGCCCCTCTGATCCCCTGACCAACCTTGCCATAAAAGCCGCATACATTGCCATGGTCTTGAGGGGAGCACAGAGTACCCCCCTTCCGCCTTCTTCCCGCTCCATGTACATTCTGGCACGGGCAACCTGTTCTCTCCTCCCACCCCAGACGAACGTGAACATGGCACGCTCCAGACGCCGTCCCGTTACAAATGGGACGGGAAAGACAAGGGCCAGGTGATTAAGGCCTGACAGCAGATCAGAGTTCACCGCCAAAACTCTCCCTGTCAGGGAGAGGTTCCTTCTGCCCCAGCCCTCCGCCTTGACCTGCAGCTTTCTCAGGGCAATATCCCAGTTCTTCTCGGCGCTGCCCTCCCTCCAAAAGACAACCCCCAAAACCCTGAGCCCATCCTGGCATAGCAAGAACCCCCCCGGGACGTCAGTCCTTCCTGCCCATGCTCCTGCATACAGGACCGCAGATTTACTGCGGTTAACACGTGCTCCGGTGGCTTTTGAAAAGGTCTCCAAAGCATGCCCCACTGCACAGAAGTCCTCATTCCGGCCAAGAAACAACGTTGCATCATCGGCGTACACCGACACTTTGGCCCTTATCCCTCCTGCACCTGGGATATGTAGTCCCTGGAACGCAGGCTCCCTTCTCAGCCATTCTGCCAAAGGCTCGATGTACAAAATATAGAGCAAAGGTGACAGCGGACATCCCTGCCTGACCACTCCTCACTGGACAATCAGCTCAGACAAGTGCCCATTCACCACCACGCGGCTGACCGCCCCAGCGTATAGCAGGCGGACCATGGCGGTAAAAGCAGGCCCAAAGCCCATTTGCTCCAAAAGTGCGAATAGGAACCCGTGTGAGACCCGGTCGAAGGCCTTTTCCTGGTCCAAACTTAGCACGGCCAAAGGTACCCTGCGCTGTTCCGCCCATGCCAGTGCATCTCTGATCAGCGCCAGGTTCATGCCGCACATCCTCCTGGGCACAACACAGGTCTGGTCCGGGTGAACCACCCGAACCATGACCTCTCTCAGGCGTAGAACCATCAGCTTGGCCAAAATCTTGTAGTCAGCCGTCAACAACGTGATCGGCCTCCAGTTTGCCAGGTCTAGCCTGTCGCCCTTTTTATGAAGGAGAGTGACATGCCCTACTCTAGCGGACAGAGGTAGGGCACCGCACTCTACTGCTTCCCTATACAAGGCCAACAAATCCGGGCCCACCAGTGGCCAGAAAGTTCGGTACCATTCCACCGGTAAACCGTCCCCACCGGGGGCAACGCCTGCCTTCAGGGACAGCATGGCTCTTTCCACTTCCTCAAGGGAAATCTGTCCCTCTAGCTCTGATGCATTATCCCCCGGCAGCCTGCCGGCCACAGTGTCCAAAAAGGCCGTTGCGAGGTCACTTCTTGTTTCCCTCACGCCAAAGAGACTGCTGTAGAAGGAGTTAGTCAATTCCAGCATTTCCCTGGCCGAGGTCACCACTTGAGCACCCTGTCTCAGACCTTGCATGTATGAGCCCCGCTGACGGCTTCTAGCACTGTTATAGAAATAATGTGTCGAACGCTTATCCTCCTCCAATGCCTGCTTGCCTGCCTGGACAAAATAACCGCGGGCTTCAGCCTCATAGTGGGCCCGCAAGGCTTTACTAGCCTCCCTGATCAGCCCTTAATCTGCATTCTGCCAGGCCTCCTGCAACACCAAAGACCATTCCTCAGCCCTCTTCCTCCTTCTCCTTGGAGAGAGAAAGCCCGCGGTTCGACCACCCTGAACATGTCCACCAGGCCTGCTCCTGCCATTACCTGGGCCAGCTCCCTTCCACCCTCTGCCTCCATGTCAACATTAAAATCCCCTCCCACCAATAGTAGCCTACTTGTGTAGAGTAGCGGCTCTAGTAGGCTAAAAAAAACCCTCCTCTGTCGTCCCCTGCACGGTGCATACACACCTATCGCCCTGAAACTCAACCCCCTCCTCTTCCCATCTACACCAACAATCCTCCCCGGCACCACCGACACTACCGTTTCAATCTCCCAATTAAAGGTTTTAAACAAAATGCCCACTCCATCCCCCCTCCCATCTCCCACCCCCCAAACTGAAGGCCCCTACTCCATCCTCTCGAAAAAACCTCCACCTCAGCCTTTGAACTCAGATGGCATTCCTGTAAAAATATTAAATCAAAAGAAACCGAAGGTAATCTCAGGAACACTGCTGTCCTCTTTAGGGGCTGCTTAATTCCCCGCACATTCAGAGATGCAACAGTTCATTGCAGTGACTGCATTCATTTCTAAGTAAAATACAATAATATATACAGGCACATTCCCAGAGACAAACATAAACCCCATATTCCAGCCTCGCCACCCCTTCTTCCCCTCCTCTACGTCCCACCTCCCCCCTTATTCTCCCACCCTTTGCACCCTCCCTCCCAACCTCTACTAACCCCCCTTTCTTCCCGCTCCTACCCCAACTGAAAGCCGCTTGAAACCCCTCCTGCCAGGGTAAGCCCCCCTCAAGAATTCCCATTGTTTTTCCCCTTGTTCTGCCCTTAACCGCTCTCTACTCTTATTCTGGCCCTCCTTTCCAGCACTTGAGTCCACCCTTCCTCTTCCATTGTCTCCTCATCTTGAGACCCCCTACCCATCTCCTTGCAATCTCCCACCGGAGGTGGCGTTCCCTTCCCTCCCCTTTGGACCCCCTCACCTTCAGACTCTCCCACTCCCCTGGTATCCTCTGGTGCGAGGAGGTCGAATTCACGCCTCTGTTTCGGCCGAAATCTCTTTGGCTTTCTGTCCTCCTTCTCCACCTCTGCAATCCTTGACAGGCTATTGTCGAAGAACTCCACCTCATCCTCCATCTCTTTAATAAAAGGCGAAAGATTTATTCGAGAATGAAGAGAAACCTGAGCTATACTTTGGGTGTTGCTAGGCCTTTGAAAGTCCATTGGTGAGCTAGAAATCTAGCTAAGGGTAAATTGGCCTGTGGCAGGAAAACTGTTGATGATGCACAGGTGTAGAAAAGAAAAGAAAGATTGAACTTATATTTATTAAATGAAATTGAACACGCTACACAACTGAGAGCTATGTGCACTCAAGAAAAGAACAATAAGCATGAGCTTGCTCTTTTTTTCCCCTTCGTTATTTCTGCTTTTTGAACAGGTAAAGAGGTGCCCTATTCCCAGAAGTACTGCAATACCGGGCTGATGCGTGGAGCGGATGGAGCAAGCCCCTCTTCCAAATCCCACGGTCAAAAATCCTTTTAATATGTAGTCCTCATATAAAGGACGTATCAGATATTAAACTGATAAGAACAGATACTACACTTGATCTTAGCCAAAAGGCCGAGAAGCAATAACCTGATTTAAGCGACGGCCTTAAGGGTACCCAATGAAAAAGCTTTGACTACTGGACGGTAGTTATTGAGCCACTCTCCAGAATATTACGCAGCGCGGTGGTGAAAAAGTTGTAGAAGCTAGCAACAAGATTTGGATCAAAGTCTCGCTATGCTAATTCTTTTCTTGAACCATAGAAAACAAGTAGCTTTGCAACAGCAAAGCCTGCAAAAATAATTGGAACTCATCAATGTTCCTCTCCACGGAAATCTTTAGTAAAAGGCGAAAGATTTATTCGTGAATAAAGAGAAACCTGAGCTATGCTTTGGGTGTTGCTAGGCCTTTGAAAGTCCATTGGTGAGCTAGAAAGCTAGCTAAGGGTAAATTGGCCTGTGGCAGGAAAACTGTTGATGATGCACAGGTGTAGAAAAGAAAAGAAAGATTGAACTTATATTTATTAAATGAAATTGAACACGCTACACAACTGAGAGTTATGTGCACTCAAGAAAAGAACAATGAGCATGAGCTTGCTCTTTTTTTCCCCTTCGTTATTTCTGCTTTTTTAACAGGTAAAGAGGTGCACGATTCCCAGAAGTACTGCAATTCCGGGCTGATGCGTGGAGCGGATGGAGCAAGCCCCTCTTCCGACTCCCACGAACTCATCAATGTTCCTTTCCACGGAAATCTTTAGTAAAAGGCGAAAGATTTATTCGAGAATGAAGAGAAACCTGAGCTATACTTTGGGTGTTGCTAGGCCTTTGAAAGTCCATTGGTGAGCTAGAAATCTAGCTAAGGGTAAATTGGCCTGTGGCAGGAAAACTGTTGATGATGCACAGGTGTAGAAAAGAAAAGAAAGATTGAACTTATATTTATTAAATGAAATTGAACAGGCTACACAACTGAGAGCTATGTGCACTCAAGAAAAGAACAATGAGCATGAGCTTGCTCTTTTTTCCCCCTTCGTTATTTCTGCTTTTTGAACAGGTAAAGAGGTGCACCATTCCCAGAAGTACTGCAATACCGGGCTGATGCGTGGAGCGGATGGAGCAAGCCCCTCTTCCGAATCCCACGGTCAAAAATCCATTTAATATGTAGTCCTCATATAGAGGACATATCAGATATTAAACTGATGAGAACAGACACTACACTTGATCTTAGCCAAAAGGCCGAGAAGCGATAACCTGATTTAAGCGACGGCCTTAGGGGTACCCAATGAAAAAGCTTTGACTACTGGACGGTAGTTATTGAGCCACTCTCCAGAATATTACGCAGCGCGGTGGTGAAAAAGTTGTAAAAGCTAGCAACAAGATTTGGATCAAAGTCTCGCTATGCTAATTCTTTTCTTGAACCATAGAAAACAAGTAGCTTTGCAACAGCAAAGCCTGCAAAAATAATTGGAACTCATCAATGTTCCTCTCCACGGAAATCTTTAGTAAAAGGCGAAAGATTTATTCGTGAATGAAGAGAAACCTGAGCTATACTTTGGGTGTTGCTAGGCCTTTGAAAGTCCATTGGTGAGCTAGAAAGCTAGCTAAGGGTAAATTGGCCTGTGGCAGGAAAACTGTTGATGATGCACAGGTGTAGAAAAGAAAAGAAAGATTGAACTTATATTTATTAAATGAAATTGAACACGCTACACAACTGAGAGCTATGTGCACTCAAGAAAAGATCAATGAGCATGAGCTCTTTTCAACAGGTAAAGAGGTGCACCATTCCCAGGAGTACTGCAATACCGGGCTGATGCGTGGAGCGGATGGAGCAAGCCCCTCTTCCTAATCCCACGGTCAAAAATCCGTTTAATATGTAATCCTCATATAGAGAACGTATCAGAAATTAAACTGATAAGAACAGATACTACACTTGATCTTAGCCAAAAGGCCGAGAAGCGATAACCTGATTTAAGCGACGGCCTTAAGGGTACCCAATGAAAAAGCTTTGACTACTGGACGGTAGTTATTGAGCCACTCTCCAGAATATTACGCAGCGCGGTGATAAAAAAGTTGTAGAAGCTAGCAACAAGATTTGGATCAAAGTCTCGCTATGCTAATTCTTTTCTTGAACCATAGAAAACAAGTAGCTTTGCAACAGCATAGCCTGCAAAAATAATTGGAACTCATCAATGTTCCTCTCCACGGAAATCTTTAGTAAAAGGCGAAAGATTTATTCGTGAATGAAGAGAAATCTGAGCTATACTTTGGGTGTTGCTAGGCCTTTGAAAGTCCATTGGTGAGCTAGAAAGCTAGCTAAGGGTAAATTGGCCTGTGGCAGGAAAACTGATAATGATGCACAGGTGTAGAAAAGAAAAGAAAAGAAAAGAAAGATTGAACTTATATTTATTAAATGAAATTGAACACGCTACACAACTGAGAGCTATGTGCACTCAAGAAAAGAACAATGAGCATGAGCTTGATCTTTTTTTCCCATTCGTTATTTCTGCTTTTTTAACAAGTAAAGAAGTGCACCATTCCCAGAAGTACTGCAATACCGGGCTGATGCGTGGAGCGGATGGAGCAAGCCCCTTTTCCGACTCCCACGAACTCATCAATGTTCTTCTCCGCGGAAATCTTTAGTAAAAGACGAAAGATTTATTCGTGAATGAAGAGAAACCTGAGCTATACCTTGGGTGTTGCTAGGCCTTTGAAAGTCCATTGGTGAGCTAGAAAGCTAGCTAAGGGTAAATTGGTCTGTGGCAGGAAAACTGTTGATGATGCACAGGTGTAGAAAAGAAAAGAAAAGAAAAGAAAGATTGAACTTATATTTATTAAATGAAATTGAACACGCTACACAACTGAGAGCTATGTGCACTCAAGAAAAGAACAATGAGCATGAGCTTGCTCTTTTTTTCCCCTTCGTTATTTCTGCTTTTTTAACAGGTAAAGAAGTGCACCATTCCCAGAAGTACTGCAATACCGGGCTGATGCGTGGAGCGGATGGAGCAAGCCCCTTTTCCGACTCCCACGAACTCATCAATGTTCCTCTCCGCGGAAATCTTTAGTAAAAGGCGAAAAATTTATTCGTGAATGAAGAGAAACCTGAGCTATACTTTGGGTGTTGCTAGGCCTTTGAAAGTCCATTGGTGAGCTAGAAAGCTAGCTAAGGGTAAATTGGCCTGTGGCAGGAAAACTGTTGATGATGCACAGGTGTAGAAAAGAAAAGAAAGATTGAACTTATATTTATTAAATGAAATTGAACACGCTACACAACTGAGAGCTATGTGCACTCAAGAAAAGAACAATGAGCATGAGCTTGCTCTTTTTTTCGTCTTCGTTATTTCTGCTTTTTTAACAGGTAAAGAGATGCACCATTCCCAGAAGTACTGCAATACTGATGCGTGGAGCGGATGGAGCAAGCCCCTCTTCCGACTCCCACGCTCAAAAATCCGTTTAATATGTAGTCCTCATATAGAGGACGTATCAGATATTAAACTGATAAGAACAGATACTACACTTGATCTTAGCCAAAAGGCCGAGAAGCGATAACCTGATTTAAGCGACGGCCTTAAGGGTACCCAATGAAAAAGCTTTGACTACTGGACGGTAGTTATTGAGCCACTCTCCAGAATATTACACAGCGCGGTGGTGAAAAAGTTGTAGAAGCTAGCAACAAGATTTGGATAAAAGTCTCGCTATGCTAATTCTTTTCTTGAACCATAGAAAACAAGTAGCTTTGCAACAGCAAAGCCTGCAAAAATAATTGGAACTCATCAATGTTTCTCTCCACGGAAATCTTTAGTAAAAGGCGAAAGATTTATTCGTGAATGAAGAGAAACCTGAGCTATACTTTGGGTGTTGCTAGGCATTTGAAAGTCCATTGGTGAGCTAGAAAGCTAGCTAAGGGTAAATTGGCCTGTGGCAGGAAAACTGTTGATGATGCACAGGTGTAGAAAAGAAAAGAAAGATTGAACTTATATTTATTAAATGAAATTGAACACGCTACACAACTGAGAGCTATGTGCACTCAAGAAAAGAACAATGAGCATGAGCTTGCTCTTTTTTTCCCCTTCGGTATTTCTGCTTTTTTAACAGGTAAAGAGGTGCACCATTCCCAGAAGTACTGCAATACCGGGCTGATGCGTGGAGCGGATGGAGCAAGCCCCTCTTCCTAATCCCACGGTCAAAAATCCGTTTAATATGTAATCCTCATATAGAGAACGTATCAGATATTAAACTGATAAGAACAGATACTACACTTGATCTTAGCCAAAAGGCCGAGAAGCGATAACCTGATTTAAGCGACGGCCTTAAGGGTACCCAATGAAAAAGCTTTGGCTACTGGACGGTAGTTATTGAGCCACTCTCCAGAATATTACGCAGCGCGGTGATAAAAAAGTTGTAGAAGCTAGCAACAAGATTTGGATCAAAGTCTCGCTATGCTAATTCTTTTCTTGAACCATAGAAAACAAGTAGCTTTGCAACAGCATAGCCTGCAAAAATAATTGGAACTCATCAATGTTCTTCTCCACGGAAATCTTTAGTAAAAGGCGAAAGATTTATTCGTGAATGAAGAGAAACCTGAGCTATACTTTGGGTGTTGCTAGGCCTTTGAAAGTCCATTGGTGAGCTAGAAAGCTAGCTAAGGGTAAATTGGCCTGTGGCAGGAAAACTGTTGATGATGCACAGGTGTAGAAAAGAAAAGAAAGATTGAATTTATATTTATTAAATGAAATTGAACACGCTACACAACTGAGAGCTATGTGCACTCAAGAAAAGAACAATGAGCATGAGCTTGCTCTTTTTTTCGTCTTCGTTATTTCTGCTTTTTTAACAGGTAAAGAGATGCACCATTCCCAGAAGTACTGCAATACTGATGCGTGGAGCGGATGGAGCAAGCCCCTCTTCCGACTCCCACGCTCAAAAATCCGTTTAATATGTAGTCCTCATATAGAGGACGTATCAGATATTAAACTGATAAGAACAGATACTACACTTGATCTTAGCCAAAAGGCCGAGAAGCGATAACCTGATTTAAGCGACGGCCTTAAGGGTACCCAATGAAAAAGCTTTGACTACTGGACGGTAGTTATTGAGCCACTCTCCAGAATATTACGCAGCGCGGTGGTGAAAAAGTTGTAGAAGCTAACAACAAGATTTGGATCAAAGTCTCGCTATGCTAATTCTTTTCTTGAACCATAGAAAACAAGTAGCTTTGCAACAGCAAAGCCTGCAAAAATAATTGGAACTCATCAATGTTTCTCTCCACGGAAATCTTTAGTAAAAGGCGAAAGATTTATTCGTGAATGAAGAGAAACCTGAGCTATACTTTGGGTGTTGCTAGGCCTTTGAAAGTCCATTGATGAGCTAGAAAGCTAGCTAAGGGTAAATTGGCCTGTGGCAGGAAAACTGTTGATGATGCACAGGTGTAGAAAAGAAAAGAAAAGAAAAGAAAGATTGAACTTATATTTATTAAATGAAATTGAACACGCTACACAACTGAGAGCTATGTGCACTCAAGAAAAGAACAATGAGTATGAGCTTGCTCTTTTTTTCCCCTTCGTTATTTCTGCTTTTTTAACAGGTAAAGAGGTGCACCATTCCCAGAAGTACTGCAATACCGGGCTGATGCGTGGAGCGGATGGAGCAAGCCCCTCTTCCGACTCCCACGGTCAAAAATCCGTTTAATATGTAGTTCTCATATAGAGAACGTATCAGATATTAAACTGATAAGAACAGATACTACACTTGATCTTAGCCAAAAGGCCGAGAAGCGATAACCTGATTTATGCGACGGCCTTAAGGGTACCCAATGAAAAAGCTTTGACTACTGGACGGTAGTTATTGAGCCACTCTCCAAAATATTACGCAGCGCGGTGGTAAAAAAGTTGTAGAAGCTAGCAACAAGATTTGGATCAAAGTCTCGCTATGCTAATTCTTTTCTTGAACCATAGAAAACAAGTAGCTTTATAACAGCAAAGCCTGCAAAAATAATTGGAACTCATCAATGTTCCTCTCCACGGAAATCTTTAGTAAAAGGCGAAAGATTTATTCGTGAATGAAGAGAAACCTGAGCTATACTTTGGGTGTTGCTAGGCCTTTGAAAGTCCATTGGTGAGCTAGAAAGCTAGCTAAGGGTAAATTGGCCTGTGGCAGGAAAACTGTTGATGATGCACAGGTGTAGAAAAGAAAAGAAAGATTGAATTTATATTTATTAAATGAAATTGAACACGCTACACAACTGAGAGCTATGTGCACTCAAGAAAAGAACAATGAGCATGAGCTTGCTCTTTTTTTCGTCTTCGTTATTTCTGCTTTTTTAACAGGTAAAGAGATGCACCATTCCCAGAAGTACTGCAATACCGGGCTGATGCGTGGAGCGGATGGAGCAAGCCCCTCTTCCGACTCCCACGCTCAAAAATCCGTTTAATATGTAGTCCTCATATAGAGGACGTATCAGATATTAAACTGATAAGAACAGATACTACACTTGATCTTAGCCAAAAGGCCGAGAAGCGATAACCTGATTTAAGCGACGGCCTTAAGGGTACCCAATGAAAAAGCTTTGACTACTGGACGGTAGTGATTGAGCCACTCTCCAGAATATTACGCAGCGCGGTGGTGAAAAAGTTGTAGAAGCTAGCAACAAGATTTGGATCAAAGTCTCGCTATGCTAATTCTTTTCTTGAACCATAGAAAACAAGTAGCTTTGCAACAGCAAAGCCTGCAACAATAATTGGAACTCATCAATGTTCCTCTCCATGGAAATCTTTAGTAAAAGGCGAAAGATTTATTCGTAAATGAAGAGAAACCTGAGCTATACTTTGGGTGTTGCTAGGCCTTTGAAAGTCCATTGGTGAGCTAGAAAGCTAGCTAAGGGTAAATTGGCCTGTGGCAGGAAAACTGTTGATGATGCACTGGTGTAGAAAAGAAAAGAAAGATTGAACTAATATTTATTAAATGAAATTGAACACGCTACACAACTGAGAGCTATGTGCACTCATGAAAAGAACAATGAGCATGAGCTTGCTCTTTTTTTCCCCTTCGTTATTTCTGCTTTTTTAACAGGTAAAGAGGTGCACCATTCCCAGAAGTACTGCAATACCGGGCTGATGCGTGGAGCGGATGGAGCAAGCCCCTCTTCCGACTCCCACGGTCAAAAATCCGTTTAATATGTAGTCCTCATATAGAGGACGTATCAGATATTAAACTGATAAGAACAGATACTACACTTGATCTTAGCCAAAAGGCCGAGAAGCGATAACCTGATTTAAGCGACGGCCTTAAGGGTACCCAATGAAAAAGCTTTGACTACTGGACGGTAGTTATTGAGCCACTCTCCAGAATATTACGCAGCGCGGTGATAAAAAAGTTGTAGAAGCTAGCAACAAGATTTGGATAAAAGTCTCGCTATGCTAATTCTTTTCTTGAACCATAGAAAACAAGTAGCTTTGCAACAGCAAAGCCTGCAAAAATAATTGGAACTCATCAATGTTTCTCTCCACGGAAATCTTTAGTAAAAGGCGAAAGATTTATTCGTGAATGAAGAGAAACCTGAGCTATACTTTGGGTGTTGCTAGGCCTTTGAAAGTCCATTGGTGAGCTAGAAAGCTAGCTAAGGGTAAATTGGCCTGTGGCAGGAAAACTGTTGATGATGCACAGGTGTAGAAAAGAAAAGAAAGATTGAACTTATATTTATTAAATGAAATTGAACACGCTACACAACTGAGAGCTATGTGCACTCATGAAAAGAACAATGAGCATGAGCTTGCTCTTTTTTTCCCCTTCGTTATTTCTGCTTTTTTAACAGGTAAAGAGGTGCACCATTCCCAGAAGTACTGCAATACCGGGCTGACGCGTGGAGCGGATGGAGCAAGCCCCTCTTCCGACTCCCACGGTCAAAAATCCGTTTAATATGTAGTCCTCATATAGAGGACGTATCAGATATTAAACTGACAAGAACAGATACTACACTTGATCTTAGCCAAAAGGCCGAGAAGCGATAACCTGATTTAAGCGACGGCCTTAAGGGTACCCAATGAAAAAGCTTTGACTACTGGACGGTAGTTATTGAGCCACTCTCAAGTCAAGTCAAGTCAAGTTTATTTGTATAGCGCTTTTCACAACAGACATTGTCTCAAAGCAGCTTTACAGAAAACAACAGTGAAGGTGAATGGTGTGCGTTTGTCCCTGATGAGCAGCCGTGGCGACAGTGGCAAGGAAAAACTCCCTTAGATGATATGAGGAAGAAACCTTGAGAGGAACCAGACTCAAAGGGGAACCCATCCTCATATGGGTGACATCAAAAGTTTGGTCATAAATCTTTCAACAATACAGAACAATTTGTGATCATCATAGATCCAGCATCAGCTTCTCCATGCCAGGGCCTTTAAACACTCGGCATCTACTTCTCCATGATCATCCATAGGTCCATAATCTTCACGAGGTGGGACGTGACTGGAGCTGGCCAAACCTCAGGAAGCCTCGGGATGGGGAGAGAAAGAGAAGCAGTGGAGAGGAATTAGCGTAGCTGCTGTTCATGATATTAACAGCACAAGTTGATAATGTGCATGTGATCAGATGTTCTGGAGCACAAGGTTGTGATGTGATGTGTGTGATGTGTGTTATGTGTAGGCTTTGCTAAAAAGATATGTTTTTAATCTGCACTTAAACTGGGAGAGTGTATCTGAACCCCGAACACTGTCAGGAAGACTATTCCAGAGTTTAGGAGCTAAATGTGAAAATGCTCTACCGCCTTTAGTGGACTTTGCTATTCTAGGAACTACTAGAAGCCCAGAGTTTTGAGATCTCAGGGAGCGTGACGGATTGTAGCGTGTTAAGAGACTGGAAAGATACATGGGAGCCAAACCATTTAGTGCTTTATAAGTGAGTAGCAGTAGTTTGTAGTCTATTCGAAACTTAATAGGAAGCCAATGTAGGGACGATAAGATTGGGGTTATATGATCGTATTTTCTTGACCTAGTAAGAACTCTTGCTGCGGCATTCTGAACTAACTGAAGCTTGTTTATTAATGATGCAGGACATCCACCTAGTAATGCATTACAGTAGTCTATTCTAGAGGTCATAAACGCATGGACGAGCTTCTCTGCATCAGATATAGATAACATATTTCTTAGCTTAGAAATATTTCTAAGGTGAAAGAAGGCTGTTTTTGTAACTTGATTGATGTGATTTTTAAAAGATAAGTTGCTGTCTAAAATAACTCCCAGGTCTTTTACCGTTGAACTAGTAGTTACAGAACAACCGTCTAAATGCAGGCTGAGATGCTGGAGCTTCTGTGTACTATTTTTTGGGCCGATGAGCAAAATCTCCGTTTTATCAGGATTTAATAGCAGAAAGTTATGGGTCATCCAATCTCTTATTTCTTCAACACACTCAGTTATGCGAGCTAATTGAGCTGTATCGCCTGGTTTGGATGAAATATATAGCTGGGTATCATCAGCATAACAATGGAAGCTAATTCCATGCCTTCTAATAATATTTCCTAATGGAAGCATGTATATTGTAAAAAGCAGGGGTCCCAGAACTGACCCTTGTGGCACGCCATCATTTACTAGCATTATCCTGGATAGCTCTCCATTTAAATCTACGAAATGGTAACGATTGGACAGGTAGGATTTAAACCAGCTTAATGCCTGTCCCTGAATACCGATGTAATTCTGTAAGCGATCGAGGAGAAGATCATGATCTATAGTGTCGAACGCAGCACTAAGATCTAGTAAAACTAATAGGGAGATGTAGCCTTGGTCTGAAGCTAAAAACAGGTCGTTAGTGATTTTAACTAGAGCAGTTTCTGTGCTATGATGGGGCCTAAAACCTGACTGAAACTCTTCAAAGATATTGTTCTCCTGCAAGTGGTTACATAACTGGGCAGCGACAATCTTTTCTAAAATCTTAGACATAAATGGGAGATTTGAAATTGGTCTGTAATTCGATAGCGTGTTTGGATCCAGATTAGGTTTTTTAATGAGGGGCTTAATAACTGCTAACTTGAGGGATTTAGGGACATGACCTAACGATAGTGAGGAGTTAATAATATTTAAAAGAGGCTCACCAGCTGTATATAACACTTCCTTCAGTAGTTTAGTGGGAATTGGATCTAACTGACATGTTGTTGATTTAGCTTTCATAATAGCATCATACAGCTCTTCCTGTCCTATACATGTAAAACAGTGTAGTTGTGGGGTTGTAAGTACGATTGTGTCGGGAGATGCTGTCAGAGGTTGAACTGCCACAATTGTTTTTCGAATGTTATCTATTTTTTCAGTGAAGAAATTCATAAAGTCTTCACTACTAAACTGTGATGGAACACATTTTTCAGATCCCTGATTTGTTGTTAATTTAGCGACTGTACTGAAAAAGAACCTGGGATTGTTTTTGTTATTTTCTATGAGTTTGCTCAGGTGTTTAGCTCTAGCAGCTTTTAGCGCCTGTCTGTAGCTAAGCATACTGTCTTTATACGCAATTCTAAATACCTCCAATTTAGTTTTCCTCCATTTTCTCTCCAGATTACGTGTTGTTCTCTTTAGGGCATGCGTATGACTATTATACCAAGGTGCAGGAATCCAGAATATTACGCAGCGCGGTGATAAAAAAGTTGTAGAAGCTAGCAACAAGATTTGGATAAAAGTCTCGCTATGCTAATTCTTTTCTTGAACCATAGAAAACAAGTAGCTTTGCAACAGCAAAGCCTGCAAAAATAATTGGAACTCATCAATGTTTCTCGCCACGGAAATCTTTAGTAAAAGACGAAAGACTTATTCGTGAATGAAGAGAAACCTGAGCTATACTTTGGGTGTTGCTAGGCCTTTGAAAGTCCATTGGTGAGCTAGAAAGCTAGCTAAGGGTAAATTGGCCTGTGGCAGGAAAACTGTTGATGATGCACAGGTGTAGAAAAGAAAAGAAAGATTGAACTTATATTTATTAAATGAAATTGAACACGCTACACAACTGAGAGCTCTATGTGCACTCATGAAAAGAACAATGAGCATGAGCTTGCTCTTTTTTTCGTCTTCGTTATTTCTGCTTTTTTAACAGGTAAAGAGGTGCACCATTCCCAGAAGTACTGCAATACCGGGCTGATGCGTGGAGCGGATGGAGCAAGCCCCTCTTCCGACTCCCACGGTCAAAAATCCGTTTAATATGTAGTCCTCATATAGAGAACGTATCAGATATTAAACTGATAAGAACAGATACTACACTTGATCTAAGCCAAAAGGCCGAGAAGCGATAACCTGATTTAAGCGATGGCCTTAAGGGTACCCAATGAAAAAGCTTTGACTACTGGACGGTAGTTATTGAGCCACTCTCCAAAATATTACGCAGCGCGGTGGTAAAAAAGTTGTAGAAGCTAGCAACAAGATTTGGATCAAAGTCTCCCTATGCTAATTCTTTTCTTGAACCATAGAAAACAAGTAGCTTTGTAACAGCAAAGCCTGCAAAAATAATTGGAACTCATCAATGTTCCTCTCCACGGAAATCTTTAGTAAAAGGCGAAAGATTTATTCGTGAATGAAGAGAAACCTGAGCTATACTTTGGGTGTTGCTAGGCCTTTGAAAGTCCATTGGTGAGCTAGAAAGCTAGCTAAGGGTAAATTGGCCTGTGGCAGGAAAACTGTTGATGATGCACAGGTGTAGAAAAGAAAAGAAAGATTGAACTTATATTTATTAAATGAAATTGAACACGCTACACAACTGAGAGCTATGTGCACTCAAGAAAAGAACAATGAGTATGAGCTTGCTCTTTTTTTCCCCTTCGTTATTTCTGCTTTTTTAACAGGTAAAGAGGTGCACCATTCCCAGAAGTACTGCAATACCGGGCTGATGCGTGGAGCGGATGGAGCAAGCCCCTCTTCCGACTCCCACGGTCAAAAATCCGTTTAATATGTAGTTCTCATATAGAGAACGTATCAGATATTAAACTGATAAGAACAGATACTACACTTGATCTTAGCCAAAAGGCCGAGAAGCGATAACCTGATTTATGCGACGGCCTTAAGGGTACCCAATGAAAAAGCTTTGACTACTGGACGGTAGTTATTGAGCCACTCTCCAAAATATTATGCAGCGCGGTGGTAAAAAAGTTGTAGAAGCTAGCAACAAGATTTGGATCAAAGTCTCGCTATGCTAATTCTTTTCTTGAACCATAGAAAACAAGTAGCTTTGTAACAGCAAAGCCTGCAAAAATAATTGGAACTCATCAATGTTCCTCTCCACGGAAATCTTTAGTAAAAGGCGAAAGATTTATTCGTGAATGAAGAGAAACCTGAGCTATACTTTGAGTGTTGCTAGGCCTTTGAAAGTCCATTGGTGAGCTAGAAAGCTAGCTAAGGGTAAATTGGCCTGTGGCAGGAAAACTGTTGATGATGCACAGGTGTAGAAAAGAAAAGAAAGATTGAATTTATATTTATTAAATGAAATTGAACACGCTACACAACTGAGAGCTATGTGCACTCAAGAAAAGAACAATGAGCATGAGCTTGCTCTTTTTTTCGTCTTCGTTATTTCTGCTTTTTTAACAGGTAAAGAGATGCACCATTCCCAGAAGTACTGCAATACCGGGCTGATGCGTGGAGCGGATGGAGCAAGCCCCTCTTCCGACTCCCACGGTCAAAAATCCGTTTAATATGTAGTCCTCATATAGAGGACGTATCAGATATTAAACTGATAAGAACAGATACTACACTTGATCTTAGCCAAAAGGCCGAGAAGCGATAACCTGATTTAAGCGACGGCCTTAAGGGTACCCAATGAAAAAGCTTTGACTACTGGACGGTAGTGATTGAGCCACTCTCCAGAATATTACGCAGCGCGGTGGTGAAAAAGTTGTAGAAGCTAGCAACAAGATTTGGATCAAAGTCTCGCTATGCTAATTCTTTTCTTGAACCATAGAAAACAAGTAGCTTTGCAACAGCAAAGCCTGCAAAAATAATTGGAACTCATCAATGTTCCTCTCCATGAAAATCTTTAGTAAAAGGCGAAAGATTTATTCGTAAATGAAGAGAAACCTGAGCTATACTTTGGGTGTTGCTAGGCCTTTGAAAGTCCATTGGTGAGCTAGAAAGCTAGCTAAGGGTAAATTGGCCTGTGGCAGGAAAACTGTTGATGATGCACTGGTGTAGAAAAGAAAAGAAAGATTGAACTTATATTTATTAAATGAAATTGAACACGCTACACAACTGAGAGCTATGTGCACTCATGAAAAGAACAATGAGCATGAGCTTGCTCTTTTTTTCCCCTTCGTTATTTCTGCTTTTTTAACAGGTAAAGAGATGCACCATTCCCAGAAGTACTGCAATACCGGGCTGATGCATGGAGCGGATGGAGCAAGCCCCTCTTCCGACTCCCACGGTCAAAAATCCGTTTAATATGTAGTCCTCATATAGAGGACGTATCAGATATTAAACTGATAAGAACAGATACTACACTTGATCTTAGCCAAAAGGCCGAGAAGCGATAACCTGATTTAAGCGACGGCCTTAAGGGTACCCAATGAAAAAGCTTTGACTACTGGACGGTAGTTATTGAGCCACTCTCCAGAATATTACGCAGCGCGGTGATAAAAAAGTTGTAGAAGCTAGCAACAAGATTTGGATAAAAGTCTCGCTATGCTAATTCTTTTCTTGAACCATAGAAAACAAGTAGCTTTGCAACAGCAAAGCCTGCAAAAATAATTGGAACTCATCAATGTTTCTCTCCACGGAAATCTTTAGTAAAAGGCGAAAGATTTATTCGTGAATGAAGAGAAACCTGAGCTATACTTTGGGTGTTGCTAGGCCTTTGAAAGTCCATTGGTGAGCTAGAAAGCTAGCTAAGGGTAAATTGGCCTGTGGCAGGAAAACTGTTGATGATGCACTGGTGTAGAAAAGAAAAGAAAGATTGAACTTATATTTATTAAATGAAATTGAACACGCTACACAACTGAGAGCTATGTGCACTCATGAAAAGAACAATGAGCATGAGCTTGCTCTTTTTTTCCCCTTCGTTATTTCTGCTTTTTTAACAGGTAAAGAGGTGCACCATTCCCAGAAGTACTGCAATACCGGGCTGATGCGTGGAGCGGATGGAGCAAGCCCCTCTTCCGACTCCCACGGTCAAAAATCCGTTTAATATGTAGTCCTCATATAGAGGACGTATCAGATATTAAACTGATAAGAACAGATACTACACTTGATCTTAGCCAAAAGGCCGAGAAGCGATAACCTGATTTAAGCGATGGCCTTAAGGGTACCCAATGAAAAAGCTTTGACTACTGGACGGTAGTTATTGAGCCACTCTCCAGAATATTACGCAGCGCGGTGATAAAAAAGTTGTAGAAGCTAGCAACAAGATTTGGATAAAAGTCTCGCTATGCTAATTCTTTTCTTGAACCATAGAAAACAAGTAGCTTTGCAACAGCAAAGCCTGCAAAAATAATTGGAACTCATCAATGTTTCTCTCCACGGAAATCTTTAGTAAAAGGCGAAAGATTTATTCGTGAATGAAGAGAAACCTGAGCTATACTTTGGGTGTTGCTAGGCCTTTGAAAGTCCATTGGTGAGCTAGAAAGCTAGCTAAGGGTAAATTGGCCTGTGGCAGGAAAACTGTTGATGATGCACAGGTGTAGAAAAGAAAAGAAAGATTGAACTTATATTTATTAAATGAAATTGAACACGCTACACAACTGAGAGCTATGTGCACTCATGAAAAGAACAATGAGCATGAGCTTGCTCTTTTTTTCCCCTTCGTTATTTCTGCTTTTTTAACAGGTAAAGAGGTGCACCATTCCCAGAAGTACTGCAATACCGGGCTGACGCGTGGAGCGGATGGAGCAAGCCCCTCTTCCGACTCCCACGGTCAAAAATCCGTTTAATATGTAGTCCTCATATAGAGGACGTATCAGATATTAAACTGACAAGAACAGATACTACACTTGATCTTAGCCAAAAGGCCGAGAAGCGATAACCTGATTTAAGCGACGGCCTTAAGGGTACCCAATGAAAAAGCTTTGACTACTGGACGGTAGTTATTGAGCCACTCTCAAGTCAAGTCAAGTCAAGTTTATTTGTATAGCGCTTTTCACAACAGACATTGTCTCAAAGCAGCTTTACAGAAAACAACAGTGAAGGTGAATGTTGTGCGTTTGTCCCTGATGAGCAGCCGTGGCGACAGTGGCAAGGAAAAACTCCCTTAGATGATATGAGGAAGAAACCTTGAGAGGAACCAGACTCAAAGGGGAACCCATCCTCATATGGGTGACATCAAAAGTTTGGTCATAAATCTTTCAACAATACAGAACAATTTGTGATCATCATAGATCCAGCATCAGCTTCTCCATGCCAGGGCCTTTAAACACTCGGCATCTACTTCTCCATGATCATCCATAGGTCCATAATCTTCACGAGGTGGGACGTGACTGGAGCTGGCCAAACCTCAGGAAGCCTCGGGATGGGGAGAGAAAGAGAAGCAGTGGAGAGGAATTAGCGTAGCTGCTGTTCATGATATTAACAGCACAAGTTGATAATGTGCATGTGATCAGATGTTCTGGAGCACAAGGTTGTGATGTGATGTGTGTGATGTGTGTTATGTGTAGGCTTTGCTAAAAAGATATGTTTTTAATCTGCACTTAAACTGGGAGAGTGTATCTGAACCCCGAACACTGTCAGGAAGACTATTCCAGAGTTTAGGAGCTAAATGTGAAAATGCTCTACCGCCTTTAGTGGACTTTGCTATTCTAGGAACTACTAGAAGCCCAGAGTTTTGAGATCTCAGGGAGCGTGACGGATTGTAGCGTGTTAAGAGACTGGAAAGATACATGGGAGCCAAACCATTTAGTGCTTTATAAGTGAGTAGCAGTAGTTTGTAGTCTATTCGAAACTTAATAGGAAGCCAATGTAGGGACGATAAGATTGGGGTTATATGATCGTATTTTCTTGACCTAGTAAGAACTCTTGCTGCGGCATTCTGAACTAACTGAAGCTTGTTTATTAATGATGCAGGACATCCACCTAGTAATGCATTACAGTAGTCTATTCTAGAGGTCATAAACGCATGGACGAGCTTCTCTGCATCAGATATAGATAACATATTTCTTAGCTTAGAAATATTTCTAAGGTGAAAGAAGGCTGTTTTTGTAACTTGATTGATGTGATTTTTAAAAGATAAGTTGCTGTCTAAAATAACTCCCAGGTCTTTTACCGTTGAACTAGTAGTTACAGAACAACCGTCTAAATGCAGGCTGAGATGCTGGAGCTTCTGTGTACTATTTTTTGGGCCGATGAGCAAAATCTCCGTTTTATCAGGATTTAATAGCAGAAAGTTATGGGTCATCCAATCTCTTATTTCTTCAACACACTCAGTTATGCGAGCTAATTGAGCTGTATCGCCTGGTTTGGATGAAATATATAGCTGGGTATCATCAGCATAACAATGGAAGCTAATTCCATGCCTTCTAATAATATTTCCTAATGGAAGCATGTATATTGTAAAAAGCAGGGGTCCCAGAACTGACCCTTGTGGCACGCCATAATTTACTAGCATTATCCTGGATAGCTCTCCATTTAAATCTACGAAATGGTAACGATTGGACAGGTAGGATTTAAACCAGCTTAATGCCTGTCCCTGAATACCGATGTAATTCTGTAAGCGATCGAGGAGAAGATCATGATCTATAGTGTCGAACGCAGCACTAAGATCTAGTAAAACTAATAGGGAGATGTAGCCTTGGTCTGAAGCTAAAAACAGGTCGTTAGTGATTTTAACTAGAGCAGTTTCTGTGCTATGATGGGGCCTAAAACCTGACTGAAACTCTTCAAAGATATTGTTCTCCTGCAAGTGGTTACATAACTGGGCAGCGACAATCTTTTCTAAAATCTTAGACATAAATGGGAGATTTGAAATTGGTCTGTAATTCGATAGCGTGTTTGGATCCAGATTAGGTTTTTTAATGAGGGGCTTAATAACTGCTAACTTGAGGGATTTAGGGACATGACCTAACGATAGTGAGGAGTTAATAATATTTAAAAGAGGCTCACCAGCTGTATATAACACTTCCTTCAGTAGTTTAGTGGGAATTGGATCTAACTGACATGTTGTTGATTTAGCTTTCATAATAGCATCATACAGCTCTTCCTGTCCTATACATGTAAAACAGTGTAGTTGTGGGGTTGTAAGTACGATTGTGTCGGGAGATGCTGTCAGAGGTTGAACTGCCACAATTGTTTTTCGAATGTTATCTATTTTTTCAGTGAAGAAATTCATAAAGTCTTCACTACTAAACTGTGATGGAACACATTTTTCAGATCCCTGATTTGTTGTTAATTTAGCGACTGTACTGAAAAGGAACCTGGGATTGTTTTTGTTATTTTCTATGAGTTTGCTCAGGTGTTTAGCTCTAGCAGCTTTTAGCGCCTGTCTGTAGCTAAGCATACTGTCTTTATACGCAATTCTAAATACCTCCAATTTAGTTTTCCTCCATTTTCTCTCCAGATTACGTGTTGTTCTCTTTAGGGCATGCGTATGACTATTATACCAAGGTGCAGGAATCCAGAATATTACGCAGCGCGGTGATAAAAAAGTTGTAGAAGCTAGCAACAAGATTTGGATAAAAGTCTCGCTATGCTAATTCTTTTCTTGAACCATAGAAAACAAGTAGCTTTGCAACAGCAAAGCCTGCAAAAATAATTGGAACTCATCAATGTTTCTCTCCACGGAAATCTTTAGTAAAAGACGAAAGACTTATTCGTGAATGAAGAGAAACCTGAGCTATACTTTGGGTGTTGCTAGGCCTTTGAAAGTCCATTGGTGAGCTAGAAAGCTAGCTAAGGGTAAATTGGCCTGTGGCAGGAAAACTGTTGATGATGCACAGGTGTAGAAAAGAAAAGAAAGATTGAACTTATATTTATTAAATGAAATTGAACACGCTACACAACTGAGAGCTCTATGTGCACTCATGAAAAGAACAATGAGCATGAGCTTGCTCTTTTTTTCGTCTTCGTTATTTCTGCTTTTTTAACAGGTAAAGAGGTGCACCATTCCCAGAAGTACTGCAATACCGGGCTGATGCGTGGAGCGGATGGAGCAAGCCCCTCTTCCGACTCCCACGGTCAAAAATCCGTTTAATATGTAGTCCTCATAGAACGTATCAGATATTAAACTGATAAGAACAGATACTACACTTGATCTAAGCCAAAAGGCCGAGAAGCGATAACCTGATTTAAGCGATGGCCTTAAGGGTACCCAATGAAAAAGCTTTGACTACTGGACGGTAGTTATTGAGCCACTCTCCAAAATATTACGCAGCGCGGTGGTAAAAAAGTTGTAGAAGCTAGCAACAAGATTTGGATCAAAGTCTCGCTATGCTAATTCTTTTCTTGAACCATAGAAAACAAGTAGCTTTGTAACAGCAAAGCCTGCAAAAATAATTGGAACTCATCAATGTTCCTCTCCACGGAAATCTTTAGTAAAAGGCGAAAGATTTATTCGTGAATGAAGAGAAACCTGAGCTATACTTTGGGTGTTGCTAGGCCTTTGAAAGTCCATTGGTGAGCTAGAAAGCTAGCTAAGGGTAAATTGGCCTGTGGCAGGAAAACTGTTGATGATGCACAGGTGTAGAAAAGAAAAGAAAGATTGAATTTATATTTATTAAATGAAATTGAACACGCTACACAACTGAGAGCTATGTGCACTCAAGAAAAGAACAATGAGCATGAGCTTGCTCTTTTTTTCGTCTTCGTTATTTCTGCTTTTTTAACAGGTAAAGAGATGCACCATTCCCAGAAGTACTGCAATACCGGGCTGATGCGTGGAGCGGATGGAGCAAGCCCCTCTTCCGACTCCCACGCTCAAAAATCCGTTTAATATGTAGTCCTCATATAGAGGACGTATCAGATATTAAACTGATAAGAACAGATACTACACTTGATCTTAGCCAAAAGGCCGAGAAGCGATAACCTGATTTAAGCGACGGCCTTAAGGGTACCCAATGAAAAAGCTTTGACTACTGGACGGTAGTGATTGAGCCACTCTCCAGAATATTACGCAGCGCGGTGGTGAAAAAGTTGTAGAACCTAGCAACAAGATTTGGATAAAAGTCTCGCTATGCTAATTCTTTTCTTGAACCATAGAAAACAAGTAGCTTTGCAACAGCAAAGCCTGCAAAAATAATTGGAACTCATCAATGTTCCTCTCCACGGAAATCTTTAGTAAAAGGCGAAAGATTTATTCGTGAATGAAGAGAAACCTGAGCTATACTTTGGGTGTTGCTAGGCCTTTGAAAGTCCATTGATGAGCTAGAAAGCTAGCTAAGGGTAAATTGGCCTGTGGCAGGAAAACTGTTGATGATGCACAGGTGTAGAAAAGAAAAGAAAAGAAAAGAAAGATTGAACTTATATTTATTAAATGAAATTGAACACGCTACACAACTGAGAGCTATGTGCACTCAAGAAAAGAACAATGAGTATGAGCTTGCTCTTTTTTTCCCCTTCGTTATTTCTGCTTTTTTAACAGGTAAAGAGGTGCACCATTCCCAGAAGTACTGCAATACCGGGCTGATGCGTGGAGCGGATGGAGCAAGCCCCTCTTCCGACTCCCACGGTCAAAAATCCGTTTAATATGTAGTTCTCATATAGAGAACGTATCAGATATTAAACTGATAAGAACAGATACTACACTTGATCTTAGCCAAAAGGCCGAGAAGCGATAACCTGATTTATGCGACGGCCTTAAGGGTACCCAATGAAAAAGCTTTGACTACTGGACGGTAGTTATTGAGCCACTCTCCAAAATATTACGCAGCGCGGTGGTAAAAAAGTTGTAGAAGCTAGCAACAAGATTTGGATCAAAGTCTCGCTATGCTAATTCTTTTCTTGAACCATAGAAAACAAGTAGCTTTGTAACAGCAAAGCCTGCAAAAATAATTGGAACTCATCAATGTTCCTCTCCACGGAAATCTTTAGTAAAAGGCGAAAGATTTATTCGTGAATGAAGAGAAACCTGAGCTATACTTTGGGTGTTGCTAGGCCTTTGAAAGTCCATTGGTGAGCTAGAAAGCTAGCTAAGGGTAAATTGGCCTGTGGCAGGAAAACTGTTGATGATGCACAGGTGTAGAAAAGAAAAGAAAGATTGAATTTATATTTATTAAATGAAATTGAACACGCTACACAACTGAGAGCTATGTGCACTCAAGAAAAGAACAATGAGCATGAGCTTGCTCTTTTTTTCGTCTTCGTTATTTCTGCTTTTTTAACAGGTAAAGAGGTGCACCATTCCCAGAAGTACTGCAATACCGGGCTGATGCATGGAGCGGATGGAGCAAGCCCCTCTTCCGACTCCCACGGTCAAAAATCCGTTTAATATGTAGTCCTCATATAGAGGACGTATCAGATATTAAACTGATAAGAACAGATACTACACTTGATCTTAGCCAAAAGGCCGAGAAGCGATAACCTGATTTAAGCGACGGCCTTAAGGGTACCCAATGAAAAAGCTTTGACTACTGGACGGTAGTTATTGAGCCACTCTCCAGAATATTACGCAGCGCGGTGATAAAAAAGTTGTAGAAGCTAGCAACAAGATTTGGATAAAAGTCTCGCTATGCTAATTCTTTTCTTGAACCATAGAAAACAAGTAGCTTTGCAACAGCAAAGCCTGCAAAAATAATTGGAACTCATCAATGTTTCTCTCCACGGAAATCTTTAGTAAAAGGCGAAAGATTTATTCGTGAATGAAGAGAAACCTGAGCTATACTTTGGGTGTTGCTAGGCCTTTGAAAGTCCATTGGTGAGCTAGAAAGCTAGCTAAGGGTAAATTGGCCTGTGGCAGGAAAACTGTTGATGATGCACAGGTGTAGAAAAGAAAAGAAAGATTGAACTTATATTTATTAAATGAAATTGAACACGCTACACAACTGAGAGCTATGTGCACTCATGAAAAGAACAATGAGCATGAGCTTGCTCTTTTTTTCCCCTTCGTTATTTCTGCTTTTTTAACAGGTAAAGAGGTGCACCATTCCCAGAAGTACTGCAATACCGGGCTGACGCGTGGAGCGGATGGAGCAAGCCCCTCTTCCGACTCCCACGGTCAAAAATCCGTTTAATATGTAGTCCTCATATAGAGGACGTATCAGATATTAAACTGACAAGAACAGATACTACACTTGATCTTAGCCAAAAGGCCGAGAAGCGATAACCTGATTTAAGCGACGGCCTTAAGGGTACCCAATGAAAAAGCTTTGACTACTGGACGGTAGTTATTGAGCCACTCTCAAGTCAAGTCAAGTCAAGTTTATTTGTATAGCGCTTTTCACAACAGACATTGTCTCAAAGCAGCTTTACAGAAAACAACAGTGAAGGTGAATGTTGTGCGTTTGTCCCTGATGAGCAGCCGTGGCGACAGTGGCAAGGAAAAACTCCCTTAGATGATATGAGGAAGAAACCTTGAGAGGAACCAGACTCAAAGGGGAACCCATCCTCATATGGGTGACATCAAAAGTTTGGTCATAAATCTTTCAACAATACAGAACAATTTGTGATCATCATAGATCCAGCATCAGCTTCTCCATGCCAGGGCCTTTAAACACTCGGCATCTACTTCTCCATGATCATCCATAGGTCCATAATCTTCACGAGGTGGGACGTGACTGGAGCTGGCCAAACCTCAGGAAGCCTCGGGATGGGGAGAGAAAGAGAAGCAGTGGAGAGGAATTAGCGTAGCTGCTGTTCATGATATTAACAGCACAAGTTGATAATGTGCATGTGATCAGATGTTCTGGAGCACAAGGTTGTGATGTGATGTGTGTGATGTGTGTTATGTGTAGGCTTTGCTAAAAAGATATGTTTTTAATCTGCACTTAAACTGGGAGAGTGTATCTGAACCCCGAACACTGTCAGGAAGACTATTCCAGAGTTTAGGAGCTAAATGTGAAAATGCTCTACCGCCTTTAGTGGACTTTGCTATTCTAGGAACTACTAGAAGCCCAGAGTTTTGAGATCTCAGGGAGCGTGACGGATTGTAGCGTGTTAAGAGACTGGAAAGATACATGGGAGCCAAACCATTTAGTGCTTTATAAGTGAGTAGCAGTAGTTTGTAGTCTATTCGAAACTTAATAGGAAGCCAATGTAGGGACGATAAGATTGGGGTTATATGATCGTATTTTCTTGACCTAGTAAGAACTCTTGCTGCGGCATTCTGAACTAACTGAAGCTTGTTTATTAATGATGCAGGACATCCACCTAGTAATGCATTACAGTAGTCTATTCTAGAGGTCATAAACGCATGGACGAGCTTCTCTGCATCAGATATAGATAACATATTTCTTAGCTTAGAAATATTTCTAAGGTGAAAGAAGGCTGTTTTTGTAACTTGATTGATGTGATTTTTAAAAGATAAGTTGCTGTCTAAAATAACTCCCAGGTCTTTTACCGTTGAACTAGTAGTTACAGAACAACCGTCTAAATGCAGGCTGAGATGCTGGAGCTTCTGTGTACTATTTTTTGGGCCGATGAGCAAAATCTCCGTTTTATCAGGATTTAATAGCAGAAAGTTATGGGTCATCCAATCTCTTATTTCTTCAACACACTCAGTTATGCGAGCTAATTGAGCTGTATCGCCTGGTTTGGATGAAATATATAGCTGGGTATCATCAGCATAACAATGGAAGCTAATTCCATGCCTTCTAATAATATTTCCTAATGGAAGCATGTATATTGTAAAAAGCAGGGGTCCCAGAACTGACCCTTGTGGCACGCCATAATTTACTAGCATTATCCTGGATAGCTCTCCATTTAAATCTACGAAATGGTAACGATTGGACAGGTAGGATTTAAACCAGCTTAATGCCTGTCCCTGAATACCGATGTAATTCTGTAAGCGATCGAGGAGAAGATCATGATCTATAGTGTCGAACGCAGCACTAAGATCTAGTAAAACTAATAGGGAGATGTAGCCTTGGTCTGAAGCTAAAAACAGGTCGTTAGTGATTTTAACTAGAGCAGTTTCTGTGCTATGATGGGGCCTAAAACCTGACTGAAACTCTTCAAAGATATTGTTCTCCTGCAAGTGGTTACATAACTGGGCAGCGACAATCTTTTCTAAAATCTTAGACATAAATGGGAGATTTGAAATTGGTCTGTAATTCGATAGCGTGTTTGGATCCAGATTAGGTTTTTTAATGAGGGGCTTAATAACTGCTAACTTGAGGGATTTAGGGACATGACCTAACGATAGTGAGGAGTTAATAATATTTAAAAGAGGCTCACCAGCTGTATATAACACTTCCTTCAGTAGTTTAGTGGGAATTGGATCTAACTGACATGTTGTTGATTTAGCTTTCATAATAGCATCATACAGCTCTTCCTGTCCTATACATGTAAAACAGTGTAGTTGTGGGGTTGTAAGTACGATTGTGTCGGGAGATGCTGTCAGAGGTTGAACTGCCACAATTGTTTTTCGAATGTTATCTATTTTTTCAGTGAAGAAATTCATAAAGTCTTCACTACTAAACTGTGATGGAACACATTTTTCAGATCCCTGATTTGTTGTTAATTTAGCGACTGTACTGAAAAGGAACCTGGGATTGTTTTTGTTATTTTCTATGAGTTTGCTCAGGTGTTTAGCTCTAGCAGCTTTTAGCGCCTGTCTGTAGCTAAGCATACTGTCTTTATACGCAATTCTAAATACCTCCAATTTAGTTTTCCTCCATTTTCTCTCCAGATTACGTGTTGTTCTCTTTAGGGCATGCGTATGACTATTATACCAAGGTGCAGAAATCCAGAATATTACGCAGCGCGGTGATAAAAAAGTTGTAGAAGCTAGCAACAAGATTTGGATAAAAGTCTCGCTATGCTAATTCTTTTCTTGAACCATAGAAAACAAGTAGCTTTGCAACAGCAAAGCCTGCAAAAATAATTGGAACTCATCAATGTTTCTCTCCACGGAAATCTTTAGTAAAAGGCGAAAGATTTATTCGTGAATGAAGAGCAACCTGAGCTATACTTTGGGTGTTGCTAGGCCTTTGAAAGTCCATTGGTGAGCTAGAAAGCTAGCTAAGGGTAAATTGGCCTGTGGCAGGAAAACTGTTGATGATGCACAGGTGTAGAAAAGAAAAGAAAAGAAAAGAAAGATTGAACTTATATTTATTAAATGAAATTGAACACGCTACACAACTGAGAGCTATGTGCACTCAAGAAAAGAACAATGAGCATGAGCTTGCTCTTTTTTTCGTCTTCGTTATTTCTGCTTTTTTAACAGGTAAAGAGATGCACCATTCCCAGAAGTACTGCAATACCGGGCTGATGCGTGGAGCGGATGGAGCAAGCCCCTCTTCCGACTCCCACGGTCAAAAATCTGTTTAATATGTAGTCCTCATATAGAGGACGTATCAGATATTAAACTGATAAGAACAGATACTACACTTGATCTTAGCCAAAAGGCCGAGAAGCGATAACCTGATTTAAGCGACGGCCTTAAGGGTACCCAATGAAAAAGCTTTGACTACTGGACGGTAGTGATTGAGCCACTCTCCAGAATATTACGCAGCGCGGTGGTGAAAAAGTTGTAGAAGCTAGCAACAAGATTTGGATAAAAGTCTCGCTATGCTATTTCTTTTCTTGAACCATAGAAAACAAGTAGCTTTGCAACAGCAAAGCCTGCAAAAATAATTGGAACTCATCAATGTTCCTCTCCCCGGAAATCTTTAGTAAAAGGCGAAAGATTTATTCGTGAATGAAGAGAAACCTGAGTTATACTTTGGGTGTTGCTAGGCCTTTGAAAGTCCATTGGTGAGCTAGAAAGCTAGCTAAGGGTAAATTGGCCTGTGGCAGGAAAACTGTTGATGATGCACAGGTGTAGAAAAGAAAAGAAAGATTGAACTTATATTTATTAAATGAAATTGAACACGCTACACAACTGAGAGCTATGTGCACTCATGAAAAGAACAATGAGCATGAGCTTGCTCTTTTTTCCCCCTTCGTTATTTCTGCTTTTTTAACAGGTAAAGAGGTGCACAATTCCCAGAAGTACTGCAATACCGGGCTGATGCGTGGAGCGGATGGAGCAAGCCCCTCTTCCGACTCCCACGGTCAAAAATCCGTTTATTATGTAGTTCCCATATAGAGGACGTATCAGATATTAAACTGATAAGAACAGATACTACACTTGATCTTAGCCAAAAGGCCGAGAAGCGATAACCTGATTTAAGCGACGGCCTTAAGAGTACCCAATGAAAAAGCTTTGACTACTGGACGGTAGTTATTGAGCCACTCTCCAGAATATTACGCAGCGCGGTGATAAAAAAGTTGTAGAAGCTAGCAACAAGATTTGGATAAAAGTCTCGCTATGCTAATTCTTTTCTTGAACCATAGAAAACAAGTAGCTTTGCAACAGCAAAGCCTGCAAAAATAATTGGAACTCATCAATGTTTCTCTCCACGGAAATCTTTAGTAAAAGGCGAAAGATTTATTCGTGAATGAAGAGAAACCTGAGCTATACTTTGGGTGTTGCTAGGCCTTTGAAAGTCCATTGGTGAGCTAGAAAGCTAGCTAAGGGTAAATTGGCCTGTGGCAGGAAAACTGTTGATGATGCACAGGTGTAGAAAAGAAAAGAAAGATTGAACTTATATTTATTAAATGAAATTGAACACGCTACACAACTGAGAGCTCTATGTGCACTCATGAAAAGAACAATGAGCATGAGCTTACTCTTTTTTTCGTCTTCGTTATTTCTGCTTTTTTAACAGGTAAAGAGGTGCACCATTCCCAGAAGTACTGCAATACCGGGCTGATGCGTGGAGCGGATGGAGCAAGCCCCTCTTCCGACTCCCACGGTCAAAAATCCGTTTAATATGTAGTCCTCATATAGAGAACGTATCAGATATTAAACTGATAAGAACAGATACTACACTTGATCTTAGCCAAAAGACCGAGAAGCGATAACCTGATTTAAGCGATGGCCTTAAGGGTACCCAATGAAAAAGCTTTGACTACTGGACGGTAGTTATTGAGCCACTCTCCAAAATATTACGCAGCGCGGTGGTAAAAAAGTTGTAGAAGCTAGCAACAAGATTTGGATCAAAGTCTCGCTATGCTAATTCTTTTCTTGAACCATAGAAAACAAGTAGCTTTGTAACAGCAAAGCCTGCAAAAATAATTGGAACTCATCAATGTTCCTCTCCACGGAAATCTTTAGTAAAAGGCGAAAGATTTATTCGTGAATGAAGAGAAACCTGAGCTATACTTTGGGTGTTGCTAGGCCTTTGAAAGTCCATTGGTGAGCTAGAAAGCTAGCTAAGGGTAAATTGGCCTGTGGCAGGAAAACTGTTGATGATGCACAGGTGTAGAAAAGAAAAGAAAGATTGAATTTATATTTATTAAATGAAATTGAACACGCTACACAACTGAGAGCTATGTGCACTCAAGAAAAGAACAATGAGCATGAGCTTGCTCTTTTTTTCGTCTTCGTTATTTCTGCTTTTTTAACAGGTAAAGAGATGCACCATTCCCAGAAGTACTGCAATACCGGGCTGATGCGTGGAGCGGATGGAGCAAGCCCCTCTTCCGACTCCCACGGTCAAAAATCCGTTTAATATGTAGTCCTCATATAGAGGACGTATCAGATATTAAACTGATAAGAACAGATACTACACTTGATCTTAGCCAAAAGGCCGAGAAGCGATAACCTGATTTAAGCGACGGCCTTAAGGGTACCCAATGAAAAAGCTTTGACTACTGGACGGTAGTGATTGAGCCACTCTCCAGAATATTACGCAGCGCGGTGGTGAAAAAGTTGTAGAAGCTAGCAACAAGATTTGGATCAAAGTCTCGCTATGCTAATTCTTTTCTTGAACCATAGAAAACAAGTAGCTTTGCAACAGCAAAGCCTGCAAAAATAATTGGAACTCATCAATGTTCCTCTCCATGGAAATCTTTAGTAAAAGGCGAAAGATTTATTCGTAAATGAAGAGAAACCTGAGCTATACTTTGGGTGTTGCTAGGCCTTTGAAAGTCCATTGGTGAGCTAGAAAGCTAGCAAAGGGTAAATTGGCCTGTGGCAGGAAAACTGTTGATGATGCACTGGTGTAGAAAAGAAAAGAAAGATTGAACTTATATTTATTAAATGAAATTGAACACGCTACACAACTGAGAGCTATGTGCACTCAAGAAAAGAACAATGAGCATGAGCTTGCTCTTTTTTTCCCCTTCGTTATTTCTGCTTTTTTAACAGGTAAAGAGGTGCACCATTCCCAGAAGTACTGCAATACCGGGCTGATGCGTGGAGCGGATGGAGCAAGCCCCTCTTCCGACTCCCACGGTCAAAAATCCGTTTAATATGTAGTCCTCGTATAGAGGACGTATCAGATATTAAACTGATAAGAACAGATACTACACTTGATCTTAGCCAAAAGGCCGAGAAGCGATAACCTGATTTAAGCGACGGCCTTAAGGGTACCCAATGAAAAAGCTTTGACTACTGGACGGTAGTTATTGAGCCACTCTCAAGTCAAGTCAAGTCAAGTTTATTTGTATAGCGCTTTTCACAACAGACATTGTCTCAAAGCAGCTTTACAGAAAACAACAGTGAAGGTGAATGGTGTGCGTTTGTCCCTGATGAGCAGCCGTGGCGACAGTGGCAAGGAAAAACTCCCTTAGATGATATGAGGAAGAAACATTGAGAGGAACCAGACTCAAAGGGGAACCCATCCTCATATGGGTGACATCAAAAGTTTGGTCATAAATCTTTCAACAATACAGAACAATTTGTGATCATCATAGATCCAGCATCAGCTTCTCCATGCCAGGGCCTTTAAACACTCGGCATCTACTTCTCCATGATCATCCATAGGTCCATAATCTTCACGAGGTGGGACGTGACTGGAGCTGGCCAAACCTCAGGAAGCCTCGGGATGGGGAGAGAAAGAGAAGCAGTGGAGAGGAATTAGCGTAGCTGCTGTTCATGATATTAACAGCACAAGTTGATAATGTGCATGTGATCAGATGTTCTGGAGCACAAGGTTGTGATGTGATGTGTGTGATGTGTGTTATGTGTAGGCTTTGCTAAAAAGATATGTTTTTAATCTGCACTTAAACTGGGAGAGTGTATCTGAACCCCGAACACTGTCAGGAAGACTATTCCAGAGTTTAGGAGCTAAATGTGAAAATGCTCTACCGCCTTTAGTGGACTTTGCTATTCTAGGAACTACTAGAAGCCCAGAGTTTTGAGATCTCAGGGAGCGTGACGGATTGTAGCGTGTTAAGAGACTGGAAAGATACATGGGAGCCAAACCATTTAGTGCTTTATAAGTGAGTAGCAGTAGTTTGTAGTCTATTCGAAACTTAATAGGAAGCCAATGTAGGGACGATAAGATTGGGGTTATATGATCGTATTTTCTTGACCTAGTAAGAACTCTTGCTGCGGCATTCTGAACTAACTGAAGCTTGTTTATTAATGATGCAGGACATCCACCTAGTAATGCATTACAGTAGTCTATTCTAGAGGTCATAAACGCATGGACGAGCTTCTCTGCATCAGATATAGATAACATATTTCTTAGCTTAGAAATATTTCTAAGGTGAAAGAAGGCTGTTTTTGTAACTTGATTGATGTGATTTTTAAAAGATAAGTTGCTGTCTAAAATAACTCCCAGGTCTTTTACCGTTGAACTAGTAGTTACAGAACAACCGTCTAAATGCAGGCTGAGATGCTGGAGCTTCTGTGTACTATTTTTTGGGCCGATGAGCAAAATCTCCGTTTTATCAGGATTTAATAGCAGAAAGTTATGGGTCATCCAATCTCTTATTTCTTCAACACACTCAGTTATGCGAGCTAATTGAGCTGTATCGCCTGGTTTGGATGAAATATATAGCTGGGTATCATCAGCATAACAATGGAAGCTAATTCCATGCCTTCTAATAATATTTCCTAATGGAAGCATGTATATTGTAAAAAGC